>NC_057746.1:24212256-24231231 GCF_004010195.1 Chiloscyllium plagiosum | reverse complement strand
CACAACTAGAGGGCATTGGTTTGGGGTGAGAGGGGAAAGATATAAAAGGGACCTAAGGGGCAACCTTTTCACACAGAGGGTGGTACGTGTATGGAATGAGCTGCCAGGGGAAGTGGTGGAGGCTGGTACAATTGCAACATTTAAGAGGCATTTGGAGGGGTATATGAATCGGAAGGGTTTGGAGGGATATGGGCCAGGTGCTGGCAGGTGGGACTAGATTGGGTTGGGATATCCGGTCGGCTTGACGGGTTGGAACGAAGGGTCTGTTTCCATGCTGTACATCTCTATGACTCTATGGTAGGCTGGTTAGTAAGGTTGGATGAAATGGGATCCAGTGGGAGCTAGGCAATTGGATACAAAATTAGCTTGAAGGTTGGAGACAAAAGGTGGAAGTTTGTTTTTTGGACTGGAGACCTGTAACCAGTGGTGTGCTTCAAGGAGCTGGGTCCCCTGCTGTTTGTAATTTATATAAATGATCTGGATGTGATTTTCGGAGGTATGGTTAGTATGTTTGTAGATGACACCAAAGGAAGTAGTATAGTGGACAGTGAAGAAGGTTCTCTCGAGAGTACAATGAAACCTTGATCAGAGGGGCCAATGTGCCGAGAAGTGGCAGATGGAGTTTAATTTAGATAAGTGTGAGGTGTTGCATTTTGGTAAGGCAAACCTATACACTTAATGGTAGGGTCTTGCAGAGCTTTGTTGAACAACGAGACCTCGGAGATGCAGGCACGTAGTTCCTTGGAAGTGGGATTGCATGTCGACAAGGGAGTCCAGAAAGTGTGTGGCATACTTGCCTTCATTGGTCAGAATGTTGAGTATAAGAGTTGGGATATCATGTGTGGCTGTACAGGACATTGGTGAAGCCTATTCTAGAATACTGCTTATGATTCTACACATCCTTCTGTCGGAAGGATGTTGTTAAACTTGTGAGGGTGCAGAAAAGATTTGCGAGAATGTTGCCAAGACTGGCAGGTTTGAGCAATAGGGAGAGGCTGAATAGTCTGGGGAAATTTTCCCTGTGCATGGAAGACTCTTCCCAGGATGGGAGAGACCAGAACTACAGGGCATAGTTTTAAGGTTAGATTAGATTACTTAGTGTGGAACAGGCCCTTCGGCCCAACAAGTCCACACCGACCCGCCGCAGCGTAACCCACCCATTCCCGTACATTTACCTCTTTTACATAACACTACGGACAATTTAGCATGGCCAATTCACCTGACGTGCACCTCTTTGGACTGTGGGAGGAAACCGGAGCACCCGGAGGAAACCCACGCAGACACGGGGAGAATGTGCAAACTCCACACAGTCAGTCGCCTGAGTTGGGAACTGAACCCGGGTCTAACCACTGTGCCACCGTGCCGCCCACACGCTGAAAGATTTTAAAAAGGTCCTGAGGGATAACATTTTCACGCAGAGGGTGGTGTGTCTGTGTATGAAACGAGCTGCCAGAGGGAGTGATGGAGGCTAGCACAATTGCAACGTTTAAAAGGCATCTGGATAAGTATATAAACAGGAAGGGTTTGGAGAGATATGGGCCAAATGGTTGGTGCAGTTAGTTAGCGCAAATGGTTTGTTCCTGTGCTGTATGACTGAGTCTATAAGTGACAAAGATGATTGATGAGGCCAGGGCAGTAAATGTTGTCAAAATGGACTTCAGCAAGGCCTCTGACAAAGTCCCTCATCGTAGGCTGATACAAAAGATGAAGTCAGATGGGAATCATGTTGAGCTGATTAAAATACACAGAACTGACTTGGTATTAGAAAACAGAGAGTCATGGTGGAAGGGTGTTGGAGGAGAGTGTAGGTGATTAGTAAGTTTGACACAAAGATTGGGGTGCTGTGGAGAGTGAGGAGGATTGTCAGAGGATAAAGCAGGATATAAGTGGGCTGGAGACCTGGGTGGAGAAATGGCAGATGCAACTTAATCATGACAACTGCAAGTTGGTGCAGTGAAAGGTTTATTACGGGAGGGAAGTATACAGTAAACGCTAGATGCATTTGTATTCAGAGAGATTTAAGCATACAGGTCCACGTTCCCCTGAAAGCAACAACACAAGTGGATAAGGTGGCCAAGCAGACATATTGTATGCTTTACTTCATTGGCTGGGGTATTGTATATAAAAATTGACAAGTCATGTTGCAACTATATAGAACTTCAGTTCAGCCACGTTTGGGATGCTGTGTACGGTTCTGGTCACCACACTACTACAAGGACATGGAGATTTTGGAGAGGGCGCAGAAACGTTTTAGCAGGACGTTACCTGGTTTGGAGGGTATTCACTGTGAGGAGAGATTGGGCAAACTTGGTTTTATTGGCACCTGAACATCAGAGGCTGAGGGGTGATCCAGCAGAGGTTTACACAATTATGAAAGCTGAAAATGTGTTGCTGGAAAAGCGCAGCCGGTCAGGCAGCATCCAAGGAACAGGAGAATCGACGTTTTGAGTCGGCGTGGGGTCGGGGTTAGGCATGGTGACGGAGATCGGCGTGGGGTCGGGGTTAGGCATGGTGACGGAGATCGGCGTGGGGTCGGGGTTAGGCATGGTGACGGAGATCGGCGTGGGGTCGGGGTTAGGCATGGTGACGGAGATCGGCGTGGGGTCGGGGTTAGGCATGGTGACGGAGATCGGCGTGGGGTCGGGGTTAGGCATGGTGACGGAGATCGGCGTGGGGTCGGGGTTAGGCATGGTGACGGAGATCGGCGTGGGGTCGGGGTTAGGCATGGTGACGGAGATCGGCGTGGGGTCGGGGTTAGGCATGGTGACGGAGATCGGCGTGGGGTCGGGGTTAGGCATGGTGACGGAGATCGGCGTGGGGTCGGGGTTAGGCATGGTGACGGAGATCGGCGTGGGGTCGGGGTTAGGCATGGTGACGGAGATCGGCGTGGGGTCGGGGTTAGGCATGGTGACGGAGATCGGCGTGGGGTCGGGGTTAGGCATGGTGACGGAGATCGGCGTGGGGTCGGGGTTAGGCATGGTGACGGAGATCGGCGTGGGGTCGGGGTTAGGCATGGTGACGGAGATCGGCGTGGGGTCGGGGTTAGGCATGGTGACGGAGATCGGCGTGGGGTCGGGGTTAGGCATGGTGACGGAGATCGGCGTGGGGTCGGGGTTAGGCATGGTGACGGAGATCGGCGTGGGGTCGGGGTTAGGCATGGTGACGGAGATCGGCGTGGGGTCGGGGTTAGGCATGGTGACGGAGATCGGCGTGGGGTCGGGGTTAGGCATGGTGACGGAGATCGGCGTGGGGTCGGGGTTAGGCATGGTGACGGAGATCGGCGTGGGGTCGGGGTTAGGCATGGTGACGGAGATCGGCGTGGGGTCGGGGTTAGGCATGGTGACGGAGATCGGCGTGGGGTCGGGGTTAGGCATGGTGACGGAGATCGGCGTGGGGTCGGGGTTAGGCATGGTGACGGAGATCGGCGTGGGGTCGGGGTTAGGCATGGTGACGGAGATCGGCGTGGGGTCGGGGTTAGGCATGGTGACGGAGATCGGCGTGGGGTCGGGGTTAGGCATGGTGACGGAGATCGGCGTGGGGTCGGGGTTAGGCATGGTGACGGAGATCGGCGTGGGGTCGGGGTTAGGCATGGTGACGGAGATCGGCGTGGGGTCGGGGTTAGGCATGGTGACGGAGATCGGCGTGGGGTCGGGGTTAGGCATGGTGACGGAGATCGGCGTGGGGTCGGGGTTAGGCATGGTGACGGAGATCGGCGTGGGGTCGGGGTTAGGCATGGTGACGGAGATCGGCGTGGGGTCGGGGTTAGGCATGGTGACGGAGATCGGCGTGGGGTCGGGGTTAGGCATGGTGACGGAGATCGGCGTGGGGTCGGGGTTAGGCATGGTGACGGAGATCGGCGTGGGGTCGGGGTTAGGCATGGTGACGGAGATCGGCGTGGGGTCGGGGTTAGGCATGGTGACGGAGATCGGCGTGGGGTCGGGGTTAGGCATGGTGACGGAGATCGGCGTGGGGTCGGGGTTAGGCATGGTGACGGAGATCGGCGTGGGGTCGGGGTTAGGCATGGTGACGGAGATCGGCGTGGGGTCGGGGTTAGGCATGGTGACGGAGATCGGCGTGGGGTCGGGGTTAGGCATGGTGACGGAGATCGGCGTGGGGTCGGGGTTAGGCGTGGTGACAGGGATCGGCGTGGGGGCGGGGTTAAGCGTGACGGAGATCGGCGTGGGAGCGGAGACACATGCGGCGTTGTGGTCGTGCAGGTGAGTGATGTCACTGGGGGCGGAAGTGGCTGCGGCGATGGCAACCCAGGGGGCGGAAGTGGCTGTGGTGACAGTGTTATTCCCGATAGCCGCGGAGGCCGCAAATCTGTCGGCGATGGTTGGAGGCCATGAAAGGCCATGGATAAAATGGATAGTCGGAGTCTTTCTCCCAGGGTGGAAATGTCAATTCCCAGGGAACGTAGGTTTAAAGTAATAGGACCTAAGTTTAAAGGAGATGTGGGAGCAAGTTTGTTTTTAAGACGGTGGGTGGTAAATGTGCTGTCAGAGGAGGTGGTGGAGGCAGATTCAACAGTAATGTTTAAGAGACATCTTGACATATATGAATAGGTGGGGAATAGAGGGAAAAGGACGCGTAGTGGGAATAGGTTTTATTAGTTTCGAAAGGCACCATGTGTCAGTGCAGGCTTGGTGGGCCGAATGGCCTGATACTGTGCTGTCCTGTTCTTTGAGAGTTCAGTTGAGAGCTGGGCAATTGATGTGAACCCGTCAGTGGGGACTGAAAGCCTGGGAGACACAGCTAGACTTTAGAGAGAGAGCGAGAGAGAGAGGGAGGGGCTGTGGCACCCAGAGGGTTATGAGGAGATTTTGTTGGGGCTCTTTCTTTTCCAAAACACAATGCAGGGTCCACTATCCTTTACTGCTGCAGGAGACAGGCTGAGTGGGTTTAAAATGAAATGCGAGGGACTAAAGCTATATCGGAGGGTTTGAGATTGCCGTCCGACATGGTGACGCCAACTTTGGGCGATCTTACATTACGCAGGGGAACTTCACCCCAATATCTGGAACCGCAGTCCTCACGTCACCCCCATCTGCCTTGGCAGTAGATGTCATGCAGTAGTTGCACATGTAGGTAGCCTTGCTTCCAGAGTTTTGTGAACTCGTGTTGTTGTTCACTTCAACAGCAGCAGGCTGGGAGTCTGCAGAAGAACATTGTGGCGAAGTTTGACCAGCTGCACCAGTTTCTGCATCAGCAGGAGCAGAGCCTTCGAACAAAGCTGCAGCAAAAGGAGGCGGCGACTCTGCAGAAGCTGGAACAAAATCTGGACAAGATCTCCGAACAGCGCCTCGCTGTTGAACGGACAGTGGCAGAAATACAGAAGAGGCTGACTCTGCAGGAGGCCGACTTCCTGAAGGTAAGAGCAAACAAACATTTGGAAACAGACGGAGCGAGGAGCAGGCTGCTTAGCCCTTCCACCCAATCTGATCATGGCTGATCGTCCGACTCTGACCTGTCCCCGCTTTGTCCCCACTGCCTTTTGATTAGGCCCTAAGGACTAATGGGCAGTACAGTGGTTAGCACTGCTGCCTCACAGCATCTAGGAGTAAGGTTCAATTCCACCCTCCAGCGACTGTCTGTTTGGTGTTTGCACATTCTCGTCCTGTCTGCGTGGATTTCCTCAGGTGTTCTGGCTTCCTCCCACAGTCCGAAGATGTGCAGGTTAGGTGAGTTGACCATGCTATACCGTCCATAGTGTACAGGGATGGCTAGGTGGATTACCCACGGGAAATGCAAGGTTATAGGTGTAGGGTAGGGGGGTTTGGATTTTGGAGGGTTGGTATGGATTTGATGAACTGATTGGCTGCCTCACTCTGTGGGGATTCTATGAACTATATCCAACAGGTTCTTGAAAACCATTCAATGTTTTGCGCTCAAATACATTTCTGTGACAGAGAATTACACATGCTCACTACTTGTTCTCTCTTCGTATGTTGCCTTTGCTACCTGGTGAATGATCAGCTATTTAAAAAAGCAAGCAGTTTCTAGTATCAATCAATCGGCAAGAAGGTCAATTGCTGTAACATTTTGCCTGGTGTTATTGCTGAGTGTGTGAGTGAGTGAGTGAGTGAGTTTGATTGGAATGAAACCAGGTTCTGCCGAATTTTAAGTTCATTCATTCAACTGTATGGATTAGAACCTCTTAAGTTTCCCTTTCCATTAAAAACCAATGTAGGGAATGAAATCCATATCGTCCTATATTGCAAATCTAAACAACTGGCTTCTTTCAAACAGGCCAGACCCTCTCAAAATATTTTAAGAGGGTAGCCTAGACCCTAATGTTTTCTTATTTTAAAGGCAGATGTGAAATGGCTATTCCAGGTGTGATGCAGCTGGTCAATCCACTCGGCTTTAAGCAAAGCAGAATTTATTTAAACACTACAGTTGTAGCACGAACAAAAGAATGCAGAATTTAGAATAAGTTAACTATCGGAAAACTTAAACAACCCGATACAGTGACTATTACTAATTAACTGCTCCAATACCATAACATCCCACAAACACATCCCTTGGCAAAAAGGTAAATTCAATCACAGATTCTTACAGGCAGGAGGGAGCAACATCCAGAGAGAGATTTCAGAAGAAGGTCAGAGGAGTTCTTTACTGAAGCTTGCAACTTCCCTGGACTCTCACATCTTATGACTGCTACAGCTAAAAACAAACTAGAAAAAACCTGAACTGGGAGAACCAACCACTCTCCTTCCATTGTTAAACAAGACACTTCCTCGACTCTTCTACATTTACAACTTCTCTTTTTAAAAATAAACCAAGGACAAAATCACCTTGTTAAAGTGACCACTTTGTCACGCACGTCCAATCTGTGTCCTCTGTTCACTAGCCCACTAACACCAGAAATTGTTTGTATTTCACTTACGCTATCAAAATCCTCCTAATTATCTAATTGTCTTATATCTGTCCAACTATCTTCAGCCTTCTCCATTGTAAGATCAGAAATGGGAGTGTTCAGCACCGTTCGTAACTCCTCAAGTACTGAAGTAGTCACACCAATGTGCAGCAAATAAATGGTGTATTGGCTATTGAGTGGCAAGTTGTAATCACGCCACGATCTCTCAAGGTACTGATGGCTTTCACTAAAAGGGAATCTAACAATATTCCAACATTCAAAGGTAGTGCCTTGTTGAATCCTGCACCTTGAACCCTGACGATTACCGTTGACCAGACACTGAACTGGACCAACTGTATTACAATACTGTGGTAAAATCTCTTGTGGTGCAATGGTAGTATCAGTACTTGTGGACCAGGAGGCCTGAGTTCAAATCCCACTTGTACTCATGTCTGAACAGATTGATTAAAAATGTCTGTAACGCTGAAGCTACAAGATCAGGTCAGAGGCTAGGAATACTGTAGTGAGTAACACACTTCCTGACTCCTCAAAGCTCATCGGCAAGGCACAAGTGAGGAGTGTGATAGAATGCTCCCCATTGGTCTGGATGGGTGCGGCTCCGACAGCGTTCAGGAAGCTCCACACCATCCAGGACAAAGCACCCACTCGATTGGGACCACATCCACAAACATCCAGTCCCTCCACCACCAACCATCTGCAAGATGCAGTGCATGAACATGCCATCGTTTCTTGGACAGCCTCAAAGCCTCTAGCACCCAGGAGGTCAGCAGACCTGTCTGTGCATGTTCATTCCCAGTCACTAAGCATCCTGAAATAGAAGAGATTGCCCTCACTGTCAAAATGTAGGAGCCACTTCCTCACAGCTCTGAGAGTGGGAATAGGTTTTCCCTGGGATATGAAGGTGGTCAGATGAAAAAGCTATAGCTTGAATTCATGCGCTGTGTACAGAGTCAGAATGGATTCAGCGTTCATTGGGAAACCCCACACATGCAGCAACCTGACCTGATGCCAATAAGGAATTACTTTTTGTCCAGACACAAATTAAATCTTAATTTAAGGACACTTAATAGAATTGATTGCTAAAGATGGTTTTACCCTCTCTCTTGAAAAGCCTGAGATAAACCTATCTTTCCTTTTTCTTTAGGATGTCATTGCCGTTCTCGACAGGTATGTGTTCTTTTCTTGTATACGTTCGGGTAGCGCTTGTGCGTGAAGGTGCCTGGTCTCTGGTGGTGTCCCATTAATATTGCAAGTTGCTGCAGTCCAATTGGGCTGCCGTCTCATTAGAGCGAGGGAGAGAAATGGCTGATGGTGGTTTAAGTTGCGGCTCATTGTGCTTCAGGTGAGGGGTGAGGTTGAGAGTCCCACATGGTAATCTCAGCCGGTGCAGGAACCGAACCGCAGCTGTGACATAAGACCAACTAAGTGACACTCTCTCCCCGCGCCCCCCCTCCCCCTCATATCCCAACAAAATAATCCTCACAGACTGACCGCCACAATTTTAAAAATTGGTAAGTCATAAGGGCTAAAACTGCAGACCTCCATGCTGCAACCAAATATTCAAATGCTTTCCTACAAGAAGCAGTCACAACAAAGTCATTAAAAGGTTAGTTAACTTTAGAATTAACATTTTTTTTTTAAGTTAGTAATTAGATTTTTACAAAATTTTGAAAAATATATAATTGAAGTTTCTTGGATGCGACCTTATTAGATTGCAACTAACATAATGCGGCCTTCCAACATGAAAAGGCTCCCCGCCTCTGGGTTAGAGCATGCAGCCACTGTGGGAAGTGTGCACAAAGTTTGTCGCCTAGAAGTACATGAGTTTCAGTGCAGCACTGAGCATGTGCCATGTTGCTAGAGGGGTTGTCTTTCACACATAATCATTCATCGCCCGATTCCCTCTCAAATGGACCTTAACAATCCCAAGTCACAATTTTCAAGGAGAGCAGGGGAGTTCTCCTCTTGCTGTATAAATCCCCAAACCAAAATCAATTTTGAAGAACTGATCTAGTTACTAGCCAAATGCACACTGATGTGTGCTATGTTTCTACAGCAGTATATGTGCTCTCACGGTGGATGCTTGTGTCCCTACCTCTAAACCAGGAGGTTCAAAGCCTGCCTGCTCTAGAAGAGCATCATAATATATCTGAAAAGGTTGATAAGGTAAATATTCACGAGTACGTAGTAGGACCTAAAACACTTTGAGATGCCCGGAAGTTGCAAAAGCCATCATATTAAGTGGGAGATTTGATGTCCACCTTCCCCCACAGACTGCCCACCTGAGAGCACAGTCTCTGAGCATCATCACCAAGTGTCTGGGAAAGGGAATCAGTATCATTTTATTTTATCGTCGGGTGACCTTTTAGCTTCCAGATTTGGGGATTATCATCTCCACTCTCAACGCTGTTTTGTTTTTCTTTGTCAATCTCACCCAGGCCTGCCATGCAGTTTGAGAAGCCTACGAAAGTGCCCGCTGATCTCGGCTTTGGTGAATTTTCAGGCCCCCTACAGTACATGACTTGGAAGCAGATTGTGAAGCTGATTAGTCCAGGTAAGGTTGTTTTCTTCAGAGTGGGGGTGATGATGGTGGGAGACGGTAACATCACTTTACTAATAATCTGGAACCCCCTGTTGGAGAGATCAGTGACTGCAGGGCATGGATTTAAGGCAAGGGGTTTAGAAGAGATGTGAGGAAAAATGTTTTTACCCAGAAGATCGTGGAACCTGGAATTCATTGCCTGCCAGGGTGGTAGAGGCAGAAAACATCATAACATTGAAGTATTTAGATGATGCCAAGGCATACAAGGTCAAGTGTGGAAAATGGGAGTGGAGTGGTTAATAAGTTATTTTTGACTGGAGCAGATTCAATGGGCCATTGGGTCATTTTCTATGCTGTAAAACTTAATGACAGACTAATATTCTGAGGACTTGGGTTTGAATTTCACCATGCCAAATGGTAAAGTTTGAATTCAGTAAAAAAAAAACAAATTGTTCTAAAAACCCATCTGGTTCACTAATGCCCAATGGGGAAAGAAATCTGCCAACCTTACCTGGTCAGACCTACATGTGACACCAGAGCCCACAGCAATGTGGAGAGAGCGAGGACTGCAGATGCTGGAGATCAGATTGAAGGGCTTTTGCCCAAAACTTCAATTCCCCTGCTCCTCAAAAACTGCGTGACCTGCTGTGCTTTTCCAGCACCACACTCAACTCCGCAGCAATGTGTTGACTCTTAATAGTTGACTCTTAACTGGGATTAAAGACAGTAGATAACTGCTGGCCCACCTACATCGCTTGAGCAAATAAAACAAACGATATGCATAACTCCCGGTTTGCTGTAAAATTGTCAGTTTGTAAATTGAAGCAATGCATTTTCAAAAAAGATTTATTCAGTGGTGTGTTCCAAATATGGAGTGAAAGCAGGGTTCAGTTGACCTAGGTTGGATGCTGTCTGTCCATCTTCCCATTACTAATCAACTTTGCCCCTCTCCTGATGTGTGGTAAACTCACCACCAGTTGTTTGTCTCTCTATCTGTCTCTGGTGAGAGAAGAGCTGTTATGGCTCTTTGACCATACGTTCATTAATGAAGACATCACTGTCTCATAATCAAGTTGTAATGATACTCCCCTCCAGGTGATGGCACTGCAGCAACACTATGAATCTGTCAACCAACTTTTTTTTAGATTACATTACAGTGTGGAAACAGACCCTTCGGCCCAACAAGTCCACACCGACCCGCCGAAGCACAACCCACCCTACATTTACCCCTTACCTAACACTGCGGGCAATTTAGCATGGCCAATTCACCTGGCCTGCACATCTTTGGACTGTGGGAGGAAACCGGAGCACCCGGAGGAAACCCACACAGGCACGGGGAGAATGTGCAAACTCCACACAGTCAGTCGCCTGAGGCGGGAATTGAACCCGGGTCTCAGGCGCTGTGAGCCAGCAGTGCTAACCACTGTGCCACCGTGCCTCCCACAACTTATTCTTCTTTGTCAGCTTGGTCTGTTTTATATTCAGGTTCTTAATATTTAAACCTCACAACCTTTAAGAAGTACTTCCATGAACACTTGATGTGGACCTTGTGGAACCAGGGTGGTCTATTTTTGGCAGTACAGACTTGAATGGCCTCTCCTGTACGGTAGAACTGCATGGCTTGATCTTATGCCCTAGTAAATTGTTTCTTTGCACTTTGGGGGGAATGTGGAGTGACGAGGGACTGAGATCTTGTGTTGATATTTTTCTCGCGAGTGGAGAATGTTAAGGGAGAATCAAATAAAGGTGACCAAATTTAGCGGGATGAATAAAGGTTGTGGGAGGGGGGCAAAGCCAGCAGACTGAGATTTCCAGTGGATTTCCAAAGGCAGATTCAATGGTAACTCTCTCAGATAAAATTGGACAATCATTTGAAGGGGAGAGAGTTACCTAAAGGGGTTTTTTTTTTGGAGAAGAGGAACTGAAAGGGGCCAGGATTGAGATGAGTAAAATGTGAGTTAGGCAGGCAGGAAGCAACCTTTTACCCTTGGTGAAGGGGATCAGTGACCAGGGGATATAGATTGAAGGTAAGGGGCAGAAGGTTTACAAAGGATGTGAGGGGGAAAAAGGGTTTTCGACCAGAGGGTGGTGGGAATCTGCAACTTCCTACCTGTAAGGGGGGTAGAAGCAGAAACCCTATTAACAAAATTTGGATGTGCAATGTGAAGGCACAGGAGGCTATGGGCCAAGTGTTAGAAAAGGGGATTAGAATTGTAAGGCATTTGAGCAACGCGGTCTATATGGACTGAAGAGTCTTTTTCTGTGTTGGAGACCTCTAGGATTCCAACTACCAGGCCACGGGAATAGGGCAGCAGAAGAGTATACCAATCAGTAAGTGCTTTCGAAGAGCTGGCACTGAAGTGATTGGCCGAATGGTCAACTATCCCATTAGATTCCATTATTATTTTCACAAACTTTGACAGTGTATCTCAGGCCTCATAGGCTTTTGGTTGAAAAGAGGACGTGGTTAAGTGCAAAATTATTCCCATTAATTTAGTTGTCTTCCTATTGGTTCTGTACTTAAGTCACGTAAAGGACCTGACCCCTCTCTCGTCTATCGCAGTCATGTCAGTAAATGCTGAAGCATGCAGCATGCATGACTCCTGTGGGCAGAGAGAAACAGTGGTCATTTTTAACTTAACCCCAGAATGGGTAAAATGTTGGATTTACATCCAGTTTAATGTTAATCTTCATTGCAATCAGAATATGGAGTTCAAGGCCCACCCAAACAGAGGTTGCTGCCTCACTGACATTGGGTCAGTGTTTCGGATTAGTGACCATTCATTGGAATTGGGGCGTTCTGGGCGAGGAACATTTTTGTGGGGGAGGTATGGACATCAGTGGCAAGGCCAGCAATTTTTGCTCATCCCTAATTGCCCCTTGAGAGGAGCGAGCTTGCCCATTCATTTCAGGGTGTCGGTCAGAGTCAGCCACACTGCCGAGGGTCTGCAAGGGAGTCAGATTGAGAGTGGTCTTATTAAACGATAGAACAGACTAGATGGGTTGAATGATCTATTCATGCTCCTAAATTGATATGAAGGCTAGGTAAGGCCATTAAATATCCCTGAGGAGAAAGTGAGGTCTGCAGATGCTGGAGATCAGAGCTGAAAATGTGTTGCTGGAAAAGCGCAGCAGGTCAGGCAGCATCCAGGGAACAGGAGAATCGATGTTTCGGGCATAAGCCCTTCTTCAGGAAGGGCTTCCTGAAGAAGGGCTTATGCCCGAAACATCGATTCTCCTGTTCCCTGGATGCTGCCTGACCTGCTGCGCTTTTCCAGCAATACATTTTCAGCATAAAATATCCCTGTTCCCAATGAGTGACTATCTGTCAGTGACACTTGTTCTCGGCAGTGACTACTTTTTGAATTGAATTTCACTGACTCCCACGATGGGATTTGAGCCCAGGTCTCTGGAGAATTAGCCTGGTCTCTAGGTTGTGAGCTCGGTGGCATTGTCACTACGCTACCATCTTCCTTAATCTGGCTGAATTTTTTCTTTCGATGATTCATTCCTGGGATGTGGGCATCGTTGGCTGGGCCAGCATTTCCTGCCCGTGCCTGATTACCCAGTGGGCAGCCAAGAGTCAGCCACATTTGCTCTGGGTCTGGAGTCACGTGTAGGCCAGGCCAGGCCAGGTGACAATGGTAGTTTCCTGCCAAATTCCCAATGTATAGGAGGGAAAGAACGGCAGAGAAAGGTTTTGTGTCAGAGTGACAGGCAGGAGCGATTTGGTCCTGGTGGCGGAAGTCTCCGGTCAATCACTGCAGTTGATAATCGTCCCTCGCCAAGCATTGGTTTCTGTTCCCTCCCATCTCTAAAAAGAGAGCATTCGGTCTCAGGGGAGTTAAGTGCAGCAAACAGCTTCCTCTCTTTTAATTTAACCTTTTTTCCCCCTAATCAACCTGTTCAGAGATGTTATTACACTACCTCTAGAGCAGGTGGAGCCCGAATCTAGTCCTCCCCGGTCCAGCAGTGTGCCGTAAGAGGGCCCTCAACTTTTGTTTTTTTTTTAAACCTATTTTTCAAAACAACCTGTTCAGAGAGATGTACAGGAGGGACTTGAACCTTAGTCCAGGGGCAGGGACGTTGCTACTGCACCACAAGAGGACCTCTGAAACTGACTCTGCTGACATTGCCCTTTCTTCAGTTCCAGCCGCTCTGCATCTGGACCCGAGCACAGCACACCCCCGGCTGGTGGTGTCAGACTGCAAGGCCAGCGTGAAGTTCAGCGATAGCAAGCAGCAGGTCCCTGACCTGCCGGCGAGGTTCACGAACTGGCACAGCGTGCTGGCGCGCGAGGGTTTCAAATCGGGCCAGCACTACTGGGAGGTGGAGGTGGGCAACAACAGCACCTGGGCGGTGGGGCTGGCGAGGGAGTCCGTGCCACGCAAGAAGGATTTCTCGCCGGAGCCGTGTGCTGGTGTCTGGGCCTTGTGGCGGCTGAAGGATGAGTACACCACCCTGGCCATGCCTCGGACCGCCCTCCCCATCCGCACTGGCCCTCGAACCCTGGGAGTCTACCTCGACTATGAAGCGGGTCAGGTGTCACTGTACGATGCGGTCAACCTGTCTCATCTCTGCACCTTCACCGATAAATTCAGTGAGAAAGTCCACCCCTTCTTCCTAACAGGCTGTGCGCTTGACCAGTTGAAACTCGTCCACTTTCAGATATAAAACGCAAGATCTCGGTGTGAGGCAAGGTCATTTGGCCAGTTGAGTCTCTGCCATTCATTGCTGATCTCATCATCCTCAACTCCATTTCGCTGCCTCTTCCTCATTCCATCACTGATTAAAACTCTCGCTAACTCAGCGTTGAATAGACATTATCATCGGGTCTCCTCAATTTCAGCTATCTGAAGTCTCGTTAACTGTTCCATTTAAAAGAATATTTCATTAATGACAAAGCAGGGACCGTATTCGTGAGAATTGCTAACTTTTCATTCACAGGAATAAAAATGTACTCCATTATTCCTTCAGATGTTTTGAGCTAAACCTCTAGAGGTCCATCCCAAAGTCTCACTCACCTTTCTGCCACCTGCCCGACCTTCAAAATGCACCTTAAAAGATGCAGGGTTTGGTTAAGGAACCATTAATGGATCTTGACCTTCTCTGTCAATCTGAACAGTAAGTGATTACCACGCTTCAGAAATCAGTGATTGTCATTGGAATGGAACTCCATCTCCTGAAAGTATCGCACATCATTTGTGAAGTGTGGTGAACTGAAGAGTTGTGATGCATTTAGTATTTCTGGTCTTGGCATTCATAAATATAGTTATAATTATCAAGATCATAAGGAGTCCAGACATGATTTTAATCAATGCCCCATACACAACCTTCAACATTCACTCCCTTCACCAATGGCGTTCAGTGGCAGCAGTGCGTAACATCTACAAGATGCACTACAGAAATTCACCAAAGATCCTCAGACAGCACCTTCTAAACCATGACCACTGCCATCTAGAAGGACAAGGGCAGCTGCTATATGGGAACACTATCGCCTGCAAATTCCCCTCCAAGCCCGTTACCATCCTGACATGGAAATATATCGCAGTTCCTCCAATGACACTGGTCAAAATTATGGAATTCCCTCCCCAAGGACCTGGGCTGCATCAGTTCAAGAAGGCAGCTCATCACTGCTTTTTCAAGGGCAACTGAGAAAGGCTGGCCCAGCCAGTGACGCCCACAGCCTTAGAACACAAGACATAAGGTAAATAAAGCAAGTTTCATGATCTTTGATGTCTAATGGACAAAGAAATGTGAGATGGTGGAACATTTAGTTAATGCTGTTTGTCCTTTGACTTTCATCTCACTGCACAACACCTGATTCACATGTGACTCTGGTGGAGGAGTGGATTGATAACCAACTCCCTGACGGATGATTTGCGAACGAGCTTTCAAGTTTGAATGGGAAATGGTGAGGAACCAGTGTTACAACTTTATCAGGCTTCACAAGTAGTTCGAGAGGGAAAGAGAGAGCTTCAGTGATTTTCTCTTATTGACTCAGCGAGCTGTCAGTTTATTTAACAACTCGCATCTCGGATCGATAGGAACATGCAGAAACTTCGAGACAGAGACTGTTGCAAGGCAGTGAACAGCTCATCCATGACTTCTGCATATCTGCTTGTCCTGCAATCAAACAATAAAATCCATCTCTTAGTGCTTCTTAAAAGGTTTCCTTAGATTCTCTGAAAATTACTTGCTTTCCAAGTGAACAGCAGATATTCTACACTTGTATATTCACCCCTTGTTTTCAAGAAATGACATGATAAAATCTTTCTCCAAAGAAATATTCCATGTTCCTGTGTTATTCCTGATGAAGGGCTTTTGCCTGTCGATGCTGCCTGTCGATGCTGCCTGAATTGCTGTGCTCTTCCAGCACCACTGATCCAGAATCCTGTTTCTCATAGCCCATTAACATATATGTATCCTCAACAGTAATATTGCCAGAATATTTACATACCAATCAAAATGTTTGTGCATATTTGGAATGAATGTAATTTGTGAACAGTCGGATGATGATGTGACAAAATACAAGGAGAAACACACTGAAGTAATTCAACTGCTCCATCCTTGGGCAGAGATATCAGTATTCTGGTGGAATCAGGTGAACAGAAAATACTGACCAGGGTTCCTGTGCTGATTAAGGAAAACAAAAATTTTGTTTTTATTCTTAACATGTAAATTATAATCACAAGGAAGTAGCTGTGAGCAGCAATGTGGTTCTATTCAATAAAACTATGCCCCTTTTTCCAACCTCTACATACACATAAGGATGCCCGTGCACAGGCCCGCCCACGCGCACGCATACACACACAGTAAAATAAAAACAGTTGTGTGGATGGAGCAAAATAAACTGAGGAACACAATTCAGTTGCACCAGTCCACAAGTGTAATGTCTAATTGGGTTTGTATTACTCAAATACATCAATACTTATTCATGCTAAGTGTTGGGACAAATCTGGTTACCTTTTCTGTCCCTGTTTCTTACAAAATACTTGAGATTTGATGGACAACTAATTAATCTGCTAATATTGACAGGCCACATTTACCAGTGCATGCAATTCAACTTGAAATGTTTTGTTTTGGGTTTTTTCATTCTTTGTTCAATTCATTTGCTTCTGTATTTGTTTTTCTTACCTGACAATTCCAGGTTACTAATTTAGTTATCAATTTAAAATATATATTTCTATGTATACATTTCAACATCTTTGGTTCTGATGAATTGATTGCTATAAATATTCTGTCAGTAAATAAAAGTAGTCATAATGTAACCTTTACTATATATTTTCAAGAAACACACCCTAAAGAATCCAAAGGCTTCTAAGAAACCACTTCAGAAAGTTACTTAGCATATTTTTTCTCTCCTTTTAGCATTAACACTTTCATCTTGAGGAATTGCGACTCAAATGTGTCAGTTGTTATGACTCACATGTCAAAGTGGACTGATCTTGGTACTCCTGAAGTCACCACAAAGCTGAATGATTAATTAAAGTACACAAAGTCCTCAATGTTCCTGTTCAGTGGCAATAGGTTAACAGAAACCACTGATCACATTCATGTAGTTAATAAGAACTACTCCTCCCCCCCCCCCGTAAGAAAATTACAACCACAAGAAAATAGCTCTGCACCATAGACATCTATCTCTATTTGTTAGAACACTGAGCCCTTGGTTGTGGTTGGAGGGGAAGTAAAGACTGGGAAAAATAGTTGGTCATACATAAGTTTGCTGAAATATTCATTTGCTTCCCTTCTATCCTTCAATCCCCTTTCTCTCAGTTGTTTCTGTTCACAGGGAGGCAGAGGTGATTTTTACAATAGTTACAGAGTTTGTTGGTGCCTGGTTAAAGACAATAAGTTAAGAAACTGGTTGGGGATAAGAACTGGTCTTCATGGGATGTTTTTACAACAGAAAGACGGATGCACAGAACATGCTCTTCCAGCAGTCCATAGGTCTCCCTGTTTGTAACACAGCTGGCGCTATATTGTTCATACATGCTCAAGTTGTTCACACACCCAGAACCCAGTTGTCCTCAGACTAATGACAGTAAGTATCTATAACTGGTCACAGTTATACAGACCAATCAGCTGCCCATAGCTAGTTGAATCTTAATCTGCCCACACCCCCTGGTGTTAATGAGATTAAATTCCCTACGGTGTGGAAACAGGTACTTCGGCCCAACAAGTCCACACCGACCCTCCGAAGAGTAACCCCCTCCCGACCCATTCCTGTACATTTACCCCTGAGTAATGTGTCTAGCACTACGGGCAATTTGGCATGGCTAATTCTCACCTGACCTGCAAATCTTTGGATTGTGGGAGGAAACCCACACAGAGTTGGGGAGAATGTGCTAACTCCACACAGACAGGAATCAAATCCTGGTCTCTGGCGCTGTAAGGCAGCAGAGCTAACCACTGAGTTACCATGCTGCCCAAATGATGATGTGTTAGCTCTCCTGCTCCACTCCTTATAAATGAAAACATAATTAGTTGTGCGGTAAAAAACACACAGAACCCTGTCCACAGCTTTTGGTTTTGAAATAATCTGGTTTAGTCGTGGAAACATTTCAACCAGGTATTTTTTTAAAAAAAATTGAAACAAATAAAACTTCAACAAGCATGCAACAATTAGACAGAAAAGGTTTAGACTGTACAAAGACAACATCCTAAACTTAATGCGAGGCAAATACGGGAGAGATAATAATGGTCGAATATAGCACAGAAACACAACAGATAGCAAATACAATCGAACAAGTCCCACAATTTCTCAACAACTATCTGAGCTTTTAGTGACACTGAGGGTCATCAAATCCAATGCAAATTTTACAATGGATTAGGATCATTAACACCTTCCTACTTTTGATGGGCTGGTCTTTAAATTCCCTTAAAAACTACTCCATTATGGGCTGCACCTATGACTGCTCATTTTCTGATGTTTCGTTTTCCTTTCTTGGGACTGGCTCACCTGGAGTCTTGGAAACTGGCCTTCTGCACTCCCTCGCAGGTACAACTCCGAACATTTCAGGCATTATGATCTTCACAAATCCAGCACTGCCCTTGGATTTGTTTTCTCTTATGACACAGCAGTGAACCCTTCTGCGAATTAAAACAACAGCAGGAAATCTCAATTGAGGCTACCTGGATTACATCTCCGCTCACCCTACCTACTGCAAAATTGCTCTTCCGTCTTCCCAATTCCTCCCAGGAGGACCAGTTCCACCACAGAAGACACCAGATGGCGCCTCCTTTAAAAACCTCAACTTCCCCTCCCATGTGGTTGAAGATGCCCTCCATCTCATCCACATCCCGCACCTCCACCCTCAAACCTCACCACTCCAACCACAGCAAGGACAGAACGCCCCTGGTCCTTACCTTCCACACCACCAACCTCATCACCCGCTGACATTTCTGCCACCTCCAAACAGACCCACCACCAGGGATATATTTCCCTCCCCACGCCTTTCTGCTTTCCACAAAGACCGTTCCCACTGCAACTACCTGGTCAGGTCCACGTCCCCCAAATAACCCACCCTCCCTCCCGGCACTTGCCCCTGCC
>NC_057746.1:24207845-24212178 GCF_004010195.1 Chiloscyllium plagiosum | reverse complement strand
CTACCTGACCCCTCACCCCTCACCTCCATCCAGGGCCCCAAAGGAGCCTTCCACATGCATCAAAGTTTCACCGGCACTTCCACACGTCATTTATCATATCCGTTGCTCCCGATGCTGTCTCTCCTCTACATTGGGGAGACCGGATGCCTTCTTGCAGATCACTTCAGAGAACATCTCCTGTACAGCCGCACCAATCAACCCTACCGCCTCGTGGCCGAACATTTCAACTCCCCTTCCCACCTGCCGAGGAAATGCAGGTTCTGGGCCTCCTCCACCGCCATACCCTCACTACCTGATGCCTGGAGGAAGAACGCCTCATCTTCAGTACCCTTCAACCACTTGGCATCAGTGTGGACTTCACCAGTTTCCACATTTCCCCTCCCCCCACCTTACCCCAATTCCAAACTTCCAGCTCAGCACCATCCTCATGACCTGTCCCACCTGTCAATCTTCCTTCCCATCTATCTGCTCCACCCTCCTCTCCGACCTATCACCTTCACCCCTACCTCCATTCAGCTGTTGCATTCTCAGCTACCTTCTCCCCAGTCCCACCCCCTCCCATTTATCTCTCAACCCCTGAGGCTCTCAGCCTCATTCCTGATGGAGGGCTTTTGCCCGAAACATTGATTTTTTTTTTCTGCTTCTTCGATGCTGCCTGACCTGCTGTGCTTTTCCAGCACCACTCT
The DNA here is from genome assembly GCF_004010195.1 of Chiloscyllium plagiosum. Lineage (NCBI taxonomy): Eukaryota > Metazoa > Chordata > Chondrichthyes > Orectolobiformes > Hemiscylliidae > Chiloscyllium > Chiloscyllium plagiosum. The sequence goes on along the minus strand of NC_057746.1, from coordinate 24,211,492 downwards.
AATTTTAACCCAGGAAATCTCACCTCGCCTTGTAATCTGTTAAAGTATGAGTGACCAAGAATTCCCAAATTCCACTATTTAAAGAAAAAAAATCAATTTGTTCTGCAAATCTTAATAGTGAACATTAAACAACAATTATTTATAACTCAAAGCTTCAATTCTTTGAAATGCTTGTTAATTGCCTCTCACTCTATAACAATATATGGTTCCCATAAAGCCTGTATTAAAATTACATCACCTTAATTTTCAAAACCCTACAGCAGCTGTCATCTCCGGTGTCCTTCCTCTGTAGATCTCCCTGGATCGTCTTCCATCCTTTGCTGCAATGATGTTTCATATGTTAAAAAGATACCTTTGATAGTGTTTTTCTGTCAGTCACTCTGACAATGGCAGTTGGCCTCACTCCAGCTAACTGTCAAAATGCTGGCTTCTTTATACCCAAACATCGGATTGTCTGATTGGTTCAAGATTGGCAAAAACAATAAATTCAAATTCAGTTGGGTTTCAGTATCCTGGGACATATTTTAAACTGATGGGTTAAATTCAAACAAACAAAAACTCAGGTATTTGTTTCACAGCCAGATGTTAAATATTGTCAATTTTTCAGTACACTCAGAGACTGCTAGTCAGTCATGTGACAGGTACCTGCAAGCTCTTAGTGCAAAACAGCTTTCACTCTCTCTTAAAGGTACGGTACACACCTTCAACTTCATAGCATCCCTGAGCTAAAACTGGTTCAGCTGCATGCAGAGAGCTACTGCCTGCGAATCTTTGAACACCACAGTCTGCTGCATTGATCCATTTCCCATTACACAGAGCCATTACATACTCTAGGACATCTCTACCCCAATATGCAGAACTATTCAAATACTCCAGGATACCTCGGGACTCCATTACACAGAGTTATTCAACTACACATTTGCTTCATCTTCTCAGTGGCAGTTATAGAGTCATAGAGATGTACAGCACGAAAGCAGACCCTTCGGTCCAACCCATCCATGCCGACCAGATATCCCAACCCAATCTAGTCCCACTTGCCAGCACCCAGCCCATATCCCTCCAAACCCTTCCTATTCATATACCCATCCATTACCCCTTAGGTCTCTTTTATATATTTTCCTTCCCACCCTAAACCTATGCCCTCTAGTTCTGGATTCCCTGACACCAGGGAGAAGATTTTGCATATTTACCCTATCCATGCCCCCCATAATATTGTAAACCTCTATAAGGTCACCCCTCAGCCTCCGACACTCCAGTGGAAACAGCCCCAGCCTGTTCAGCCTCTCCCTGTAGCTCAAATCCTCCAAACCTGGCAACATCCTTGTAAATCTTTTCTGAACCCTTTCAAGTTTCACAACATCTTTCTGATAGGAAGGAGACCAGAATTGCATGCAATATTCCAACAGTGGCCCAACCAATGTCCTGTACAGCGGCAACATGACCTCTCAACCACTGTAGTCAATACTCTGACCAATGAAGGAAAACATACCAAACGCCTTCTTCACTATCCTATCTACCTGTGACTCCACTTCAAGGAGCTATGAACCTGCACTCCAAGGTCTCTTTGTTCAGCAACACTCCCGAGGGTCTTACCATTAAGTGCATAAGTCCTGCTAAAATTTGCTTTCCCAAAATGCAGCACCTCACATTTATCTGAATTAAACTCCATTTGCCACTTCTCAGCCCATTTGCCCATCTGGTCAAAATTCTGTTGTAATCTGAGGTAACCCTCTTCGCTGTCCACTACATCTCCAATTTTGGTGTCATCTGCAAACTTACTAACTATACTTCTTATGCTCACATCCAAATCATTTATGTAAATGACAAAAAGTAGTTGGCCCAGCACCGATCCTTGTGGCACTCCACTCGTCACAGGCCTCCAGTCTGAAAAACAACCCTCCACCACCACCCTCTGTCTTCTCCCTTTGAGCCAGTTCTGTATCCAAATAGCTAGTTCTCCCTGTTGTCCGTGAGATCTAACCTTGCTAATCAGTCTCCCGTGGGGAACCTTGTCAAACGCCTTACCATGTAGATCTCATCTGCACTCTGCCCTCATCAATCTTCTTTGTTACTTCCTCAGAAAACTCAATCAAGTTTGTGAGACATGATTTCCCACGCACAAAGCCATGTTGACTATCCCTAATCAGTCCTTGACTTTGCAAATACATGTGCATCCTGTTCCTCAGGATTCCCTCCAACAACTTGCCCACTACCAATGTCAGGCTCACCGGTCTATAGTTCCCTGGCTTGTCCTTAAACAGCGGCACCACGTTTGCCAACCTCCAGTCTTCCGGCACCTCACCTGTGACTATCAATGATACAAATATCTCAGCAAGAGGCCCAGTAATTACTTCTCTAGCTTCCCACAGAATTCTTGGGTACACCTGATCAGGTCATGGGGATTTGTCCACCTTTACCCGTTTCAAGACATCCAGCACTTCCTCTTCTGTAATATGGACATTTGCAAGATATCACCAACTATTTCCCTACAGTCTATATCTTCCATATCCTTTTCCACAGCAAATACTGATGCAAAATACTCATTTATTATCTCCCCCATTTTCTGCGGCTCCACACAAAGGTCGCCTTGCTGAGGTGCTCTATTGTCTCCCTAGTTATCCTTTTGTCCTTAATGTATTTGTAAAAACTTTTTGGATTCTCCTTAATTCTATTTGCCAAAGCTATCTCATGTCCCTTTTTTACCCTCCTGATTTCACTCTTAATTATACTCCTACTGCCTTTATACTCTTCTAAGGATTTCACTCGATCTATCCTGTCTATACTTGACATATGCTTCCTTCTTTGTCTTAACCAAACCCTCAATTTATTTAGTCATCCAGCATTCCCTGTACCTACCAGCCTTTCACCCTGACAGGAATATACTTTCTCTGGATTCTCATTATCTCATTCCTGAAGGCTTCCATTTTCTAGCCGTCCCTTTACCTGCGAACATCTGCCTCCAATCAGCTTTCGAAAGTATTTGCCTAATACCATCAAAATTGGCCTTTCTCCAATTTAAATTAGAGTGGTGCTGGAAAAGCACAGCAGTTCAGGCAGCATCCGAGGAAGTAAAATTGACGTTTCGGGCAAAAGCCCTTCATCAGGAATACAGGCAGAGAGCCTGAAGGGTGGAGGGATAAGTGAGAGGAGGGTGGGGGTGGGGAGAAAGTAGCATAGAGAACAATAGGTGAGTGGGGGAGGGGATGAAGGTCATAGGTTAGGGAGGAGAGGGTGGAGTGCTTAGCAGAGCGCTTTAGGGAACATCTCCGGGACACCCGCACCAATCAACCACACCGCCCCGTGGCCCAACATTTCAACTCCCCCTCCCACACTGCCGAGGATATGGAGATCCTGGGCCTCCTTCACCGCCGCTCCCTAACCACCAGTTGCCTGGAGGAAGAACGCCTCATCTTCCGCCTCGGAACACTTCAACTACAGGGCATCAATGTGGACTTCAACAGTTTCCTCATTTCCCCTTCCCCCACCTCACCCTAGTTCCAAGCTTCCAGCTCAGCACTGTCCCCATGACTTGTCCGGACTTGTCCTACCTGCCTATCTCCTTTTCCACCTATCCATTCCACTCTCTCCTCCCTGACCTATCACCTTCATCCCCTCCCCCACTCACCTATTGTACTCTATGCTACTTT
>NC_057746.1:24184210-24205713 GCF_004010195.1 Chiloscyllium plagiosum | reverse complement strand
TCTGGCTGTCACTTCGGAAATGTTCTTGATGTATGGTAACGTGGCTAGTCCTTTGGGTTGTGGCATGTCCTCGTTCCGTTGTCTTTCCCTTAGGCATCTGTTGATGAAATTGCGCGGGTATCCGTTTTTGGTGAATACATTGTACAGGTGTTCTTCTTCCTCTTTTTGTAGTTCTGGTGTCCTGCAGTGTGTTGTGGCTCTTTTGATGAATGTCTTGATGCAACTTCTTTTGTGTTGGGGTGGTTGCTTTCGTGGGAGCATTTCCGAACTGACAGCCAGACTACTGCGACCACTAGGACTCATAACAGCACACAAACCAACAGCTACTCTCAGACAACCACTCACCAGAACGAAGGACCCGATACCCAGCATGAGCAAAACCAATGTAATGCACAAAATCCCATGCAAGGACTGCACAAAACACTACATAGGACAAACAGGAAGACAGCTAACGATCCGCATCCATGAGCACCAACTAGCCATGAAATGACACGACCAACTATCCTTAGTCGCCACACACACAGATGACAAGCAACATGAATTCGACTGGGACAACACTACTATTATAGGACAAGCCAAACAGAGAACAGCCAGGGAATTCCTAGAGGCATGGCACTCATCCACAGATTCAATCAATAAGCACATCGACCTGGACCCAATATACCGACCACTGCAGTGGACAGCTGGAACTGACAACCGGAATCGGCAGATTCAAACCACTACAAATGCCGGAGGAAAGATCACAGAAGCGCTTCACAGGAGGCTCCCAAGCACTGAGGATGTCACCTAGACAGGGGACGAAACGTCTGCAACACAAATTCCAGCTTGGCGAACAGAACCACAACAACAAGCACCCGAGCTACAAATCTTCTCACAAACTTTGATTCCCTCTGACTATTAGGGGATCTATCATACAATCCCAATAAGGTTATCATCCCTTTCTTATTTCTCAGTTCATCCCAATTAACTTCCCTGCATGTATTTCCAGGAATATCCTACCTCAGCAGAGCTGTAATGCTATCCCTTATCAAAAATGCCACTCCCCCTCCTCTCTTGCTTCCCTTTCTATCCTTCCTGTAGCATTTGTATCCTGGAACATTAAGCTGCCAGTCCTGCCCATCCCTGAGCCATGTTTCTGTAATTCCTATGATATCCCAGTCTCATGTTCCTAACCATGCCCTGAGTTCATCTGCCTTCCCTGTTAGGCCCCTTGCATTGAAATGAATGTGATTTAATTTATTAGTCCGACCTTGTAGTGGGACGAGTGACAGTGAGCAACAGAGGCCCGATGGGAAGGTAGGAGTGAAGTTTAAAAACTTATCTCATGTAAACGCAGAGTGCATGCTGAGCAGGAGTGGACACGGGACTGCTGGGTGAGTGAGGTTATAAATTGTTGGTGGTTGCTTTACCCGAAACACTACTCGAGTAGTGTCTCCCACCCATCCTTCTCCTCTTTAGCAAAAAAAGAAAAGTTCTGTGTGCCAGATTGATAAGGTGACTAGTCTTTTTTCCCTCTCTTTTAGTTTTCAGTCAGGTCATTGGGAATTTATAATAGTGGGAATGGAGGTTCGGGCAGTTAAATGTTCCTCCTGCAGTGCTCCAAATGGGGATGGGAGCGAATGGGACTGCTCATACCGACTGTGCGACCACTAGGCCTGGTAGCTCAGCCGAATTAGGACTGGCGGTTCTGCCAACCTTCTGGCCTTCTGGGGCGGAGTGTCCTCCAGGTTCTGGCCGAGTTTCAGCCAATTCCAATCGTGGGAGGTGCTCCAAAGGGGAATGGGAGTGGCAGTGTTCCTGTTAACTGCATCTGTGGGAAGTGCACCCAAGTTCAGCTCCTCAAAAACTGCCTTGTGGAACTAGAACTGGAGCTGGATGAACTTCAGATCATTTGGGAGATGGAGGCGGTTATTGAGAGGACTTACAGGAATGTAGTCACACCTCAGGTACAAGAAAAAGGCAGATGGGTTACTGTCAGGAGGCGGAAAGGGAACCGGCGGGCAGTGCAGGGATCCCCTGTGGCCGTTCCCCTCAATAACAAGTCTACCGTTTTGGATACCGCTGGGGGAGGGGAGGGGCGACTTACCAGGAGTAGGCAATGGGGCACAGATCTCTGGCACAAAGTCTGTCCCTGTTGCTCAGAAGTGAAGGGGGAGATAAGCAGAGCATTAGCCATTGGGAACTCCGTGGTTAAGGGGACAGATAGGAGGTTCTGTGGGAATGACAGACTCATAGTTGGTGTGTTGCCTCCCAGGTGCCAGGGTTCATGATGTCTCTGATCGTGTTTTCAGGATCCTTGAAGGGGGAGGGGGAGCAGTCCTAAGTCATGGTCCACATAGGCACCAACGACATAGGTAGGAAGAGAGATGGGGATTTCATGCAGAAATTCAGGGAGCGAGAGTGGAAAATTAAAGCTAGAACAAACAGAGTTATCATCTCTGGTTTTGTTACCCATGTTATGTGCTAGCGAGGTGAGGAATAGGGAGGGAGAGAAGTTGAACTCGTGGCTATAGGGATGGTGCAGGAGGTGGGGGGGTTGGATTCTTGGATAATTGGGGGTCTTTCTGAGGTAGGTAGGACCTCTACAAACAGGATGGTTTTCACCTGAACCAGAGGGGTACCAATATCTTGGGGGTAGGAGGTGGGGGAGGGGGTGGTGCGATATTTATTAATGCTCTTCGGGTGGGTTTAAACTAATTTAGCAGGAGGGTGGAAACCTAAATTGTAGTTCGAGTATAGAGGAGGTTGAGAGTGAGGAGGTTTGATATGAGGTATCAGGGTTGCAAAAGGGCACTGGCAAGCAAGAAGTTAGTGTGAAGTGTGTCCATTTCAATGCCAGGAGCATCCAGAATAAGGTAGGTGAACTTGCAGCATGGGTCAGTACCTGTGGTTTTGATGTTGTGGCCATTTCAGAGACATGAAGCAGGGACAGGAATGGTTGTTGCAGGTTCCGGGATTTAGGTATTTCAGTAAGAACAGAGAAGATGGTAAAAGAGATGGGGGTGTGGCATTGTTAGTCAAGGACTATATTATGGCTACAGAAGGATGTTTGAGGACTCGTGAACTGAGGTAGTATGGGCTGAGATTAGCAACAAGAAAGGAGAGGTCACCCTCCTGGGAGTTTTCTATAGGTCTCCGAATAGTCCCAGAGATTTAGAGGAAAGAATAGCAAAGGTGATTCTCGATAGGAGTGAGAGTGACAGGGTAGTTGTTATGGGCACTTCAACTTCCCAAATATTGACTGAGAATATGATATTTCAAGTACTTTAGATGGGTCAGTTTTTGTCCATTGTTGCAGGAGAGTTTTCTGACACAATATGTGGACAGGCCAACAATGGATGAGGACACCTTAGATTTGGTACTGGGTAATGAATCTGGCCAGGTGTTATATTTGGAGGTAGGTGAACACTTTGGTGATAGTGACCACAATTCAGTTATGTTTTCTTTAGTGATGGAAAGGGATAGGTATGCACCAGAGGGCAAGAGCTACAGCTGGGAGAAAGGCAATTACAATTCAATTAGACAAGATTTAGGATGGGGAATGAAACTGAAGGGGATGGGCACAATAGAAATGTGGAGCTTATTCAAGGAACAGCTACTGTTTGTCCTTGATAAAGTATGTACCTGTCAGACAGGGAGGAAGTTGTTGAGCGCAGGAGCCATGGTTTACTAAGGAAGTTGAATCTCTTGTCAAGAGGAAGAAGAAGGCTTATGTTAGGATGAGACGTGAAGGTTCAGTTAGGATGATTGAGAGTTACAAGGTAGCCAGGAACTACCTAAAGAGAGAGCTAAGGCGAGTGAGAAGGGGACATAAGAAGTTGTTGGCGGATAGGATCAGGGAAAACCCTAATGGCTTGTACAGGTATGTAACGGATAAAAGAATGACAAGAGTAAAAATAGGGCCAATCAAGAACAGTCGTGGATGGAGTCAGAGGAGATTGGGGAAGCACTAAATAAATATTTTTCAACAATATTCACACTGGAAAAAGACAATGTTGTCGAGGAGAATACTGAGAAACAGGTTACTAGACTAGATGGGGATTGAGGTTCAAGGAGGAGGTGTTAGAAATTCTGGGAAGTGTGAAATTAGACAAATCCCCTGGGCCGGATGAAAAAAGACAATGTTGTTGAGGAGAATACTGAGAAACAAGTTACTAGACTAGATGGGGATTGAGGTTCAAGGAGGAGGTGTTAGAAATTCTGGGAAGTGTGAAATTAGACAAATCCCCTGGGCCGGATGAGATTTATTCAAGGATTCTTTGTGAAGCCAGGGAGGAGATTGCCGAGCCTTTGGCTTTGATCTTTATGTCGTCATTGTCTACAGGAAGAGTACCAGAAAACTGAAGGATAGCAAATGTTGTCCCTTTGTTTAAGAAGGGGACGAGAGACAACTCAATTAATTATAGACCAGTGAGCCTTACTTTGGTTATGGGTAAAGTGTTGGAAAAGGTTATAAGAAATGGGATTTATAATCAGCTAGAGAGGAATAAGTTGGTTAGGGCTAGTCAACACAGTTTTGTGAAGGGTAGGTCAGGCCTCACAGGTGGATGAGGGTAACACTGTTTAGCTAGTGTATATGAATTTCAGTCAAACATTTGTTGAAGCATAGTGTTAGACTACTGCACAAAATATGGAGGCATAGGATTGAGGGCAATTTAATGGATTGAATCAGAAATTGGCTAGCTGAAAGGAGACAGAGGGTGGTGGTTGATGGGAATTGTTCATCCAAGATTTCAATTAATAGTGCTGTACTGCAAGGATCAGCTTTGGGTCCACTGCTGTTTGTCATTTTTATAAACGACCTGGATGAGGGCATAGAGGGATAGGTTCATATATTTGTGAATTACACTAAGGTTGGTGGAGTTGTGGATAGTGTCAAAGGATGTTGTAGGTTACAGAGGGACATAGATAAGCTGCAGAGCTGGGCTGAGAGGTGGCAAATGAAGTTTAATGCACGCAAGAGTGAGGTGATTCACTTTGGTCGGAGTAACCAAAATGCAGAGTACTAGCAGAGGGATCTTGGTGTTCATGTACATAGATCCCTCAAAGTTGCCACCCAGGTTGATTGGGCTGTCAAGAATGCATATGGTGGATTAGCTTTTATTAATAAAGGGATCAAGGTTTGGAACCATGAGGTCATGCTGCAGCTGTACAAAACTGTGGTGTGCCGCACTTGGAGTATTGTGTGCAGTTCTGGTCACCGCATTATAGGAAGGATGTGGAAGTTTTGGAAAGGGTTAAGAGGAGATTTACTCGGATGTTGCCTATGGATAGTATGGAGGGAAAGTCTTACGGGGAAAGGTAGAGGGACTTGAGGCTGTTTTTGTTAGAGAAGAAGATTGAGAGGTGACTTAATTGAGACATATAAGATAATCAGATGGTTAGATGAGGTGGACAGTGAGAGCCTTTTTCCTCAGATGGTGATGGCTAGCACGAGGGGGCATAGCTTCAAATTATGGGGTGATAGATATAGGTCAGATGTCAGAGAGTAGTAGGGGCCTGGAACGCACTGCCTGCAGCAGTTGTAGACTTGCCAATCTTGTGGGCATTTAAATGGTCATTGGATAGGCATGTGGATGAGAATGGAATAGTATAGATTAGATGGGCTTCAGATTGGTTTCTCAGGTCAGTGCAGCATCGAAGGCCGAAGGGCCTGTACTGCGTTGTCATGTTCTATGTTCTATGTCTATGTACTCCAGGATATCTTTGTCCCCCTTACACAGAGTTATTCAACTACTCCAGGACACCTCTGGACCCCATTATGCAGAGCTATTCAACTACTTTAACATGAAGATTGGTGGAGTAGCAGAAAGCATAAGCATCAGAGAATACAGGAGGATATAAATAGACTGGAGAGTTGGGTGGAAAAGTGGCAGATGGTTTTTAATCCAGACAAATGTAAGGTGATACATTTAGGCAAGACTAATTCGAGAGAAAATTATACAATGAACGGAAGAGCCTTGGGAAAAGTTGATGAGCAGAGAGATCTGGGTGTGCGGGTTCATTGTACCCTGAAGTTTGCTGCACAGGTGGATAGATTGGTAAAGAAGGCATATAGTATGCTTGCCTTCATTGGACGGGGTATTGAGTATAAGAGCTGGCAAGTCATGTTAAAATTGTACAAGACATTAGTTTGGCCACATTTAGAATCCTGTGTACAGTTCTCGTTGCCACATTACCAAAAGGATGTGGACACTTTGGAGAGGGTGCAGAGAAGGTATACGAGGCTGTTGCCTGGTATGGAAAGTGCTAGCTATGAAGAAAGGTTGAGTAGGTTAGGTTTATTTTCATTGAAAAAAGAAGATTAAGGGGGACCTGATTTAAGTTTACAAAATCATGAAGGGTATAGACAGGGTAGATAGAGACAAGCTTTTTCCCAGGGTGAAGGATTCAATAACAAGAGGTCACACTTTCAACATGAGAGGTGGAAAGGGGATACACGCGGCAAGTATACACAGAGGGTGGTGGGCGTTTGGAACGCGTTGCCAGCAGAGGTGGTAGAGGCAGGCATGGCAGATTCATTTAAGATGCACCTGGACAGATGCATGAGTAGGTGGGGAGCAGTGGGATACAGATGCTTAGGAATTGGGCAACAAGTTTAGACAGTACATTTGGCTCAGGGTTGGAGGGCCGAAGGGCCTGTTCTTGGGCTGTAAATTTTCTTTGTTCTTTTTTCTTTCTTTGTACTCCCGGACATCTCTGGAACCCATTACACAGAAATATTCAACTACTCCAGGACATTTTGGATCCCATTACACAGAGATATTCAGCTACTGCTGGATGTCTCTGGACTCCAATTGCACATAACCCATGTAGTTCCGCTACCTAATGATTACATGCAAGCTTCTTTCAACCCTTTCACAGCCTGTAGGGCCTTCCTAGCCCTCCCTGAGGCAGTCATTCTTGCACCACTGACCTACAAGAAAAATAGCAGAGAACAAATCTCTCTTAAAGGCACAGTCACATTACACCTCCCTCCTTAAAAAGATGAATTATAAATATTCAAAGACAGCTTCATTTTCAAAACTTTTAGTTTCATATAACATTAAACATAAGCATGCAAACATTCAATTCCACAGTCCATCTCAGTCCATTTCTGCCATCCCCAAACACCTCCATCCTCCTTCATTGACGGCAATTACATAGTCTCATCCCGCTAAGTGTATAGCTTTCAAATTGAGTGGCTATAATAATTAACTCCATCTAAACAGTTCAGTGTTTTTATCATTAATTTTTCCAAAAACTTTAAGGGGTTATGATCAGAATTTACAATTGTCTCAGATACATTACTGGGAATATATGTTTTGAAATGTTGCAATGCCAAAACCTATGCCATTTTAAGTTGACTCTCACTTTTCAGCGCCAACTTCCAAAGTTCAAAATCTCTCTCTTTTCCCCCTTCTTCTGCTTGAGCTATTCTTGTAACGTGGTCAAACAGCATGGAAACAAACCCTTCGTTTCACCTCACCCATGTAAATAATTTTTTTCCAAACTAAACCAATACCATTTGCTTTCAATTAGCCTATTTTCTTCTAAAACTTTTCTATTCATATCGCTGTTCAAATTTTTTTTTTAAATGTTGCGACAGTGTCTGCATCTACCGCTTCCTCTGGCACTTCATACAAACCACCCTTTTGTGTGAGAGAATTGCTTCTCTGGTCCCTTTTAAATTTTTCTCCTCTCACCTTAAAATCATTCCTTCTAGTTTTGAACTCCCTAACCCTAATGAAAAAGACATTTGCTATTTACTTTATGTATGCCCCCCCCCAAGACTTTACAAACCTCTATCAGGTCACCTCTCAATCTCCTATGGTCCAGTGAAAAGAAGTCCCAGTTCATCCAACCTCTCCTTATAACTCAAACCCTCCAGTACTGGTAACATCCTTGTAAATCTTTTCTGAACCCTATTCAATTTGATAGTATCCATCCTGTATCTCGGTTCACAAGACTGCAAAAGTGGCCTCATCAACATTCGGTGCAACCTCAACATGATCTCCCAACTCCTACACTCAATGGTCTGAGCAATGAACGTTGCATGCCAAATGCTGCCTTTACCACTCTTGTCTACCTGTGACACTTTCAAAGAACTATGTACTTGCATCCCTAGGTCTCTCTATTCAACAACACTCCGCAGGATTCTACCATTTAATGTATAAGTCCTGACCTTGTTCATCTTACCAAAATGCAATACCTTGCATTTATTCAATATAAACTCCATCTGGCACTCCTCAGCCCATTGGCCCAATTGATCAAGACCTCTTTGTAGTTCTTAGTTAACTCTCCTCATTGTCTATTATTCCAATAACTTTGGTGTCATTTGCAAAATGACTAACAATGCTTCCAATATTGGTTTGAAATTCCAACCTGCAAATCCTCTTCTAGCATCCTTTTGAGGAGTTGTAATTTATTTTTCCTTTGCTGTTGTTTCTAATTCGAGGTGTATAACTTGCTGGCAAGTGCATTCTTGGCAATTGTAAATGCTGAGCCATTGCTGCAATTATCTCCCATTTGCTCATGGACACGAGCAGCAAAAGATGGCATGGTTAGCTCAGTAGTTAGCACTGCTGTCTCTCAGTGCAAGGTACCTGGGTTTGATTTTACACTTGGACAATTGTCTGTGTGGAGTTTGCCCACGTGGGTTTCCACTCGAAGGTCCACTTTCCTCCCACAATCCAAAGATGTGCAGCTTAGGTGGCTTAATCATGGGAAATGCAGCGTGATGACATGTAGTGGGTCTGGGTGGATTTGAAGAGTCGAATGGCCTGCTTCCACACTGTAGTGATTCTATGATAATCTCATTCAAATAATTTATATAAATGAAAAACAGTCAAAATAGTTAGTGCTGAATAAATTATGAATGAGGTGATGCTCTTCAAAGGGTTATACTGTTCGAGTTCCAATCTGAAAATATCATTTTGTGTAGCTGAGATTTATTTTTCCTTTGCTATTGCTTCTAATTCAAACTGCTTCATTCGCACTTGAATCGTTGTTATTTCCAATTATTCTGATTGCGTTCCTGGTGATTCTAAATGCTGAACTATTGCAATTATCTCCCACTTCCTCGTGGACACAGGCAACTTCAGCTCCTGGCTGTTTACAAATTCCACAAGCTTTGCCTCGCGCAACTTCTTAAACCACCCCAAGTGATTTCAGCCACATACAGGAAGCTCGAGGCCACCGAGAGAACCATATGGCACAAGTCACTCCCTATTTAAACCAACTGATTGTAACATCTGAATAAAGAACACTAACACTCACTACTCACTGTCTTTGAGTCCAATATTACGCGACCCAACCTAGAATTCAAGATTTTGATCTCAGATATGCCCTCAATTTGTTATGGACCAGACAAAAGCCCATCAAAATATATCAAGGAGATACACTGAACCCTAACTTTTAGCTTAATTAGATGCAAGTCTAAGGTGCTGTGTTCCAAATATGAGCAATTGGCCAAGCTCCTCAGCTTTAAGCAAACTTTATTCTTACAATACGTTAAATACAAGCAACAAAAGGGAGAGAATTTGCATAACTTTAACTCTGTTTAAAGACTTAATAAGAAAATATATTATTTGACTACTACTCATTAATTGTAACAAACAGAGTCTTGCCAAAGGCGAATTCAGTAAAACAGGTTTCCCTCACTTGCAATCTCCTCCAGTCCAGGAGAAGGAACATTGGCAGAATGACTCTGTCAGCAGAGAGAGAACTCAAGCTTTTGCAGCAGCAGACAGAGTACTGTATTTAGCAGCGTCAACTCCAAAACCCCAATTTCAACAACTGAGAGCAAAATGAAAACCCTGGGTTTTCCATGAGCCTGACTCCACCCATTCATGCTTGTTTCCTCTGAGTGAAAAAGAAAACAATGCTATTTACTCTGTTTTCCATAGAGCAGACACCTCATCACCAGATTGATAACGCATTTTAAGAGAAACACGACAGAACAAATCTCTCTTAATGGCACATATCATCATCTGATCGTTGGCAATTGACAATGATATACAGCATGGTGCATATTCCAGAGGGGAACCTGCAAGTGCTGGTGCTTCTATGAGATAGAGATTACACATTGGAAGATGTTGTCAATGAAATATTTGGCACTGGCTGCAGTGTACCTTGCAGACATAACATAATGCAACCATTGGCATTGGAAGAGGCAAATGACTAAGGTAGTAGCTGAGGTGACAGTCAAATGAGCTACTTTGTCCTGGATGTTGAGTAATCTTTAGAATTGTATTTTTCCAGGCAAATGGAGTGTATTCAATTAGTCTCTTGACCTGTATCTTGTCGATGGTAGACCGTCTTTGGGAGTCAGTTTCTTGCAGAATTTCCAGCCTCTGACATAGTCTTACAATTATTTGCAAACACATATACAGTAATATGCTCTTCATTTAATTGTCAGCTGTGGTACCCAGTACTCTCTCACCATTCAATCAAAAAACATGAGGGAGGCAATGGCCCAGTTGTATTATCACTGGACTGTTAATCCAGCAACCCAGCTAATGTTCTGGGGACAAAGGTTTGAATCCCGTGATGGCAGATGGTGGAATTTGAATTCAATTTAAAAACAAAATCTTGAATTAAGTGTCTAACGATGATCATGGATCCATTGTTGATTGTCACGAAAAGGCCATCTGGTTCATTCACATCCTTTTGGTAGGAAACTACCATCCTTACCTGGTCTAACCTTAATGTGAATCCAAACCTACAGCAATGTGGTTGACTCTTAAGTGCACTCTGGGTGATTAGTGATGAGCAATAAATGCTGCCTAGCCAGCGATGCCCTCATACTTTGAACAAATAGAGAAGACTAAAAGCTTGGAATATGCAAATTCACATGGTTTTCGATTCGAATCTGTTATCGAATCCATGTAACATGTGATATTAGATGTGGTTCTGTTCGCCGAGCTGGAAGTTTTTGTTGCAAATGTTTCGTCCCCTGTCACGACAAGCAACATGAATTTGAGTGGGACAACACTACCATTATAGGGCAAGTGAAACAAAGAACAGCCAGGGAATTCCTAGAAGCTTGGCACTCATCCACAAACTCCATCAACAAACACATAGACCTGGACCCAATATACCGGCCACTACAGCGGACAGCTGAAACTGACAACCGGAAGCGGCAGGGACAGGCCACTATAAATGCCGGAGGAAACACCACAGAAGCGCTTCACAGGGGGCTCCCAAGCACTGAGGATGTCACCTAGACAGGGGACGAAATGTTTGCAACAAAAACTTCCAGCTCGGTGAACAGAACCACAGCAACGAGCACCCGAGCTACAAATCTTCTCACAAACTTTGAATGTAATATTAGAATTTGGTGTAAATTAAGTTGCTTTGACATAGGGTAGGTGTTTTGACCTTCAGCCAGACATTCAAGGGCAGGAAATCCAGGAATCATGAAATGTCAAGGACCAATCCATCCTCCTTTGTTTATTGTCCCCTTCAATGATTGTGACATTTTGGGCACAATAGACTCAGTCTTTAAATCTGTAGAAATGGGTGGTGGAGGAGATTTTCAGCGAGTTAAAATTAGTCCTTTAAGACATCCAAACTGACAGAGAGAGTGTATCAATTGATAAAGAAAGGTTTCAATTAACGGGCTGCTTTGTTCTGGATGGTGTCAGGCTTCCTCAGTGTTACTGGAGCTGCTCTGGATCAGTGGTGCTGGAGGAGCACAGCAATTCAGGCAGCATCCAAGGACAGGCAAAATTGACGTTTCGGGCAAAAGCCCTTCATCAGGAATAAAGGCAGAGAGCCTGAAGCATGGAGAGCTTGTAGAGAGAGGAGGAAAACTTCTTCAAGGCAGGCATCCTTGCAAGAGGATTCGCAGTCGGGTTAAAATCAACGAGGTAAAAACAATGACTGCAGATGCTGGAAACCAGATTCTCCAGACAAGTGGGAAGCATTCCACCACAGTCCGAACCTGTGCCTTGTAAATGGTGGACAGGCTTGGTGGAAACAGTGTAGGTCAGTGCGTTAGGCCAGCCTCTGACCCGTTCTTGGGTCCACAGTATTGATGGGACTGGCCCAATTCATTTTCTGGTTAATGATACTTGTGATGATAACATCCAATTATATTCTTTCTAATAAGGATGATTATATTGCAAAATGATATCATGGTGTGTCCACATCTCAACCAATTAGTATGTACCGATAGATACAGAAAGGCTATACTGCTTATTTTCCCTGCTATCAGTGGGCAGAGCTGTGACAGGTACAGTTCAACTTTGGAAGCTGTGCTCTCTTCTTGGTAGGTCAATGTGTTTTCAATACTGTAGGGGGATAGAGAGATTGAAGATTACACCACCGAAGTAACTGTAAGCAAGTGGATCGATGCAGATAACTCATGTCAAAAACAATGTTTTTTAGAACATATAAAAAGAAAAGGGAGATGGTGAAGCAACGAGGTGCAGGGATGAAATTTGAAGCTTTGGGTCCAGACAATCATAGCAATATGGGAGCTATTACAATCAAACAAGAGGTCAGAATTAGAGAGAGGAGCCCAGATATATGACATGGCTGTGGGGTGGAAATAGATGACTGATCTAGGGAAGGAAGAAGACCATGTTAGGTTTTGCCAAGTCAGCAGGGTGATAGGGACTCCAGCACTGCATCACAGGAGGCCTTATGACTATCAGATGCAAAGTGATGTGTCCATCATCACTGTCACCAGTAGGTAGTTAGGGGTGCACCAGCTGCATAAGGAAAGTTGGTAGCTCAGTTGGTTTATAAATGCAGTGTATTACCCGCATTTTGTGTTCAATTCCTGGACTAGTTGAAGTTACTGAGAAGGTGCTAATTTCTAAACCTTTATGTGTAAAATGCTGACCCTCAACATAAGCCATTGCCAGTCCTCCATCTCTAAGGAGGGAGTGGGGCTATGGCAGATTGTGCTAAGGGCAGATTCCAATTTTGTTTGCATTCACATTTATACAACAACTCTTGTGCCTCTGGTTTGCAAGATACCTTTCAATGTCTTTTACGTAGTCAGTTAAGTGTAAAGTGGCAATGACTGGGAGTTGGAGGAACTGGGATATCCCTTGGGGTGCACTGTGCAGTACATTCTGCCGCTGGAAAATCATGTGGAAAATCATGTTGCAATGTGTTTGTGAAAATGCCTGGAACTAATATCAGTTGTTGTGAAGCTCACACAGTCCTGGTGAGGATTACCTCAGGGCTTAATAAGGATCTGAGCTCACTCCTAGGCTCAGTTTGTGAGAGTCCAGCTCCTGGATTTTTAGTCCTCCATACTGCCAGTGCTTCTTTCTGGAAATGGAACATCATCCAATTCTCTATCTGAAAGAAATCGGCTATCCAATAATAATAGTGTTTGGCATCCCGGGTGAGCTATATTTCTTATTTCCAATAATATGCATTATTTCATTTTATGGCTGAGTGTTGAAAACAAAGTGAAATCGATCTGTCCTGGTTCAACAGTTTGTGTGGAGTTTGCATGTTCTCCTTGTGTCCACATGGGTTTCCTCTGGGTGCTCCAGTTTTCTCCCGTAGTCCAAAGGTGTGCACGCTGGGTGGATTGGCTATGCTAAATTGCTGCATAGTGCCTAGGGACGTGAAGGCTAGGCGGATTAGCCATGGGAAATTCAGGGTTACAGGGACAGAGTAGGAGTTGGACCTAGGTGGGATGATCTTCAGAGGTTCAAAGATGACTTGATGGCCGAATGGCCTGCTTCCACAATGTAGGGATTCTGCGATCTGACAAAAGATGTCACTGGTTCTCCTTATTCTGAGAGGATTGTCCTGTGGAAGATTCACGTCGTTTTATATTCCTTATGAAAGGCAGTGAGCCTCCCCACACTGGAAGCATATACCCTCTGAACTGCAGGAAACAGGACTAATCAGCCCATGAAGCTTGCTCTGTCATTCCCTCTGGCTGGTCATAGGCTTTGCTCCACTTTCCCATCTGCTCCCTACATCCCTTGGCTTCCTGGCAGTCACAAAAAAAAAATTCCGGTCTTCAGAATATTCAGATTTTGTGATTAAAAATTCCAAATCTTTGAGGTTCCTTCAGTGAAGTATTTCCTCTCTTCCTCAATCCTGAAGTGTGTACTCCCTAGCCTGAGGTAAAAACAATGACTGCAGATGCTGGAAACCAGATTCTGGATTAGTGGTGCTGGAAGAGCACAGCAGTTCAGGCAGCATCCAAGGAGCTTTGAAATCTTTGGTTGCTGCCTGAACTGCTGTGCTCTTCCAGCACCACTAATCCACTCCCTAGCCTGAGACTGTCCAATGTCCTCAATTCCCTGAACCAAAGAATCACCTTCTCTGTACCAGCCCAGCCAAGCTCCTTAGCAGTCCTGTATATCTTAGTGAGATCAATCTTGTTCCTTGAAATTCCAGAGCATATAGGTGCAATTACCCCAGCTTCTCATCCTCGACAACCTCCTCAGACTAGGCACCGGCATCCTCCACTTACCATGCTGCCTCCAATGCAACTATGCTATTTCCTTAAATGTGGAGACCACAAAGTTCGCTAGACGTGCCTCTTCCGCACCCCCCCTTCCCCCCCCCCAACACATGCACACCCAGGAAGCAATTGTAACAATTGTACAAGGACAGGAAGACATCTTTACTCCTGTACAGCCCCTCCCATATTGTCTGTGTTGCTCATCGCCTGCAGCAACTGCATGCTAACTTTCTGTCCTCCTGCAGACGCATATACAAGTCTTTCTGAGCATCATCATTCATGAATTTAAAGTTTGTTTTTGAAAAAGTAAAACCTGGCTTTGTATTCTTTTGACAAAAATTAATACCTTTACAATTCCCTGCTTCATATCTACTTATCACTGGTTGTCTTGTTACTTAAGTAATTCAACCTTTTTGTGTTGCGTCTGCACCCTCCCATCAGTCTACCTTCCCACCTAGCTTTACATCAGCAGCAAATTTGGATATGTTACTGTCTGTCCCTTCATGTTATTCATTGCTATCAATAGGTCTGGCACCAATCCTTGTGGTGCTCCACTATAGTTACTATCTGCCAGCCTCAGTTGCTTTCTTTGTACTCATCTGTCAATCCATCCATGCTAAAATATCACCCCCAAATCTATGAGTCCTTATCTTGCTGATTAGCTTTTTGTGTAACACTTTATCACTTGCATTTTGAACATCACTAACAAGTGCTTGTTGGTGTACTCTTGTTAGACATTGGTCTTGAATAGATTTGTGGAGGATATGTGGACTGTTGTTACACGTACCACTGAATCAAACAATTCAGTTCTGGATCCAACCCTAGATTAATTAGATTGAGAGGATGCATGTGGCTGTATTCCCCCAGCATTTCAAGACTTATTTGTCTTGATATCATGTAACAGATATCAGATAGAATCGAATATGCAATGAAAAGGGCCTTGGAACAACATAGTCAGTTTATTGATTGGACAAACTCTATGAGTAACCATAGCCTAGAGTTTGGTTCAGGGCAGTTTTTAAGGCCAATATGATGCTTTAACCAGATTAGAACAGCTTGAACAAATAGTTAACGAGCTTTTTGGGTCCTGGGCTTTATCAATAGAGGCAATAAGCACTACAGTAAAGAGGTTATGATGAATCATTATCAAGCACAAGTTGGTTTCAACTGAAATATTGTGGAAAAGGGGATAGCCAAAAATGTGTACAAATTGATTATTAAAAATCATTATTCTAGAGATGGGAACTTCAATTTTATGATAATTTTTCAATGTCATTGCAATTGTTAACTTTCAAAATGAAATTGACTGATATGTATGAACTGAAAGATGCATGTCAATAATTCTATATATGCGTTAAGCTACCAATCACTCCAGAAGTCATTGAATGTTGGAACAGGTTTGAGAGTTTAACGGGCATCCTTATGAACCTATGTACTCAGGTTTGTTTTGTTTCATTGGTCTATTCCTCTTCTATAATGCCCTACAGCGAACCTGATGACAGCTGTGATCCTGTCCAGTGGAAAATGTGGTCTCTCCAAGGGAATAACTCGCTACATGGTGACAATGGCAATCTCAGACGTCATAATTTTGATCATTCATGTGCTACAAGAAATAATTGTTTATTATTATCCATATTATTTTCTGTCCCGGACTGCAATCTGTCCTTCACACAGCTACTTGAAAGTCCTTACAATTGATTACGCTGTTTGGTTAATTGTGTCATTCACCTTTGACCGGTTCATCAGCATCTGCTGTCAGTCATTGAGACTCAGGTATTGCACAGAGAGAACTGCACTTGCGGTTATTGTGTCCATATTTGTCCTGAGCTGTTTAAAATACATTCCCTTCCACTTCATGTATGAGTCTATGTTCGTGCTTGACAAGGTAGAGTGGGGTTGCCAGACTAAATCATTCTTCTTTAAATCTCTCGGATGGGTGAGTTTCTCCTGGATGTGCAGTGTCTCTGTCTCAATACTCCCATTCTTCCTCATCTTACTATTAAATGGGCTCACGGTCAAGCACATCGTGGTGACCTGTAGGGTTCGCAGATGTCTGAAGAGACATGGGAAATGTCTGAACCAGAATGACTCTGAGATGGAAAATCGTAAGAAATCGATTGTTTTACTCTTCACTGTATCTGGCACCTACATACTGTTGTGGATGACAGAAACCGTGACGTTCATGTACACTCGAGTCACAGTCAATGGATTTGATAAGAATTACTCCAGCCCAGTATACATTGCCAATGAGGTTGGAGTCTTCCTTATGCACTTGAACTTCTGCACAAACACTTGCATTTATGGCTTGACACAAATAAAATTCAGAGAGGAGGTGAAGAAGGGAGTTAACTATCTGTTTACTCCAGCTAGAAAGTTTAAGAATTTAAGTCATGCATGCAAGTCACATAAATATCAATAGAATGACTGGTTCTGCAACACACATCCGGATTGCATTCTGGAATGGGGAGCTGATGTAGAATCGCAGTGTTGTTACAAAGTCAAAAGAGGCTATTCAGCCCATCATGACTGCAATAGCGTGTTTATTGAGCGTCATTACTAATTGCCAATCTCCTGTTTTTCTCCTGTACTCTTGCACACAATTTCTATTCAAAACATCATCAACTGCCCTCTCAGATTCCTCAGTAGGACCTGCCTCCACCACATTTTCAAGCACTACATTCCACACCCTAATTATTCATTGATGGAGAGGAAGTGAGGACTGCAGATGCTGGAGATCAGATTAAAACAGTGAAAAAATAAGGACTGCAGGCACTGCAAATCAAAAGGTGAGAAAGTGAGGATTGCCAATGCGGAGATCAGAATCAAGAAGTGTGGTCATGGAAAAGCACAGCTGGTAAGGCTGCATCCGAGGAGCAGGAGAGTCGATGTTTCCGGACCAAGCTCTTCTGCTGGGAATGTCGACTCTCCTGCTCCTCAGATGCTGCCTGACCGGCTGTGCTTTTCCAGTGCCACACTTACTTACTGTTTGAAAAACGTTTTTATCATTTCACACTTACTTCTTTTGTGGATCATTTTAAATTTGTGACCTCTTGTTTTTGTTCCTCTTATGAGCGGGACTGTGATTCCGTGCAATCAGTAATATTCGTGAACAATAAATACTGACAAAAGGAATAGAAACCGAGCCATGTTGTCAGCAATTGATTATTTTGTGCTTTCTTGCATTATTTTGGATACATGTTCAACCAATTCCACATTCAGTAACCACAGGATGGCGCCATTTTTTGCACAAGACAATCCTTATTATTGTCAAAAAATGGCTCAGCTGAAAAGCTGAATTTAATCCCAGTCTAGTCTTACACTCCTTTAAAATCGTGTCCCCAATCTGTTTGCCTGGTTCATTAAATATGCTTCATGTGTTGGAGCTGTAACTCCAGCAGAGTGGGGGATAAGGATTTTGTTCACACACTGATCACTGTTCAGCCTCTTGAACTGCTCTACCATTCCAGATCCCAGCTGATCATCTTTCATAACGCACTCTTACAGCATTACTTAACTTACCCTTGATGTCATTCACATCTAGAAATCTGATAGCCTGTACTGAACACACTTCATGACTGAGTTTGCAGAAACCTCTAAGTTAAAGAGCTTCAAAGATTCACCTCCCCTTGACTGACATGATCGTGATCTTTGACTATTTAAAATTACTCCCTCCAGTTACCCTATTTGATGTTGGACTCCCCATCAGGAAAGGTGTTGAATTGCTCTTAAAATATTGATCGTGAAAATGATGAAAGGCTTGATTAAGATAACAATTGACGTGTTGGAAAATCGAGCCCAGCAGTTGTAAGTATTAGATTGTTACCATCAATAGATTGTAGGAAGGACTTCAGGAAGAATGAGTTTCAAAGGATTCTTTGGTTAAGCCAATATTCATTTCTGATTGTACCAGAACACTTGAACTCCAGACCTACTGAAAGCCTTGATCAAAACATAGAGTATTTATTACAGGGGTTTCGAGGTCATGTTGCAGCTGTATAGGACATTGGTTAGGCCACTGTTGGAATATTGCATGCAATTCTGGTCTCCTTCCTATCGGAAAGATGTTGTGAAACTTGAAAGGGTTCTGAAAATATTTACAAGGATGTTGTCAGGGTTGCAGGATTTGAACTATAGGGAGAGGCTGAACAGGCTGGGGCTGTTTTCCCTGGAGCATAGGAGGCTGAGGGGTGACCTTACAGAGGTTTATAAAATTATGAGGGGCATGGATAGGGTAAATAGACAAAGTATTTTCCCTGGGGTGGGGGAGTCCTGAACTAGAGGGCATAGGTTTAGGGTGAGAGGGGAAAAATATAAAAGAGACTTATGGGGCAACATTTTCACACAGAGGGTGGTACGTGTATGGAATGAGCTGCCAGGGGAAGTGGTGGAAGCTGGTACAATTGCAACATTTAAAAGGCATTTGGATGGATATATGAATAGGAAGGGTTTGGAGGGATATGGGCTGGGTGCTAGCAGGTGGGACTAGATTGGGTTGGGATATCTGGTCGTCATGGATGGGTTGGACCGGAGGGTCTGTTTCCATGCTGTACATCTCTATGACTCTATGGCAGAATGAAAATCAACTGAGGCACTGCCATGATCCACTTGATATTCTCAGGCTATTAGGCATATTATAGTTTAAGCAAATTACAAAAATAAGCCTCAGTTTACCTTTCTGATAAGCACAGGTTAACAGAAAACACTGACCAGGTTTCTGTATGTAACAAAAAAAACTACTATTCAGTGCAAAGCAATCCGCTCTAATCAGAGGAAAACAAACGTTATGGACCAGACCAACGCCCCTTAAAATGTATTATGAAGGTAGACTACACCCTATTTTTATTTCTTATTCTACAGGCAAGTGCATTACATTATGGATGCAATTCAATTGATCAAACTAATAGTCATGAAGCAAAACACACATTATTCGTACACTACAGTTAAAAGACAACAAAAGAAATAAAACATTGTAAATACAATACTATTGGAAAACTTAACATAATAATAGATTATTTTACTACTAAATGTAACTGTTCCAAAATAGTAACATCCCACAGACGCATCCTTGGCAAAGGCAGATCTCCAGACGAGGAGGGAAAATATCAAGACAAAACTCAGGGGGAGAGAGAGAGAGAGAGAGAGAGAGAGACAAGGAGAAACTGCAGCGTCCAAACCCAGGTTCGAGACCTCAGCAACTGCCATTGAAAAACTGAAACTGAAAATCTTGCCTCTTTGGGAACTTGACTTCACCCATTCAGACTGCATCAATTGTTCCACCTTCAAAAAAAAAGCCAAGGCTTCACAAGTTGTTCACTTTATTGGGTTCAAAAAGACCATTCAGTACCTCTGTTTTAAAACGTCTCTCAGAAACAAAAGCCAGGGTAAAAGATGCCTCTTAAAGCATAGTATCATCACACAAAATATAAAGTATCAACATGGACCTCTTTCAACTGGAACACTAGGTCACTTATTAATCATTCATGTGCCCATATACAGCACAGACAAGCAAAGAGGACTGCTCGAGATTCAGGTACGTACTGAGCAAATATAGTTCCACAGCAACAGTTCACAAGATCTGATGAAGTGTCCCTTTCACCTCTCAAGGCATTCAATTCTCAGATCTCCTTGTTTCTAGATTTCCAGATAATTTTGAAATGTTTTATCATGAACAGCAAAAAGAGGGATTCCACCTTTTATTAAAAATCTCAGTAATAGCCATTACAGACATTCAAGCCCAATGATTAGATTAGATTAGCTTCCCTACAGTATGAAAACAGGCCCTTTGGCCCGACAAGTCTACACCGACCCTCTGCAGGGTAACCCTGCCCAGACCCATTCCCCGTAACTAATGCACCTAATGAGCAATTTAGCATGACCAATTCACCTAACCTGCACGTCTTTGGACTGTGGGAGGAAACCCGAGCACCCAGAGGAAACCCACACAGACACAGGGAGAATGTGCAAACTCCACACAGACAGTAGCCCAAGGCTGGAATCAAACCTGGGTCCCTGGCACTGTGAGGCAGCCGTGCTAACCACTGAGCCACTGAGCCCCTGTGCCGCCCTGTGTCACTCTCTTTTCATTCTTAATTTCTCTTCACTCTTTGATTTTCTGTTCAACAGATAAGTTCACAACATTTCCTTTCCCTAACTTTGTGCACATTCATCAGGTGTGGTTCTCGCTATTATTCCCATTTCCTCACCATGAGATCCATACACAAGCGAAATCTGGAAAAAAAAACTGAGCCTTTCCCAACCCTTTCAATTTGGATTATTAAAATCACACAATCATAGTATCCATTCAGTGCAGAAGCGGGGCATTTGTCTGTCCACACTGATCTTCCGAATGTTAGCCTACCCAGCCCACCACACCACCCTCACCCTATTCCTGTAACCCTCCATTTCCCATGGATGGTCTATATGCCCTACACATCTCTGGATACTATGGTCAATTTAGCATGGTCAACTAACTAATCTGCACATCTTTGGACAGTGGGAGGAAACCAGCGCACGGTGAGCAAACCCAAGCAAGTGATGGGGAGAATATGCAAGCTCCACACAGCCAGTCACCTGATGGGGAATTGAACCCGGGTCCCTAATAGAGATTAAAAGTTCTTTCCAAATTTGATGGTCTGGAGATGCCAAACATACATGCTCTGCTGCTGGTGTGGATCTTTTCTCTCTGAGCTGGACCTCATTGAGTTCCCCCTCTCTATCTACACAGATCTAGGTCGGAAAACTTAAAATAAGCGCTTAACAAATGTCTCACCAGGTAGAATCCTTAAGGGGGAGGGTGTGCAGCCAGAAGTCGTGGTGCACGTTGGCACCAACGACATAGGTAGGAAGAGGGGTGGGGAGGTCATTCAGGAGCTCAGGGAGTTAGGCTGGAAGCTAAAAGCTAGGACGGACAGAGTCGCCATCTCTGGGTTGTTGCCGGTGCCACGTGACAGCGAGGCAAGGAATAGGGAGAGAGTGCAGTTGAACACGTGGCTGCAAGGATGGTGTAGGAGGGAGGGCTTCAGGTATTTGGACAATTGAACTGCATTCTGGGGAAGGTGGGACCTATACAAGCAGG
>NC_057746.1:24120961-24181185 GCF_004010195.1 Chiloscyllium plagiosum | reverse complement strand
TTGGTAGAGGTTTATAAGATGATCAGAGGAATAGATAGAGTAGACAGTCAGAAACGTTTTCCCCGGGTGCAACAGAGTTTTACAAGGGGACATAAATTTAAGGTGAAGGGTGGAAGGTATAGGGGAGATGTCAGGGGTAGGTTCTTTATCCAGAGAGTGGTGGGGGCATGGAATGCACTGCCTGTGGGAGTGGCAGAGTCAGAATCATTGGCGAACTTTAAGTGGCAATTGGATAGGTACATGGATGGGTGCTTAAGCTAGGACAAATGTTCGGCACAACATCGTGGGCCGAAGGGCCTGTTCTGTGCTGTATTGTTCTATGTTCTATGTTCTATGTAGCTTATCTAGTTACTTAGCTTAAGTCACATGATTTCCCAGAAATGTTGCTTTGACCAAATACCAAAAGAATGATTCCCCTGCACTTAGTAAAAACAAGTCACCTTCACAAATCCCATTCAGCTCTACTTTCCAACTCAATAGTCCCAGGTATTAATAATGCTTTACAAATGTTCATCACGGGCTCATAACAAGTCTCAATCTTGATATGAAGCAGGATCCTTCAAATGTCAGTCAATATGTATCTAGAACAGCACTGATTCACTTCAAATGCCTTTAATCTGTTGTTGCCCTTTCTCTTTACCTTTGGTTAAGGGTGGGACTATTTGCTCATGCTTCGTGGAGGGTAAGCTTCATTTTCCAGATATTCTGATAATGCTTGTGTGTGGTGTATAACTGCAGAACACATCCTTATGAATGAAATGCATAATTTGTGGTTTGCAAGTTCTAGGACATGAACAACTTTACCAAGTAAAGATCCAAGCATATTTACACAACAATTACTGTCTGCTCCACTGCTTGTGTTTTGGCACAAGACTTTTGAGGTTTCCTGCTGACTCCCAATTGACTGTGACCAGTGTTATAAACAGGCAAAAGGCCTGTAGAGAGTGACTCACCTACTGACCCCTCAATGCTTATCCAGCACTACGATAGCTCTGTTCTGAGGGTGATGGAACAGCCAATGTTCACTTGGACAGATGCAGACCTAGAAACCATCAAGGGGTTCAAAGGGTATCTATCGATGGGGCAGCTTAGCATGCAAACAAATAACTGTAGATGCTGGCGATCAGAAACAAAAGCAGAAACTATTAAACATACTCAATAAGTATTGCAGCATCTGTGGAAAGAAAGCAAGGTTAACATTTCAGGTTGTGTGACCCTTATTCAGACCCTTCTCCGATAGGATAACTTGTTTGTCATTGCATTAAATGCCCATGCACTTGCAACAGAACAAGTGTTCTATCATCAGCCCATTTTAGCATCAGAAACTATGTTATCTCCATTATCTTGCAGCAGCTCACTTATATTCACTCTGATCTATGTGCAACAATGAAAGATCTGAATAATGCTTTCTCTCTCTTTGCCCCAATGTCTCTCCTTCACTGTTCCCCTCTCTTTGTCCCATGTCTGTCTTTCTTTCTTTCCTTTCTTTCTTCTTTCCTTACTTTCTTTCTTTCACACTTCCTTTTTCGCTTTCTCTGTCTCTCTATTTCCCTCTCCCTGTCTCTCAGTATCCTCCTTTCTGCCTCTTTCTCTCTCTCTCTCTCTCTCTCTGCTGTTATCTCTCGGCTCCACCCCTTCATTGATGCTGCCTGACCTGATGTGCATTTGTGATACTTTCTGTCAATATTTCACATTCTTGTGTATTTTGGTTCTGTCTAAATTCAACGAATCTGAGTGTAGCAACTTAATGATAGCCTCCTGAAACCTTTCACACAATGTCTTACATCTTTTTGTCAGATTGTGTACATTGGAAATATGATTCAATATATCATTGTAACCAGAGTCAAAAACAACTCAATAAATGAATTGCAAAAATTTCTGATTTTTCATCCTTTCCTTCTCCTGAGAAAATGTTCATTCTAGTTACAAATCAGTTTATCATTTAATTGAAAGAGGCATAAATTTTTCTTGTAATTTGAGTGGCGATCGTTTACTTTCTTAATGAGTCCGAGGTAACTGAGAGGATAGAAGCAACAGGTAAATGAATGCATAATGTCATCGTCAATGTGTGGTCACATCATAGCCAACTTGAGTAAGGCATGTTGACAGCATAGAAAAGGAGAAGTGATTATGTTTCTTATTCATCAGCAGACACTAGTGTAGCTGAATTATTAAAAGTGGAGGTATTGTTCTGGTAAAATTGCAAGTCTAAACACTAAAATGGAGTAGAGCACTGGAAATCAAGTCCCACTAATTTTAGAGTCATCACAAAGGTAAAAGTTCTGAAAGGTAGACTTGCTTTTTTGGATTTGAATCCTCTCACAACAAATGATAATGTTTTGTCTGCTTTTCTAATGCCTTGCGACATCTAAATATTACCACTTTGCAATTCATATGCTAGGACACTCAGATCCCTCTGCATCTCAGAACACTATCATCTCATCATTTTGAAAAGATGTTTCTTCATTTTTTTCCTGCAAAATTAGCAATTTCACAGTTTTCATGTTATACCATGTTTTCCACATCATCGCCAGACCTTAACTTGTCTGTAGATCTTTGTACCCTCCCTATGCCCTCAGCACAAGATACCTTTCAGCTATTTTTGGTGAAACAGTAAATAAAGCAATCACAACTTTGGTCTGTTTAGCCAAGTGATTTCTATAAATCATAAGTGGTTGACGTTTTAGATTCACCACTTATCATGTATTGCCACCCAGAAAAAAAACTATTTATATCAACTCTCTGCTTCCTGTCAGCCTGCCAATCTGCTCTCTGTGTCAATACCTTATCCACTACAAGACTAGCTTTCATTTTCTGAAACAACACTTGATGCAGCTTATCAAAAATATGTTGGATATCGAATATTCTTTGGGACCACTTCATAGCACACCTTCCCTTCTCAAAGAACTTGAATACGTGGGTTACATAAGATTCCTTTGTACAAAACCATCTTGACTCTGCCCAATCACATTAATCTTTCCTAACTGTCCTGCAAAAATTAAAAAAAAATAAGTCGTAACATTGTCTGGCAGCCAATGCCCTGTGTCCTAATCCTTAAGGTGCTCCCTATGTCCTAATTAGCACTTTGTCCATCGAATAATAATACTCAGGGATTTGTTCTGATTCAATATCTGAGTGGATTATTTGGTGTAACGCTCTCAATTCAGGAATTGAATTTCTATCACCAAATACGAAGTAAACATGACATCCTCTCTCTTTTCCTTCATCTTACGTTCTGATGTTTGTTTGAAATCTGTGTCAGAGAACAAGATTAGATTAGATTACTTACAGTGTGGAAACAGGCCCTTCGGCCCAACAAGTCCACACCGACCCCGCCAAAGCGCAACCCACCCAGACCCATTCCCCTACATTTACCCCTTCACCTAACACTATGGGCAATTTAGCATGGCCAATTCACCCTGACCTGCACATCTTTGGACTATGGGAGGAAACCGGAGCACCCGGAGGTAAACCCACGCAGACACGGGGAGAATGTGCAAACTCCACACAGACACCTGAGGCAGGAATTGAACCCGGGTCTCTGGCGCTGTGAGGCAGCAGTGCTAACCACTGTGCCACTGAACTGCATGTCATCTCCCTTTTCCAATGACTCGCCCTTTCCTGTCTAATTTTATTGGCCTGAGTCAGAGTACATTACAGGTGTTGTTATTTCTTCTGGTTCAACCCCAGTGAGGCCACTATTTATGCAACAGCCGGGTCATGTAGATTCCAGTTGCAGAATCTGCACATTGCTCAGGCCTCTTCCAACCTAACCTACCAGAGTGGCCACCTGACATAAGCAAAGATTAATGTGATTGGGCAGAGTCAAGATGGGTTTGTACAATGGACAAGCAACCGCTCTGTGGCGAGTCCCTGAGCGGTTCTCAGGGCGGGTGGGACACTGCCTCTGAGAGTCGCCCGCACCGAGGTTCACGTTGATCTCGGCTCCATTCCGTTCAGCACCTGGAACCCCACTACACATGCCCTGCTTCTGGCTGGCAACCACCAAGGAAGGCGGGATAACTCCACCCTTCGCGCACCTCACTCTCTGGTGGTGATAGACCCTATTCAAGCTCGCCATGCATGCCGGATAGAAAGGGTTTGGAAATAACGCAGCCGCCTGCAAATTCGGGATTTGCCCTCCAAATCAATTAGCTCTTGCTTCGGCCTCAGAAACTGCGTCTTTAAAACAGTCAGAGAGTGCTGTCAAATCCTGGTTGGAAGTTGAAACATTGCGCGGCATCACGTCCTTGGAATCTGGCATTGCATTGGGCAACTACTCAATTGGTCACTACAAAGATCAGCCGTGATCAGCCGTGATCTAACGAAATGGTAGAATGCCTGGTGGCACACAATGTAGATTGGGCACTTGAAGGCTCATGCAGGAGTCAGATTGTAGAGAGTAGAAATTAAGACGGCCAGAGAATCACAAACATGTGCAGAGGAGCTGGTAATCAATGAATGCAAAATTCAACCAACAGAGACTCAACAGCCTCAATTTGTATTTATGCTTATTGGAGGCTCCGTGTGCTCTCACCCACAGGATCCTGTTCTCTGTAAATAAAATAAAAAGATCTTATTCAGGCGGTGCACCCCTTTATTTAAACCCAGCCGCTGGCTTACGTACCCAGTTTTTCTGGGGCTTTGCATTAGAAAAGATGCACATTGGAGATAAAGAATGGATCTCGGCGCCACCGGCTGGTTGATTTTGCAAGAATGGCCGTTCTTTAGAACATCTCGAGTTTTGTGTTGTTGAAAAGGGGATCGAATGTGCAGTTGGAATCGAAGAACTGCTGGAGATTGGAGGTCTTTCCAGTCGGAACAAAATACAGCGTGTGATGATAGTTATCGAGAAAAGACATAGACTTGGTCTAGGTATAAATGACAGTACAAAAATAAATTCTGACTAACACCAAAACCATGAGAAGGAAGGTACATAAAATTGGCGGGTGGCGGTGAAGGGAAAATTTCTGAATGGAGGACAGAATCGCCGTCTGAATTTAATACGGAGTCCAATACGCTATAAAGCACCTCCAGTGATAATGAGTGTTCGTCTTCACCAGAAAGTTGCAATGGTCTAATACCAAAATGTTAGCATGTGAACGGGCTGATGCACTGAAAGCTGTATCCCAGTGTGTCGTTCGTCTCCCACTGCACAAGACACTGCATGGTGGGCCTGAATACACAAAATCAGACTGAAACATGTACAGTACACTGTTTCACCTTGAAGGAGTCATTGGGATCTTGACCAGTAAGCAGGGAGAAAGTATGATGGGGATGATGGAGGAACGGACCAGAGTGTGTCGAAAGGGATAGTTGATTTGGGAGTGAGGGCAGGGGATGGAAGACGTGTTTGTTAGTGGTGTATTGTTGGAGCGGGAACGAGGTGAAGGATCATCCTTTGAAAAATGCTTTGCATAGTGATGACAAGGGATATCCTCTCCCTTTGAAATAAACCTTTCTCTACGGATACTGTCACGTCCCCTGTGTTATTCTCGCACTTTCTGTTTTTATTTCAGATCTCCAGCAGCCATTTTTAGTTGGGTATAAGATTGATTAGTCTTTTGCAGAATGAGGAGAAAACAAAGACCATCCCATGGAGGAGCAGAAGTTGTTTATTCTGTCCAGTGCATCTGCTCCATCATTCAATGCAATCATGTCTGATAATACTCCACACGACATTGGAGTCTTTACCCACAATGCTTGACTCCGTTACTGACTAAATATCTGCCTTATCTCTCTTAACCTACAGTTCCTATGGATTGGAGTTGCAAATGCAACCCCGCTATTCATAAAAATAAATAAAAACAGGGAGTTATGGAACAAATAGCCTGATATCAGGAGTGTGACATATGCTGGAGTCGTTTATATAAAAAAAGCAGAGGACTTGGAAATAGTAACAGGACCTGACATAAGGACTTACAAAAGAGAAATCATATTTAATAAATTACTCGAAAGTTTTGAACTGGTAGATTTGATTGGAAGTTACAATGGCTGTGCTTCACTTGGACTTTCAGAAACGTTTTAGTGATGCTCCATATCAGAGAGTAGCTGTAAAATGAAAGCGTTAAGGATTGGAGATAATGCCCTAATATGGATAAGGAACTGTTTAGCGGGCAGGAAACAACAACATATCTTTTTATCAGTGGCAAACAATGAGTAGTTTGATAAATGTGGTTGTCCACTTTGATAACATAAACAGGGAGGCAGATTATAATTTTAATGGTGATAGGTTGGGAAATGAGAAGGTGCAACAAGTTCTGGGTGTTCTTGTACACCAGTCCTTGAAAGTAACAATAATCTTTTATATACCTTGCATTATTTCAAAGGATGCATTTATTTTCTTTATATCATTTCATGTTCAGGCCTTTCAGCTTTATGACTTTTGCATCCTTCCATTTGTGACATAAAACCCATTCTAGTCTCACATGTCCTGTCTGTCTAATCTCCTTCTGAATTCTCACATGACCAGCTCCCTCCATGCAATGGGCAATATGAGACATCATTGACATCTGACAAAACTGCTGCCTCTTGGGTCTTTGATGCTTGAATTGATACTTGACAAAGTAAATATAGAGAGGCTGTTTCTTCTTGTTGGGAATTCTAAAAGGTCACTGTGTTAGGATAAATGACAACAGATGTAAAATAAGATGAGTCGAAATTTCATTCCATAAATGTCATCAGTCTGTGGAATGTATAGCAGATGCTGGGACATTGAGTGAATTTCAAGAGGAGGTAGACAGATATTTAATTAGTCATGGGTTATAGTTTTACTGGTGCTTAAGATGAAAAGCGAAATTGTATGATTTGTTGACATGAAGGGATTTATCAGCAGCTGACTCTAAATTACAGCACTTCCAGACGTTTATTGAAGAAAGGAATATAATTTGAATAAGTGCAAAAGTGACAGAGGAGTTTTTTTTTTGTTTCTTTTTGAGAGTCCTTGTAGGGAGAAAAAGGTTTTCTGGCATTTAGGACTAGCGCTATCAGATATAAAAGTTATTCATTTAGTTGACAGGAGCAATATTAAAATAGACAGCTTGCCAACAGGAAATGTGAGCAAAACCAATGTTAAAATGTCCTGATAGAAATACATTTGAGTAAAATGTGATTGCTATGACGATCAGTGTATTTTATATATATACATATAAAGCCATTCCTGTTGGTGAGTACCGTAGAAATCATGCTAAGAAAAGTTTTCTGAACGAAAATGAAAATGCCTCTTATGAATGCTTTTTCATTTTTCACTGGATACAATGTCTAAACCGAGGACGAGAAGGGTAAGATTAGAAAGTTGCAACTGAGGGCTCACGTAGCACAGTTGTTGGAGCCCTCTGTCTCTGGGCACAATGGCCTGGGTTCAAGTCCCATTTTCTCTAAAACCGTGACATGGCAAAGGTTGATTTATAAAAAAAGGAACTTGATGCTTTGTATCTATCTCCTGGATTACCTCACTCTCCACAAACAATTAAGGTCGGGCCGAGGCAATTAGTTCTCACAGTGGCCCTCTTAGAAGTCAGAACTCAAGTTTGAGAGACAGTGGCTCTGATTATCTGGTGATCACAGAGCTCATTGTTAGTATTGCTCAATAACGGGATATTATTAACTTGTTTGTTAGAGGTGGTGTATTTAATGAGATCTGTTTACTCTCTCAGTTGAAGACCGGCTTGTGTACAAATTGATGGCATTGCCTCATTTCAACACTTTCCACTTTCACCTCAAAATGGGAACAGGGGTGCTTCTAATAGGAAATGCGGATAAAGGATTCCTTTGTAGGTTGGTGAGCCATGACCAGTGGAGGTCCACAGGAATCAGTGTTGGGGTTGCAACCTTTTGCTATATATTTGTATTAATAACTCAGAGGAAGGAAGTGAACGTGCTATCGCTAAATTTGCAGATGGCACCAAGAATGGGTGGAAAGACACATTGAAAGAGGGATATGAGCAGGTTACAGAGACACATTGGCAAGTCAAGTAAGTTGGTAAAATGTTGACCAGTGTGTACAAGGTGGGAAAATGTGAAGGTATTCATTTTGGAAGATAGAATTAAAGAACTTAGTATTATTTAAATGGGAAAAAAACTGCAGGAAACTGGAGCACAAAGGGACTTGGAGCTTGAGATAGAAGGTCATCTGACTGAAAACAGAAAAAATTGGCGACCATTGAATCTCCAAAACTGCAGGATGAATTGTCAGAGATATGGAAGCAGTGGCCAGTTCAATATTGAAAATGGGCTGAGAATGAGACAAGGACAATTCTTAATCCTAGTGACAGTGAAGAAAAGGCAATTATTTCCAATATGGGAGAGCATTCGTTTAAAAGAGAGCTTGCAGTGGACATGTTCCCTTGTATCTTCTATCCGTCTACTATTAAACAGTAAGGGTTGCAGGATTGTAAAATCCTGTCCCAAGAGACGTGGTAAATTGTTACAGTGCATCTTGTAAATGGTATACATTGTTGCATTTGTGCATTGGTAATGCAGGGAGTAAATTTTTAAGGTTCATCAACGCTTTCTGTTCATCAACCCAAGCCTGTGTGTTATCCAGATCTTGTTACATTTGTCCAAAGAATGGCAGATGGAGCTTAATTTTGACAGATGCAATGTATTGAAATATGGTAAGGCAACGATGGCAGGACTTACACATTTAAGGTTTGGATCCTGGGAGTGTTGGTGAACAGAGACTTGGGGTCCAAGTACTTAGGTTTTTGAAAGTAGCGTCACAAGTAGACAAATCAATGAACAAGGCTTGCCTTAATTGTTCAGAGCATTGTGTAAAGGAGTTGGGGCATCATGTTGTGGCTGTATAGAACATTATTAAGGCCACATTTGGAATACACAATGCAATTCTGTTTGCCCTGCTTTGGCTGGAATATTATAAATTGGAAATGGTGCAGAAAATGCTTACAAAGACTTTATCGAGACTTTATCGAAAAGGAGAAACTGAATGAGGTTATGAATGAGGCTGAACTTATAGAGGTTTATAAAGTCAGGAGGGGTATAGATAAAGCGAACAGCCAAGGTTTTTTCTCCAGGATATGGGAATCCCAGTCTGGGATCTGATTCCATGCTGTATGACTCTCTGACTGACTGTTTCAGTTTCTGTGCAATTATGAATGGCACTGAACATGGTTCAATTATTAAAGAACATCCCCATCTTTGACCTATGGTGGTGAGACAAAAACTATTATCTGTTCCCATATTTTGCATGGACACGTTACCTCATTAATAAGTCCGAGATGATTCTGACAGGATATAAGCAACTCTCCAAGAGCTAAGTGAAGGCATAATATCGTCGACAATGGGATGATGATCACATTATGTTCAACATGAGCAAGGCATGTTGACAGCGTAGAAAAGGAGTGTGGCTGTGTTGTTTAGTCATTGACATACATGTAGTAAAATTGAATTATTAAACACATTTATTAAATGATGGTTATCGTTCTTTTAAAATTGAGGGTGTAAATACCACACTGAAGTGCTTCATTGGAAAACAAGTCCGACAAATCTCAAAGTCATCACAAAGGTTAAAGACATATCTATATCTCTTTGTTCCTTCATTACGCCCTCTGCACAATTACCTTTCTTTCTATTTTTCTTGAAACAGCAATTACAGCAATCGCAACCTTGGTCCATTTGCCAAGTGACTTATGAATAGTTGAGACGTCAAATCTGATCGCAGTGGTGCACTACTTGTCATATTTTGCCACCCAGAAAAATGCCTATCTATGCCTACTCTCTGTTTCCTGTTATGCAGTCAAACTTCTCTGTGTGTCAATATGTTGTTCCTTACGTTATGAAGTTGAAGGTGTGTACTGGAGCTTTAGGGGAGAGAGTGAAGGCCATTTTGGCAGTGGGAGTTTGGAGGCACCTGCCATGCGACTGACTAGCAGTCTTAGAGTATCTTGAAAATTGAAAATATGCAACATTTGGCTGCTATGTTTACAACTGTTCAAATTTACCCAAACTGTTTAAATTATACCACAAGATACTAAAACACAAAAGAATTAGAATTTTACTGTTTTGACAACATTGAACCAATGAGACGATCTAATGTTTACGTTATATTGAAAAAAAGATGGTTTGAAAGTTAGGGAGAGAGCGACAAACTGTCATCATCAGAGTAACTTCTAGCAAAGCACTCTCGATGAAAGGTGTCTTTTGATCTGAAATATCTTTGCAGCAAAAGACTGATGATGACCCAGAGAGATCTACAGCCAGAGGAAGACATACACCAGAGACGACAGCTGCTGTGTAGTTTGAAAATTATGTTGATGCAATTTTAATAGGGGCTTTTATTGCATCAGTACATTGTTATAGAATTGG
This sequence comes from Chiloscyllium plagiosum, assembly GCF_004010195.1. Classification (NCBI taxonomy): domain Eukaryota; kingdom Metazoa; phylum Chordata; class Chondrichthyes; order Orectolobiformes; family Hemiscylliidae; genus Chiloscyllium; species Chiloscyllium plagiosum. Next base: position 24,170,862 of record NC_057746.1, on the reverse strand, counting down.
AGGTAGGCACCTTTAAGAGAAAGAAGGCTGATATTTCACATAGTTGTTGTTTAATGTTCTCTTTTAGAGTTAAAGAATAAATTAATATATTTTTTCTTTAGCAGCATTATTTTAATAGGTACAAGTTATTTTCTTTGTATAATTTTACGTTCGGTACTTTCAGATTTATGAAGTTCTTTTCTTCTATTCCTCCCTAAAACTCGTTCTGCCCCCAGATATTCTGTCCCTTCTATCCCCTTTTAAATTCCCACACGATCACCTCCCACATTTTACAGTCTGTGTTAGACATCATTGGCATCTTCCAGAACTGCTGATTCTTGCATCTTAGATACATCACTTGATATTTAACAAAGTAGAAACAGAGTTTCCTCATGTTGGACAATATTGAACAAGAGGTTACTGTTTTCGGATAAGTGGTCAAAGATTTAAAATACAGATAAGGAGAAATTTCTTTCTGCAGAGGTCATGAATCCATGGAATTTGTGGTGGACGCTGGGACATTGAGTCTTTCGAATACGATATTAAGATGCTTCTAAATGATGCCATTTTCATTTTTCACCAGACGTACAAACTAAATGGAAGAAGGGAAGGGTAAGATTAGAAAGGAGCAAATTTGGGGCTCATGTAGCACAACTGTAGTTAACTTCTATCTTGGATAGAAGACCTGAGATGAAGATCGACTTTTGCCAGATCCCTGTCAAAGCGTAAGTTGATCTAAAACACTTAAAATTGATGCATTGTTTCTACTTCTTGGACTAATTTCCTCTCAGTGCCCGAGTAAAGTTGGGCTGAGACAAGCAGGTGTCCAGTGGCCCTTTGAGAAATGACTGTCATGCCTGGGAGACAATGGCCCTGATCCTCTGAGGTTTACAGAGCTCACTGTAAATATTGTTCAAAGATAGGAGGCATTAACTTGTTAGTTAGAAGTGGTGTGCTTAATGAGATGTGTTCTCTCTCACTGGAGGAGGGGCTTGCATAAAGTCAGAGAACATTTCATTGTATTTTGCCTCATTTTAGTTGTTTCTGCTTTCACTTGGAAATGGGATCACATGCACTTCCAATAGAAATTCTCTTTCCTGTTCTTGCAATCCTTGGAATTCCTGGTAAGTTGTTAAAAGCTTTGGTAACTTCTTTTCTTGTTGGTTCTGCTTTGAATTATGTCTCTGCAATTTGGACTTCTACTCCTCAAATTGATCTCCTTTTTATTGCTGAAATTGTCTGCTCTTTGTGACCATCGGTTTCAGTCTGGGTGCCTTGGTCCCGTCCAAGCTGATTGGTTTGGCAACAACTGCCTTCAACCTGAATAACGGGAATTGCAATGAAATGAAATGGAGTTATCAGAAGAGAACTGGGTGGAAAGATTCCCAGGAATGACAGCAAGCCAGCAGCTGTAGACATACATGGAGAGAAATCTTGACTTTTGACAAAAGTACACTCTATTAAAGAGTAAGATTGTAAGAGAGGGATAGGCCAACCAAATTAAATTGGCTAATTTAATAAGTGAAGGAGAATATTAAATTGAAAGATGGAGCATACATGGAGGTAGAAGTCAGTGACAGCCTTGAAGACTGAGATAACTTCAGAACCCAGCAAAGGAGGACAGGAAAGATAATGATGAGATGGAAAATAAAGTATGAGAGCAAGCCAGCAAGGGGCATAAACACTGACTGTCAGATCTTCTTTAAGTATATAAAAAAGAAAGGAGAGGCCCAAGCAAATATAGCTAATTATAAAATGAATTGAGGAAATAATTACGAGGGACAAGGAAACTGAATAGTAGGCAAATAAAGATTTTGCATCAGTCTTTACAATGGTAGATACTTAAAAATATCATGCTATTCATAATAAAGAATGTGTTGAAAGAATTAAGTCCCAACTCCATTTCCAAATAAGGAGTATTAGACAAATAGTTCCCCTTGCCGTGGTGCTTGTATCTTACAATCCAAAAGAGGCAGAGATATTGGATACATTAGTTCTAATTTACTGAAGTCAGTGGATCCCGGAGCCGTACCAGAGCTTTGTAAAACTGACAATGCGACACCAGTGTTTAAAAATAGAGGGAAGAAAATGTGGGGTAACTATATCTATTGGTGGAATAGTATTTTAATCAATTGTTAACAAAATTATGGCAGAACATTTGAAAAATCCTCATCACATCAAGGAAAGGTCAACATAGCTTGATGAAAGGTAATCCATGGCTGACGAGTTCATTGGAATTTTTTGAGAAAGTCTCAAGCAGAATGGAGACTGATGAACCAGGAAATGAGTTGTATTTGGACTTTGATAAAGTGTTCAGCAAGGTGTTTCATAAGACATGAGTGCATAGTGTTGCCTCCATGTTGGCATGGATAGAGAATTGGGTCATGACCAAGAAACCATGAGTGGGAATAAGGGATTCTTTTTCAGGTTGGCGACCCATGTCCAGTGGTGTCCCACAGGGATCGGTGCAAGGATTGCATCTGTTTACAATATATATTAATAACTTGGAGGAATGAAGTGAATTTAATGAAGCCAAATTTGAAGGCTACAACGAACATAACTGGAAATGCAGATTGTGAGAGGGATACAAATTGTTTAAGGAGAAATATTGACAGGTTAAGGGAATGGACAAAACTTGACAAATCGAATATAATGTGGGAAAATGTAATGTTGTTCATTTTGAAATGTAAAACAAAGGAACAGTGCTTTATTTAAATGGAGGAAAACTTTAGGAAGCTGAAACACAAAGAGACTTGGATACTTGTGCACGAAATAAAGAAATCTCTCATGGAGGTAAAACCGGTCATCAGGAAAGCGAATGGAATTGTGGCCTTCGTTTCAATGATGTTTGAATGCAAAAGTTGGGAAGTGTTCCTGCTATTTTACAATGTTTGAGGGTGACCAGATCTGTACAACTTTGAGCAGCTTTGTTCCTGTTATTGACTGAAAGATATTTTTTTCAGAGGATGTGGTTCAGGAAAGGTTCACGAAAATAATCCTAGGAGTGGACTGATTGTTTTATGAGCAAAGGCTATACAGCTTGGAATTCTAATCACTGGAATTCAGACAGATGACAGAAGATTTCATTGACACGTAGAATTCTTAAGGGGCTTGACGGTAAATGTGAACAGGATCCTTCTCCTCATGGGAGAGTGCATTGGATACATCTGCTTTCACCTGAAAATGTATTTCTAATTGAAATTTTAGATCCCGTCTCTATAAACCTTCAAAATCCTGTTAAGTGGTTAAAAGGTGTTGTGTCCTTTTACTTGTCTGTTCTGTTTTGAATGGTCCAATAAGGAATAGTCTCAGAAAAACGAGCATTAATTTCAGGCTGAAATGAGGTGCAATTTCTAAAGATGGCTCAGTGCTTAGCACTACTACCTCACAGTGCCAGGGACTTGAGTTTAATTCCAGCCACGCACGAATGTCTGTGTGGAGTTTGCAAATTTATCCTGTATCTGCGTGGGTTTCCTCTGGGTGCTCCCGTTTCCTCCCACTGTCCATCTGCAGGTTAGGTGCATTGGTCGTGCTAAACTGCAGATGTGCAGGCGAGGTGGGTTAGCCATGGGAAATGCAGGTTTGGAGGGTTTGGTTTGGGTGGGATGCTCTTCAGTGTGGACTCGGTGAGGTGAAAGCCCCAGCGTTTTCCCAGTGTAGGGACTGTATTGTCTCAGAGAGTTGTGAGTGTTTGGAAATCCTTGCTGCAGAGGGGCAGAGGGTCCTGGTGCATATTTACAGCTGAGACAGACAGATTCTTGATGGTAGTAGCAGGCATTTAAGACGACCAAAATACACCTTTTTGGATGGAAGTCAACCACCAAAGAGGAATATAGGAACATGTGAATTATGAACAGGGATTCGCCATTTGGCCTCTTGAACTATTCCAACTTTTAGTAGCATCATGGCTGACTTGAATGAACTCCTGAATGATAACCGGCTCTACCTCCATGTGAGATTTCTGCATTCCATAGACCTCGACTCCTCTGTGCATCCAAAACCTACTGACCTTAGTTTTATCGACACAGCTCCCATTACCACAGAGGAAAAAGGATTCCACATACTAGCCAGCCTCTGAGAGATTACAAATCGCTGTACCTCTGTTTGAAATGGGAAACTGCCTATTCTTCAATGGTGTACACTAGTCTTGATCTCCCTTATCAAGTGGAAACCACCTCCTGATGTTTCACTTTATCCAGTCCCATCAATATCTCACCTGTTTAAATAAGTGGAGAGGCAACGGCCGAGTGGAGATGTCACTACCCAATTAATCCAGAGACCCAGGTAATGTTCTGGGGGCCCGGGTTTAAATTCGGCAGACTGTGCAATTTGAACTCAATAAAAACCTGGAAGCAAAAGTCCCATGGTAGCTGTGAATCCATTGATGATTGTTAGAAAAAACTCATCTGGTTCACTAATGTTCTTCAGGGAAAGAATCTGCCATCCTTACCTGGTCTGGCCGACATGTCACCACAGACCCACAGCAATGTTGTTGACCCTTAACTGCCCTCTGGTCAATTAGGGATGGGTAATTAATGCTGGCTTGGCCAGCGATGCCCTCATTCTATGAATAATGTTTTATAAAATGAAACCGTCTCTCATTTATTTATTCTCGAAAGAAAACTGGCAGATTTTCTTCACAAAATACCCACCACCATGAATGTGGAAACTGAATCTCAACCGAGCTGCTTCGATAGCAATGACATTTGTTTCCTTGAAACAGGGAAACTAAGTGGTGCAAAGTGATAACCAATTGTACATACCACTGTTGAAATTCCCTTCCGATTACTTCCATGGCAGAGACAATGGGTTTCAAATACGATGTCACTAATTTTTATTATTGTGCAAGTCCAGAATTGTACCCAGGGGTCTTGTGATTCCCTCCTCGGAAATCCCAGATGTTATCTCTGCTGGGCGTTTGGAAGCAATGGGGTGGCATGGTGGTTCAGTGGTTAACACTGCTCGATTCCAGCCTTGGACTGTCTGTGTGGAGTTTGCACATTCTCCCCGTGTCTGCGTGGGTTTCCTCCTATTATCCAAAGATGTACATGTCAGGCGAATTGGCCATGTTAAGTTGCCCATAGTGTTAGATGCATTATTCAGAGGGCAATGAGCCTGAGTGGGTTAGTCTTTGGAGGGTCGGTGTGGACTTGTTGGGCCGAAGGGCCTGTTTCCGCACTGTAGGGAATCTAACCAATCTCATGATCTGGATTCTTTTTCAGCAAACCTGTTGACAGTGTTGATTCTTTCCCAAGGGAAGTGCGGCCTTTCCAAAGGAATCAATCACTACATGACTGCCATGGCGACAGGAGATCTGATGGTCCTTAGCTTCAATGTGATCGTGAGCCAAGTCATCAGGCACTATTTCCCGAACTCCCTGCTGAACTACACTCCCGCCTGCCGGCTCAGTGCCTTCCTGCAAGGGCTCAGCCTCCAACTCTCCACCTGGTTCACCATCGCATTCACCTTTGACCGCTTTGTAGCAATTTGCTGCAACAAAATAAAGGTGAGATATTGCACTGAAAAAACAGCTAATGTGGTCATATCCATTGTGAGCGCACTTAGCATCATGGTCAACATTCCTTTGCCTTTTCGCTATGAGCCCACTCATGTTCTGAACAACATACAGTGGGGCTGCCGCACCATCACTGATTACCTCACTTCACCAGCAGGCGTAGCTCACCGGTGGATCACCAACATCTCAAACATGTTTGTCCCTATTCCCCTGCTGCTGCTGTTGAACTCTCTCACTGCCCACCACATCCTAGTGGCCAGCAGAGCTCGCCGGGCACTGAAGGGCAGCAGAGGTGGTGCTGGGGAAATGAGCAGAGACCCCGAGCTGAAGAGCAGGAGGACCTCCATCATTTTGCTGTTTGCCATCTCCGGCTGCTTCGTGGTGCTGTCGGTTCCCATCACTGTCATCCACATCTGCGTTGGCGTTACCCACACGGTGACTTACCAAGGTTCAAACTCGCTGTATTTGGCAATCAGGTCGACGTTCTTGCTGTTGTGTACCAGCTCCTGCACAAACACTTGTATTTACTCACTGACACAAAGGAGGTTCAGAGAGGAGATGATGAATTTGCTGAAATCTCCCTCATCCCTGCTCTGTAAACCACGCAAATAATTTACGTTCGTTGGGGGTGGGTGGGTGGGGTGGCAGGGTGGGGAGGGGGGAGGGGAGAGGGGGGTGATCTAATGATAACGTCACTTGACGAGTAATGCAGAGGCCAATCTTAATATCCTGTGGACACGGATTCAAATCTCACCATAGAGAAAGGTGAATTTTCCGTTCAATAAAAAGTCAGCCTCATGGTGTCCATGTCACCATGTGTGATTGTAAGGCCTGAAATTTAATTTGACTCATATAAGGAGCTTCTGCTGGGCTGAATTCTGCCGTCTTTACCAGCTCGATGCTGCACGTGACATCAGATCCACAGTCATTTGGTTGACTCTTCACTGCCATCTGGGCAATAAATGTCAAGCGAGCCAGTGACTTTCATATCTACGAATGAAAAGAATAATAATAATAAAAGTCATTTGTAAGCAAAACACTGAATTTTTGCAGTGTAGTTTCTTTCTTGAAATTCTTGGTGCAGTGAGCCTTAACGGTTTGAAAGAGTTCACTCAATTTCTGATTTACACCTAAGATTTAAGTCGGAGAACATGTACGTAAAGTAGTGATAAGGATCATGGTGGTGCACTGATAGTGTTCCTACTTCCGATCCCGAAGGCCTGATTTATGTCCCACTGTTTTGGAGTTGAGTCATATCACATATGACCAGGTTGGTCCAAGTACCTCAAAATGTCGGGAGATACAACACAGACTGTGCAACATAGAACACAGAACACTACAGCACAAAAATGAACTATTTGGCCCACGATGTTATGCCAAACATGCCACTAAATGAAATTAATCTCTTCTGCCTGTCATCAGTCCATATCCTTCCATTCCTTGCATATTCATATGCTTATCAAAGAGTCCCTTAAATGCCTAGACCATCATCCCTGGCAGTATGTTGCAGACTCCTACCACTCCATTTGTAAAATAACTTGTCCTTTGGCTAGAAGTGACCTGTACAAGAAGGATGGATTGCACCTAAATTGGAAGGGTACAAATATACAGGTAGGGAGATTTGCTAGAGCTGCTCGGGAGGATTTAAACGAGTAAGGTGGAGGCGGGGGGGGGGGGGGGGGGGGGGGGGGTGCGTCGCTCCTTCATCAGGTGGTAGTGGAGGGCTCAGCTATGGTACCCATAGGGAAGGCCTCAACTGGGACCTTGGGTTCATGTCACATTACAGGTGACCACCACTGCACTATACACACAAACATAGATACTCCTACACACACACACTCTCACACACAGGCACTCCTATACACACACATACACACGGACACACATATACACAGACATTTATCTCACTTTTTAGATTAGAATCCATCTAAACATCAGGTCATAGACAGAGAACACAGGGGGCTAAACACCTTCAACATATTGTCTAGCTATCACCATTGTTAACAGCTAACCCGAGAATGCAACTTTTAAAAAAAGGTTTTGTGATTGACATATGAAAGAAGTGAAACTATCACTGTATTCTAACAGATGAAAGGCTTAACAGATAATCAATTTTTCAATGTATAATTTCAGTTACATCACACTGTAAATTTTTGCTATAAATTCTGTGTGTTACGATCGGGCCCTCCACTACCACCTGATGAGGAGTGACGCTCCGAAAGCTAGTGTGCTTCCAATTAAACCTGTTAGACTATAACCTGGTGTTGTGTAATTTTTAAATTAAAATGCATAAAAGTGGTTAAATCACCAGGACCTGATCAGGTGTACCCTAGAACTCTGTGGGAAGCTAGAGAAGTGATTGCTGGGCCTCTTGCTGAGATAATTGTATCATCGATAGTCACAGGTGAGGTGCCAGACGACTGGAGGCTGGCAAACGTGTTGCCACTGTTTAAGAAGGGTGGTAAGGACAAGCCAGGGAACTATAGACCAGTGAGCCTGACGTCGGTGGTGGGCAAGCTGTTGGAGGGAATCCTGAGGGACAGGATGTATGTGTATCTGGAAAGGCAAGGATTGATTAGGGATTGTCAACATGACTTTGTACGTGGGAAATCATGTCTCACAAACTTGATTGAGTTTTTTGAGGAAATAACAAAGAGGATTGATGAGGGCAGAGTGGTAGATGTGATCTATATGGACTTCAGTAAGGCGTTTGACAAGATTCCCCATGGGAGACTGATTAGCAAGGTTAGATCTCACGGAATACAGGGAGAGCTAGTGATTTGGATACAGAACTGGCTCAAAGATAGAAGACAGAGGTTGGTGGTGGAGGGTTGTTTCTCAGACTGGAGGTCTGTGACTGGTGGAGTGCCACAAGGATCGTTGCTGGATCCTCTACTTTTTTTCACTTACATAAATGATTTGGACGCGAGCATAAGAGGTACAGTTAGTAGATTTACTGATGACACCAAACTTGGAGGTGTAGTGGATAGCGTAGACGGTTACCTCAGATTACAACAGGATATTGACCAGATGGGCCAATGGACTGAGAAGTGGCAGATGGAGTTTAATTCAGATAAATGCAAGGTGCTGCATTTTGTGAAAGCAAATCTTAGCAGGACTTATACACTTAATGGTAAGGTCCTAGGGAGTGTTGCGGAACAAAGAGACCTTGGAGTGCAGGTTCATACCTCCTTGAAAGTGGAGTCAGAGGTAGGTAGGATAATTAAGAAGACGTTTGGTATTATTTTATTGGTCAGAGTATTGAGTACAGGAGTTGGGAGGTCATGTTGCAGCTGTACAGGACATTGGTTAGGCCACTGTTGGAATATTGCGTGCAATTTTGGTCTCCTTCCTACTGGAAAGATGTTATGAAACTTGAAAGGGGTCAGAAAAGATTTACAAGGATGTTGCCAGGGCTGGAGGATTTGAGCTATAGGGAGAGGCTGAACAGGCTGGGGCTGTTTTCCCTGGAGCTGCGGGGTGACCTTATAGGGGTTCACAAAATGATGAGGTCTCACATTTGTTTTTTGGCTGGTTCTCTATGACCTGATTTATCCGGGGTTTCCTGTTGGGGAACACTCAGATTGACTTCCTCGGATGCAGTCCTCCACACACTTGATGACAAAGTCTGTGTCAGTGGTGGCATACTCATCCAAGGTATCTGCGGACTGTTTGAGTGTATCCCAATCAGTCATTTCCAGACAGCACCGGAGTTGGTCCTCTCCACCTCCGACCAGCACTGGACCTGTATCCGCGAGGAGGTCTCCTGCTTGAACTTTTGCCTGTAAGCCGGGAGAAGAAACATGGCATTGTGGTTGAAGTTCCTGGAATGAGGCGGGGGATGGAGCAGGAGGCATTTTTCACAGTGGTGTAGCAGTGATCTGAAACGTTCGGACCCCTGGTGGGGCAGATAATGTTCTGGTGGCACTTTGGCAACACCTTCCTTCGATTGGCTTACATTTGAGTGGTCCGGTGGTCTGGTGGAGTGTACTGTGACTGCTTCCAGCCAAGAGATCCTTCCTAAGGCCTTATGAAGCAGATAGGTTGCAGTTTCGTGTATTTATGGAGAGGGTCTGCTTAGGACCCAGCGAGCAGGTAATTTACGGTGTGGTTTATTGCTACAGGGGAGAGTTTGCTTAGAAGGTAAGTTTCTGCTCATGTTCCGATTTGTCCAGTTACTTCTTGGTTTCAGTTGCTGCCGAGTTGCTGCCCAGGTCCAGCCATGCTTTTTTTTTGCAGAAGTGTTTGAGCTGCTCTCCAGGTAAGTTGTGATAGATTTCATGTCAGGCCGGCGTCTTATGGGGTCGGGAATTTTTCGAGTCGGTTTTCCTTACTGCGGCAGGTCTCTCGGGTCCCTCCATTTCTACTATTCATATCAGGCTAACAGACTTAGAGTTCTGCGTTTTCCCTCCGGATTATTTTTAAACACTGAGGTCTTACTTTGAGGTATTGGGCAATCTGTAAGTAATAGTCCAGAAATCATTGAATTTGAATAATGCGTCCAGAATCTTGCCTTTTTAAAACTAAACTCTGAGTTGCGATTAACAAGTGCCAGAGATTTTCCAGTCTTCAGTTTCATTAATTTGTCCAGCACCTTTTTGAATTAATGCCAATTGTTTTCAGTTCCTCATTCTAATTCATCTTTATGATATCTCTGAGATTTCTTGCACCCTTCTCTAAGCAGTTGCACACAAAATAATAACTTCGAATCACTGTCGTTTCTCTGTTCCCGTGAATGATCCTCGTTTCTCCAACTATAATTGATATATATTCATCTGTGCTAATTGTTTCTTTTTGACATACATATAGAAACGTGTACAATTCAAATTTAGGCTTCCTGACTGTATATATCAATAATCTACTTTTCTTTTTCTTTGCTTCCTTTGGCATCTTTTACTCAATTCTGAAAGGCACATAAACCTCAGGCTTTGTTTTTGACGGGTTTTTGACTTTTTGATTCAATGCAATATTTGGCTTGGCTTTAGGTTTGACTGCAACTTTAAAGAGAAACAGATTTAATGCTCTCAGTTTAATTCTCCTTTGCAATACCTAACTTCCTTTACTGTTATGGCTAATTTAATTTCTCTTCTGTTTTTGTATCTTAATGGAATGCATGTTTGCTCAAAGCCAGACATAACTGATTTAAGCAACAGATACTGCCAGGTATCATTTCAGCATTCAATTCAACTCATAAGTGACCATTCTTGCTAAAAATTGCATTTCACTACAAGATTAAAATTAACGCTTTCTCATTGCATCATGAGAGCTGTAACTCCTCTAATGACCTCTTCTTTCGTTGTACCCTCAACAAATTGTTCCAAAATACCATCTCATGCGCATTCTCAAGTGGTGGCAAAGTCATCCGGTTCATACCAAATTCCCATTACAACGCTTTAGGGCCAAGAATTCAAATCAGATGTTGTCATTTGAATTCAATAAAAATCTAACCTAATATCGCCTCTGTTATTATTTCTATTGTTGTAAAAACCCATCTGGTTCATTGATATCATTTAGGTATCTGCTCCGATACATATGTGACTCCAGACTGACAGCAATATGGCTGACTTTGAAATGGTTTCACAAACCAGTCGCTGAACTAGATCTCCTTGTGTTCCCTCGCATCTACCTTGGCGTCAGTCATAAATCTTAATATAGGCACATCAGCAAATGCTTCAACAGGTGGCTTGCCTCATCACATAGCATAAGTCACATAATTCGTCAAAATGTTGTTTTAACAGAAAGCTCTAGAAATGAATCTCTGACACTCAGTAAAAGAAAACAAATAATCTTCACAGAACGGAAAACCAAAACCCCATTTTACTCTTATTTCAAACTCAATGTGCCCCAAATATTAGTAATGCTTTATACACATTCATCACAGGCTCATAGCAAGTCTCCATCTTTACGTGAAGCAGGAAAAAAAAAAACCCCATAAGACATAGGAGCAGAAAATCGGCCCTTCGAGTCTGCTTTGCTATTCAATCGTGGCTGATAGGTTTCTCATCCTTATTCTCCTGCTTTCTCCCCGTAAACGTTAATTGCTTTGACAATCTAGAACCATACTACCTCAGCCTTAAATAGACTCAATGACCTGGCCTCCGCAGTCTTCGGTGGCAGTGAATTCCATAAATTCACCACACTCTGGCTAAAGGAGTTTCCCCGCATCTCCGTTCTAAAACATTTTCCCTTTTCTCTAAGGCTGTGCTCTCTGGTTCTCGTCTCTCCTACCAATGGAAACATCTTCCCAACATCCACTCTGTACAAGCCATTTAGTTGTTCTGTTAGTTACAATTAGATCTCTGCTCATCCTTCTACACGCCATCGAGCATAAACACGGAGTCCTCAAACGTTCTGCATATGTTAAGCTTTTCATTCTGGGGCCATTCTCATGGAATTCCTCTGATCATGCTCCAGGGCCAGTACATTCTTCCTGAGATAATGGGCCCAAAACTGCGCACAATACCTCCAAATATTGCCTGACCAGAACCTTATTGAGCCTCAGAAGTACATCCGTGCCTTTATATTCAAGTCCTCGGAAAATAAATGCCATCCTTGCACTTGTCTTCCCAACTATTGATTCAAGCTGCAAGTTCACCTTGGGAGAATCCCAGACTAGAACTCCCAAATCTCTTTGCACTTCAGATTTCTGAAATTTCTAAATAGGCCATGCATCTATTCTTCCTAACGAAGTGCACGGCCGCAAACCTTCAAAGCTCAGCCAATGTGTACCCAGAACCATACTGATTCCCTTCAAATACCTCTCTGGCTGGCCATTCCTTTCATAGTTGGGGAAGGGGGTGAGACACTATGCCCAAAGTTGTTGAAAACAAGCTGCAACTCTCAAATGTTCTGATCACGCCGTATCCCATGATTTTGTGTTGTGTTTGAAATATATAATTTGTGGTTTGTAAATATCAGGGCATAGTCAAATTTACCAAGTAAAAATTCATTCATATTCATTCGGCCATGACTGCCTCCTCCACTGCTTATGCTTTTGTAACACTAAATTTCTGTGAACAATGTATTTGGGCACTATGCAGGGCCCCATCATTCTGCGATGAGCGACTCCTCTTGAACCTTATTGCTTATCCCACATTCCGAAAAACCTGTTCTGAGTGCGATAGGACATTCAGTTTTCACTTGGAAAGATGCAGGTCTGGAAACTGTTTAAGGGTACACACGAGGCTATTCAGGAGTGAGATGAGGCCAAATGTCTTCACCCACAGTCGTGAACTTGTGGAATTCTCTGCCATATGAAGAATTTGCGATATGAGCATTGAATGATGTGTAATAGGAGTTGAGTGTGGTTTTTAGTGTTGAAGAAAAAAAAACTATGTGGAGAAAGCAGGAATAAGTACTGAGGCCAATGATCAGTCACGATCATGTTATCGCCAGAAGAGGCTCAAATGACTTAGCCTAATAGGTATTGTCTGGTCATAGGTTCGAGAGAGAAGTTGGATGTGGCACGTTCTTCTTTGTTCCTGCTGTTACCTAACACTCAGGATATCATCCCACGTTTCAATTCTGATTTGACAATGCCTCAAGATGGAAGATGACTTGTTTCCACTGTGGTTTGACAGATGCTGAGAGGAGTGATGATGCTACTACTTTAACACGATTATGTTGACCTTGGTTTTCTTTCAGGGAGGTTGTAAAAGTCTCCGAAGTATCTAGTTTTGAAGGCTTTTAGGCCCAATCTGATCATAGTTAACAGATACTGACTCAAGCAAAAAGCTTTCAAGTATTTTACAATAAAGCATTTGTCCAATGAAAGGGTAGGCGGGAACTTCCCCCAGCTCAGTTTTACTTTGGTCTGATTCGGTTTTTGGCAGTCAGCTATTCCCTGAAAGCAGTCAGCCAATTGTGAAGCTATTGGACCCAAAGAAGCAGGTTCATGCTGAACCTGTCTCTCCGAATTCTCTCTTGTAAGACCCTGTGTTTGATTTTACCTCTTGTGCCATGAGGTGTTTGTGCAGATTGTTGCAAGTTTTGATAATTTGTTGGGTTTTCAGACGGGGTAAGTTATTAGGTATTCTGTCTCTTTTGTTTGTGTTTCATGCATTAAGCTTGTAAATAAATATTGTGTTACTTAAAATTCAGTGGTTTGACCAGCAGCATCTCTCCTGGAATATCAACTCTACACATGCTTAACACAACGGTCAAAGTCAGTGTCTGAGCTACATGCTTGAAATATTTTGAGGGGGTTGGACATGGTGCATCACAGAGGTCTGCCACATGTGGGAGAATGCCTGCTTAAAATACAAAGCCGAAACGCTGAAAATGACAGCAGAAAATACTTGACTGCTCGGTCAGTCAAGCAGCGTCTGTTGAGATATAAACAGTGTCAACATTGAAGATGGCTGCAGAAAGACTCGCTGCCTCTGTCAGAGAACACCCCCCCCCCACCCAATTCTCAAGAAGGATTACACACGAAACGTTGATTTCTCTAACTCCCGATGCTGCCTGCCTTGCTGTGTTCTTCGAGCCTCCTGCTTGTTTACGAACATCTCAGTGATTGCAGGTTAGCAATGGAGGGCGATGTTCCCACGGTCCAATGCGGCTGGGAAGCAGCTCTATGGTAAAAGTACTGGGAGTGCGCATGCACTTAGGGGGCTGGAACACCCACCTTGTTTCTCAGGCTGAACTCATTCCCCGCCCCGCCCAGCTCCCACGGCGAACTGCGCACGCTCAAATCTGAAAGGCGAACACAAAAGCAGTGGGGGGAAAAAAGTCGGGTGGCCCCAACTCTTCTGTGAGAAGTCACAGGACACCAGGTTATAATATAACAGGTTTATGTGAGCTCACAAGCTTTCAAGGTGAAGTGACGAAGCTGCAGCGCTCTGAAAACTTGTGATATTAAATAAATCTGTTGGACCTGATGTCGTGTCACTTCTGTATTTATCCATTCCATTCGAACACCGGCGCCTCCAAGTTCCTCTCTGATGGTTATAGACCGTATTTTACTTAGCGTTGTATGCCGGGCATGAATACCTGCCATTAATCGCCATTGAAAATAAAGCAAAGCTTGCGAATTCCTGGCTCGCCCTCCAAATTAATTAGTTCTTGTGTCGTCTTCAGAAACTGTACTTAAAAAAAAAAATCATGGTGTGTTGCAGATTCCTGTTCGCAAGTTAACACTTTGGTGAAGTGCCTTCGATTATGGCATTATCTGAAGCATCGTTGCAATTGGTCCCAGCGAGAGGTAACGCAGTGATCAAACATGATTTCACGGTGTCGTAGAACAATCTGGAGGTCCTCCTCTTGGTGTCACACAGGTAGACGGGGCACATGAGGCTCATACATAGTCAGGTTTTAGGGACAAGTAATTTAAACGATCTACAGTCAGAAATATCTGGAGAACAGCCGGCCGATAATCAATGAATGCAAAATTTAACCAACAGAGCGTAAGTACTCTCCGTTTGGATTTATGCTTACTGGAGGCTGCATATTGTTATGGGCCAGGCAAGACTTCCTCAAAATATTTCAAGAATGTAGCCTAGACCCTAACTTTTTTGTTATTTTAAAGATAGATTCCAGCAGAGATACAGCTGGTCAAATCACTCGGCTTTAAGCAGCACAGAATTTATTTAAGCTCTACAGTTGAAGCATGAACAAAAGGAAACTGAATTTAGAATAACTCAACCGTTCAAAATCCACTAAGTGAAAGTGAGGACGGCAGATGCTGGAGATTAGAGTCAAGATTAGAGTGGTGCTAGAAAATCACAACCGGTCAGGCAGCATCTGAGGAGCAGAAAAATCGGCGCTTCGCGCAGGACCCCTTCATCAGCAAACTGATGAAGTTTCAGGTTTGAAATCCAAATCGACATAACAATTTATCTAAGCGGGTTTTCCAATTCTGACAACATCCTATAAACACTGGCTGTAGAGATTTCTGAGAAGCCAGTAAAGAATCATCTGCTGAAGCATGGAAACTTTAACATGTACTAGCTTCTGCTGCAGCTACCATCAGCTTCTCTGCTACAACTAAACCAAACTAGAAAAACACAACTGAACTGTGAGAACTGGCCAATCCCCTGCCTTTCTTAAAGTAGACATTTTGGCATCGCTGCCTAACGACTTCTCAATAATCAATACACTTGCACACACAGAAACCTGTCCACTGTAGAAAAACAGGAACTTGTTCAAATATTGTATTTCTTCAATTAAGCAAAATCTTTGGGGACAATTATCCAGCTATACTGTGCCAGAACATTCGGAACAGCTCACTTTGGAGTTAACAAATGGTTCTCAGTGCCACTGACAGGTTGATGTTGCGAACTGTTCTTTAGAACTAAGGGACAGGTGGAAAGTCATGACGCTTACATTTTTAAAAAGAGAGCGGGCAATTGGAATCGACTATCCACGGAAGTTTGGAGACCCTTTGTGTCAAAAAAAAATACAAAGAGAGTGGTAATTGTTGTAGAGAAGAGACGTAACCCCAGAGCAGCTGCGAATTACAGAAGGGAAATAAGATCTAACTGAAAACACAACTATAAGAAAGAAGATACATATATTCAGTGGGTGTTAGTGAAGTGAAAATATTCAAGTGGAGGACAGAATCAAAGTCTGAATTTGCCAAATTCAATATTGAGCCCAGAAGGCTATAAATGAGCTCCAGAGAAAATGAGGTCCTGTTCCACTATATAGTGATGGTCTTCACTGGAAAGCTGCTGTGATCTAGCACTAACAGTGTTCGCATGTGAACAGGACGGTGTACTGAAAGCAGCCTCACAGTATGTGCTTGATCTCCCCAGTGAACAGAAGACTGTGATGTTGGGGTTTCAATGCAGAAGACCAGATTGAAAGGTGTTCAGTACACTCTTCCACCTGGAAGGAGCGTTTGGGATTTTGCACAATAAGCAGGGAGGCGATAAATGGATACGTCCTACAAATGGGATTTGGTTGACAAATTGGGGATAATATTGCAAACGTCCAAAGTATGTTGATATGATTGGTCCATTTGGAACGATAACAGGGGAGGAACTATGTGTATACTGGTGACGGACCATCCTTTGAATGCACTGCTGGTTGTATGGATAGTGAGGACAAGTGAGACGCTCGGGTGGGTTTGAGTGTGGTCATTCTTCAGACATGCTGACAGACCACCTGGATTTGTTCAGCACTTTGTTTTTATTTCTCATCTCCAGCAGGGATGGCAAGACTGAACTATGAAGGCAGACTGGATCAGTTCGGATTATATTCACTGGAGTTTAGAGGAATGGGGGAAGATCTTCTAACTACAAAATTCCATGAAACTGTACACAAAACTATAAAATTCTAAGAGGACTACTCAGGGCAAAAATAAGAAGGATGTTCCAGGGACTGAGAAGTCCAGACACAAAAGTCACAGTCGATGGACACGGAATCGTTTTTTTTTAGACTGCGATAAGGAGAAATATCATCACCAAAGGAGGAGTGAGCCTCTTGATTCCCTGCCACAGAAAGAGGTTGCGGTGAATACATTGAATGCTTTCAAAAAGGATTTAATTTTGTTCTTTGGACTAAAAGGATCAAAGGGGCTTGGAAGAGACCAGGAAAGTGATACTGATGGTTTTTGGCTCACAGAGTTTCAAAATAATCGCACTTTTAAACTCGTGAACTGCGGTATTGTCGAAAGTATTGTTACAAATGACACAGAATAACTTAAAAGGATTGAAATTACTGAATGACACAATGTGACAAGTAAACAAAATCACACTTTCACATGCTTTTCTTCCGCATAATCAAACCAAATATAGTATGAATGGAAATATAACATGGAAATCCTGGTCAACTTAACTGTATTTACACATAGAAGAACAGGTACAATAATGACTTCTCTAATGCAATTACTGTACAGTCCACTCTGTATTCGGGGCACAGCAACTAGCTACAAGATCCTCCACAGCTTTAAACCACCTCAAGTACAATTCTAGACATTTCTTGGAGGACGAAGACACCAATTCTCATCTTACAGCAGCTCCCCCAAAACAACCAAGTTCCATCGGCGCAGACGTTTCCAAAATAATGGACTGCTGGTGGAAACCTCTCAGAAAACTGTTCAAGAGAATATTAATGGCGTGGCTCAACTAGAGTCACCGAACTCTGACCTTACAGTAACGTAAATATAAAGTGCGTGCTGGTAATTATCAACCAATTCCTGTAAATTAAATGAATCTGTCGCGCTCACATTATTTCTCTTCATGGCCTTTTCCTCTCCGTCTTCCCTGCGGCCTCCCGGTGACTCTGTCCAACGTTATTGAACCACTCCAAGCCCGTGCCGTCCAATACCCAATATATTTTTCTATCATTCCAGGTGCTCTTCATTTGTAACGTAAAGAAAATCAGATCCTTTTGAAGTAACGAATCAAAGCCTTCATTCTTCTGAATATCTTTATCAATAGTTGAGGAAGAGTATGAAATGTGTAACAATTATGATTTAGATACCCATTTACTTTCTAGATGCGTTGATTTCTGAGCACTCCTCAGACATTTCTGCACTATTTCGATGTCCCACTGAAAGTCCAAAATGAGATGTTGAGTGCCTCGCATCATTTCGACGGATATATACTATTTCCTTCGTATCATTTTAAGATCAGGAACGTCATGACTTTTGCCTCCTCCCATTTGCTCGAGAAATGTCGCTCCAATCCCACGGATTCCTTCCAATCTCCTTCTGAATTCCCTCACGACCAATTCCTCACATCAGACTTCACAGGCTTCTACCAAAACTCCAACATCTCGGGTCTTTGAGACTTGACTTGAAACTTGACAAAATCGACATATGAGGATATTCCCTCACGTGGGGAAATCTGGGTGGAGAGGTAACTGCTTTCGGATTAGTGGTAGCAAGTTTAAAACAGAGATCAGGAGAAATTTCTTCCTGCAACCGTCATGGATCTATGGAATATGGTGGATGCTGGAGTATTGCGTAAATTTAAGAATGAGTTCGACAGATTGTTATTTAGTAATATATGAAGCGGTTCTAGTTTTCCTAGTCCCTGAGACGAAATGCAAAATCCTGTGATATGTTGACGTGAATATATTTCATCAGAAGTTAATCCTGAATTACAGTACTGTAGTGACTCCTTCCAGAAATGTATTTAATAACGGAAAATACATTGAATACGTTGAATACAGGAATGTTGGAGGACCTACTTTTTGTTTTGGAGAGATCTTATAGGAAATGAGATGAAGTTTTGTTTTGCATTCAAGAGTTGAGCTGTATCGCATAAAATCATTCTTGTGACTGACAGAACAATATTATAATAGAAACTTTGTTTTAAGTCAATTTTCCTGTTGATATTGTGAGTTAAGACCTCTAAGTCAAAACAGACTTGAGTAAAATGTGTCAACCAATCTATGTTTATAAAGGTATACTGTATATGTTATCGCTACTGTTGATGAATACCGTAGAAATCAAATTTAAAAACAACGTTTCTGACAGAAAATGAAAATGCCTGTTGAGAATGTTTTTTCACTTTTTTCTAACTGAATGCAACAACTAAAATGAGAAAGAGAAGATTAGAAAGGTGTAACTGAGGGTCCACGTGGTACATTTGTAGGGTCACTCTGGGCTAGAAGTCTTAGTTACAAGACTCATTTTCTCCAGAGCCATATCGCAGCACAGGTTGCCTTAAAAGTACGATATTTCATGATTCACAACTACCTCATCGACTAACCTACTCTCCGTGCCTGGTTAAAATTGAGCTGAGGCAACCACTTCTCGAATGGCCTCCTGAGAATTAAGAGCTGTGGAGCCTGAGAGACACTGGTCCATCCTCGGGGATCACACAGCTCACTGTAAATGGTGCTCAATGAAGCGATTATCAAACTTGTTCGTTAGAAATCGTATGTTCTGCGAGATCTGTTTACTGTTTCACTGTAGTATTGGCTTGTGTATAAATTGAGGGAGTTTCAATGCATCAACTCATTTGGCCTTTTTCTGCTTTCACCTGAAAATGCGACAACAGGCGTTTACAATAGAAATTCTCTTTCCTGTTCTTGCAATCTTTGGAATTCCTGGTAAGTGATTAGAAACCGCTGTAACGTTTTTCTTCCTTGTTCTGTTTTAAATTGAATAAAGTATTTGCAATTTCAAACGATGTCCATCGAACGGAACACCTTCTTTCTACTGAGTTTTGCTTTCTTTTAATTACCATTGATTTCTGTTTGAGTGCAATTAGTCCTGTCCCAGCTGACTGAATTGGAAACAACTGTGTTCGAGCTAACGAAAGAAAACAGCAGAGGAATTAAATAATTATTTTCCACCAATCTTGACGGCAGATGGTACTTTGAACATCCCATTAATACGCACAATGAGCTAGAGGGAGTTAGTCAGATGGCCATCAGTAAAATGGAGTATTTAACAACTGATGTGTCGAAAGACAAATAATGTCCCTGGCTCTGATGAATTGCAACCTTGGATCCTGAAAGGGGTATGTGCAGAAACAACGTATGTGGTCTTATTATTGTGGCGAAATAGCTTGAAACACTGTCAATGTAACACTCCAAGTCAAAAGGAATGAAGGCAAATGCAGGTAGCTACATCTATAGAAAATATATTGGAAAAATTGCGATGGGATAGCAGAATATTTGGAAAAATCTTCATCTCATCAAATGGAATTTTGCAGATTACAGCAAAACTTTATTGGAAGGCACAGCGCCAGAGACCCGGGTTCAATTCCCGCCTCAGGCGACTGACTGTGTGGAGTTTGCACATTCTCCCAGTGTCTGCGTGGGTTTCCTCCCACAGCCCAAAAATGTGCAGGTTAGGGTGGATTGGCCATGCTATAGTGTTAGGTGAAGGGGTAAGTGTAGGGGAATGGGTATGGGTGGGTTGCGCTTCGGCGGGTCGGTGTGGACTTGTTGGGCCAAAGGGCCAACACTGTAAGTAATCTAAAAGAAAATCTAAAAATCTAAATATGGGAAATGGAGAGATGCTGCAGAAAACTGGTACACAAAAGTATTTGGGGACTCCTTATGTACAAAATCCAGAAACATAGCACACAGGCACAGGCAGTAATCAGGAAGGCGAATGAAATTCTGGCTTTTTATTTCAAGAGGTTGCAGTGCAAGAGTAGGGACGTCTTACTGCAAGTTACAGGCAGCTCGTGAGAATAGAGCCTCAATATTGTGAGCAGTTGTGGTCCAGTAATAAAGGAAAGAACAATTTCATAGGACGCAATTCACACAAGGATAATTAGAATGATCATTAAGTGTGGAAAGACGGACTTATGGTCAAATATTCAACAGGTTTAGAGTCTGCTCACTAGAGTTTAGAAGAATGAATAGTGATCCAATTGAGACATACCGGATTCAAAAGCACCTTGACAGGGTAAATGCTGAGAGGATGTTCCCCTCATGGGGGAGTGCTGTGGCTCTTTCAGCTGAAAATGGGATCACAAGCACTTGGAACAGAAATCCTCAATCCCACCTTTGCAATCCTTAAAATTAGTAATCAGTGGCTAACAGCTATTCTGCCTGGAAATCAAGCCTTCCACTCCCTTGTGTATCTAAATCTGTCTAACTCAATCTTATACGCCCAGCCACCGTTACCGTCAAGGAACAGGATTCCACCCTCTAACTACTCTCTAAGAGAGCAGTTAATTACTTATGCCTATTTTGAAGACTGTAACAATTTATTCCGATACCGTGTCCTCTCGTCTTAATCACTGTAATCAAGAGGAAACTATCTCCTTTTGCATTCCACTTTATCTCGTCCACTCAGGATCTTACATTTTTCAATGAGATCACCTTATATTCTTCCAGACACAATGGTGATGGCCATAACCTTACTTCAGCCAACAAGACCGTAATCGCAACAATGTGGCAAGTGAATCTTCTCCGAGTGACTTCTAAAGTAACAATATTTGTTTTCTTGAAATCAGGATAGCTAGCGGTGCAAAGTGATGAGCAATTGAATATACTATTCATGACATTACATGTTGATTATTTCTATGGCACAGTTAACGTATTACTAATGCGATTTCACTGTTTTTCGTTGAAGTTCAAGTCTATAATTGCCAGCAGCACCTCAGACCTGTTCAATCCATGAACTTCCCATTGCACATCTCTGGGATGCTTTGCTACATCTCATGACTGGAATTTCTTACAGCGAACCTGATGACAGTGCTGATTCTTTGCCAAGGGAAGTGCGGCCTTTCCAAAGGAATCACTCTCTACATGACTGCCATGGCAACAGGAGATCTGATGGTCCTTGTCTTCAACGTGTTTGTGAGCCAGATTGTCAAGTATCATTTCCCGGGCTCACTGCTGAACTACACTCCTGCATGCCGACTCAGTGCCTTCCTGCAAGGGCTGAGCCTCCAACTCTCCACCTGGTTTACCATCGCCTTCACCGTTGACCGCTTTGTAGCAATTTGCTGCGACAAACTAAAGGCAAGATATTGCACTGAAAGAACAGCCAATGTGGTTATGTCCATCGTGAGTGCCCTTAGCATTATGGTCAACATTCCCTTGTCTTTTCGTTATGAGCCCACTCAGGTTCTGAACAATGTACAGTGGGGCTGCCGGACAGTCGCCAGCTACCTCACTTCACCAGCCTGGGCAGCTCACCGATGGCTCACCAACATCTCAAATATATTTCTTCCAATTCCCCTGCTGCTGCTGTTGAACTCTCTCACTGCCCACCACATCCTAGTGGCCAGCAGAGCTCACCGGGCCCTGAAGAGCAGCAGAGGTGGTGCTGGGGAAATGGAAAGAGATCCCGAACTGAAGAGCAGGAGGACCTCCATCATTTTGCTCTTCACCATCTCTGGCTGCTTTGTGGTGTTAACCGCACCCATCACTGTCATCCACATCTGTGTTGGTGTTACCCACATTACGACTCTCCAAGGTTCAAGCTCACTCTATGTGGCAATCAGGGCAGCGTTCCTGCTGATGTGCACCAGCTCCTGCACAAATACTTGTATTTACGCACTGACCCAGAGGAGATTCAGAGAGGAGGTGAAGAACTTGCTGAAATCTCCCTATGTTCTGCTCAGAAAGCAACGTAAATAATTTATATTAATAGGGGAATTGTTGTTGTAATGTTAACCTCACTGGGCCTGTAATCCCGAACCCAAACTCATATTCTGGGGCACTGGTTCAAATGCCACCATGCCAAATGATGAATTTTTCATGCAAATAATACTAGCCTAATCCTGAGTATGTAGCCATTCGTGATTGACACAATTAAAATTAATTGCCTTCAAAAATCGATTGTACCATCAGGAAGAAATTTTGACATTTTTAGCTGGTGCATCATGTATGTGATGGGCGATCCACAGCCATGTGTATCTCAGAACAGCCATGTGTATCTAAGACTGAGATGTAACTGACGCCTGGAAATAATGCAAAACTTGACAGGGATTCCCTTTGTTCTCGAATGAACAAAATAAAATATGTCATTTGTAATCAAGTGATTGAATTTGCACAGTGTCATCTGTGATAATGCTTCTCCCTTAACACGGTTATGTTCTCCTTGTCTTCTTTTCCAAAGGGATCGTGAAAGGCAGAGGTTCCAGTTTGTCTGGAACCTCTGGGCCACTTTGATTATGGCTAACAGATACTGCCTGAAACAATAATCAGGGGAAAGGTCTTTTAGTTTAAAAAAAGAACACTTGTCCAATGAAAGGGCAATGGCCAGTTCTCCCAGTTCAGGGTTTTTAAAATTCTGGTTTGGTTTTGGGCTTTCGCATGCAGGCCATCTTAAACTGCTGGTCACAGAACACTGCTACAAAAACAAAAGGCTTCTTTGGTTCAACAGATGCCACCCTCTAACATCTGTCCCGTAAGAACCTGTATTTAAACTTAATTTTTTTTTCCACGCATTGTTTTTATGCGGTTGTTACAGAGAATTGGAACAGCTCCTTTGCTAAGTTGTGGGGTTACCGTGTCACTTCTGTTGTCCAATAGGCGTTCATTGAAATTCTATTTCCATTTGTGTTTCATTCGGTGGTGTGTAAATAAATTCTGTTTTACTTGAAGCCAAGTGGTTTGACCAGGTGCATCAAACCTGGAATATGCACCTTACATCTACCTAAAACAACTGGAAAAGTTAGAGTCTGGGCGACCTTCGTGAAAGGTTTTGAGAGGGTGTAGCCTGGACTTTAACACTTTTCATTGTGAATTGAAGTGATTGAATTGATAGAGGCAGTTAGAATGCTGAAAGTTTGGATCAGGGCGGATGCAAACAATGGTTAGGGTGGAAGCTGAGAGATAGAACAAAAAAAAGTTGTTAACACTGGTTTGTTACCCGTGCCACGTGATAGCGGGGCAAGGAACAGGGAGAGATATATAAGCTGAACTCGAGTCTGCAGGGATGGTTCAGGAGGGATAATTGGGGATCATTTTGGGGAAGGTGGGACCTCTACAAAGAGGACGGTCTTGACTTGAACAAGAGGGTACTAATATCCTGGGCAGGAAATTTGCGGGTGCTATTTGGGTGATTTTACCTAGTTCAGCAGGGGGATGGGAACCTGAGGTGCAGTTCCAGTGCACAGGAGGATGAGATTATGGAGGGCATGGACAGGATTTCGCAGTCACAGGAATGTGCTAGCAGACAACAATCTGGTTTGAAGTGTACCTACTTCAAAGTCAGAAGTGTACAAAATAAGGTACGTGAGCTTGTAACATATATCTGGGACTTCGATGTTGTGGCCATTTCGGAGACATTGATAGAGCAGGGTCAGGAATGGATGTTGCAGGTTCCAGGGTTTAGATCTTTCATTAAGAATAGGACAGGCAGTAAAAGTGAGGGAGGTGAGACTTTGTTAGTCAAGAACAGTATAACGGTGGCTGAAAGAACTTTTGATGAGGACTCGGCTACTGAGGTAGTATGGGCTGAGGTGAGAAACAGGAGAGAATGGGAACACACTGCTGGGAGTTTTTTTTATAGCCCTCCGCAGAGTTCCAGGGATGTGGAGGAGAGGATTGGCAAAACGATTCTGGCGGGAGTGAAAGGAAGAGAGTGATCATTATGGGGGAGTTTAACTTCCCTAATATTGACTGGAAATGCTATAACTCTAGTACGTCGGGTGGATCAGTTTTCATCCAATGTGTGCAGGAGGGTTCTTGACACAGTATGCCAAAGGGTGGACAAGATGGGATGCCACACTGAACCTGGTGCTTGGAAATGAACCGGGCCATGTGTTTGATTTACTGGTAGGTGAACACTTTGGCGAAAGTGACCATAATTAGGTTACGTTTAGTTTAGCGATGGAAAGGGATAGGTACATGTCACAGGGCAAGTCTTATCGATGGGGGAAGAGCAATTATAATGCGATTAGGCCAGACTTAGTATGTATACAATGGGTTAGCAAATTGCAGGGGGTGGGGACAATTGAAATGTGGAGATGGTTTCAGGACAAGGTATTGCATGTCCTTGATAGGTATGTCCCTGTCAGGCAGGGAGGAAGTGATAAGGTAAGGGAACGAAATTGCTTTGCTTATTAAGTGGAAGGAGTTTTATGTGATGATGGGACGGGACGGTTCAAATGAGGTGATGGAGAGTCGCAGATTAGCTAGGAAGAATTTAAGGGGAGAGGTAAGAAGGACAAGGGAGGACATGAGCAGTCTTTAGAAGATAGAATAAAGGATGCTTTCTGTCGGTCTGTGAGGAATAATAGGATGACTAGAGTAGGAATAGGGTCAGTCAAAAACAGAAGTGGGAAGTTGTGTGTGGACCCTATGGGAATCAGAGAGGTGATAAACGAATATTTCTCACTTGTTTTCACTCAGAAAAAGGTGAACTTTGCAGAGGTGAAGAATGAAATACGAGGTATTAGACTAGAAAGAATCAAGGTTAGTAAGGAAGAGGTATTATCAATTCTAGAAGGAGTGAAAGTAGACAAGTCCGTTGGGCCAGATGGGATTTATCCAACGATTCTCTGGGAAATTAGGGAGGGTACGTTGGAGCCTTTGGCTTTGATCTTTGAGTCGTGATCATCTACAGGTTTATTACTGGAGGATTACAAAACTTGGGCCCTTTTTTCTAGAAGGGCAGTAGAGATGACCCAGGTAATTATAGAGAAGTGAGCTTTACGTCTGTTGTAGGAAAAGTTTTGGAAAGGATTATGAGCGAGAGGAATTATAATCATATAGCAAGCAACAATTTGATTGCAGATAGTCAACATGCTTTCGTCAAGGGCAGCTCATGTCTCACAAACCTCATTGAGTTTTTTGAGAAGGTGAGCAAGCATGTAGATGAGGGTAGGGTAGTTGACGATGTGTAAATGGACTTCAGTGCAGTCTTTAATATGATTCCACATGGTCGGCTGTTGGAGAAAGTGCACAGGCATGTGTTTAAGGGTGATGTTGCAGTTTGGATTAGAAATTGGCTGTTTGGAAAAAGGCAGCGAGTGTTGGTTGATGGAAAACAATCAGCCTGGACTTCGGTTATTAGTGGTATACCACAGGGATCTGTTTTATAACCACTGCTGTTTGTCATTTTTATAAATGACTTAGACTCAGGCACGGTGAATGAGTTAGTAAGTTATCAGATGACTCTAAAGTCGGACAGTGTGGAAGAATGTTGCAGGTTGCAGGGGGACTTGGATAAACTGCAGAATTGGGCTGAGAGGTGGCAAATGGAGTTCAATGCAGATAAATGTGTGATGATTCACTCTGGGAAGAATAACAGGAAGGCAGAATGGTGGTTGAGTGGAAAGATTCTTGGTAGGGTGGATGTGCAGAGGGATCTTGGAGTCCATGTACATAGATTCCCTGAAAATTGCCACCCAGGTTGATAGTGCTGTTAAGAAGGCATATGGTGTGTTAGGTTTTACTGGTAGAGGGATTGAGATCTGGAGCCATAATGACATGCTGCAACTATACAAAACGCTAGTCCTGCAGAAATTGGAATATTGTGTGCAGTTTTGGTCGTCCTACGACAGCAAGGATGTGGAAGCATTGGCAAAGGTGCAGAGGAGATTTACCAGCATGTTGCCTGGTCTGGAGGGAAGGTCTTCTGAGGGAAGGTTGAGAGAATTTAGTCTGTTCTCATTGGAATGAAAATGGCTGAGGGGATTTGATAGAGACATACAAGATGATCAGAGAATTAAATAGGATATACAGTGAAAGTCTTTTTCCTAGGATGATGACGTCAGCTTGTACGAGGGGGCAAATTGAGGGGTGATAGATTGGAGGTAGATGTCAGAAGCAGGTTCTTTATACAGACAGTGGTAAGGGCGTGGAATGTCCTGCCTGCCAATGGACTTAACTCAGCCACATGAGTGAGATTTAAACAATCCTTGGATTAGGACATAGATGATGATGTAGGGATATGGTCTTAGATTACTTCACAGGTCAGCACAAAATTGAGAGTCGAAGGGCTTGTTCTGCGCATTATTGTTCTGTGTAGGTTAGTAGGTCGACGTAGAGAAGACATAGAAGTATTACTGGATGAAAGCACAGCAACATTGTGACCCGTGTCCATCAAAACTACGGATCATTTTGTCATGGGTACCGATGAAAGCAGTGTCCAGGCCAATATTGAACAATGGCATTTATAATAAGGATAATTCTTGATCTAGTGACAGTGAAGTATTCTCAACATATTTCCAAGTAAGGATGATGTGTGGTTTGAACGTGCACCCACGGTGGTGGTGTTCCATTGTGTCTGCTGTCTTGTCCATCTAAATGGCAGTCATCATGTGGAGTGAAGAGTGAGGCTTTAGCTCAGGAGTCTTTGACAAGGAGGTTGAGTGAAGTTATTACGCCACAGTTGAAGAGGGTGAAGATGTGACTGCCAAGCTGGTTCAGTGTGCTATGTGCTTGATGTGGGAGAAAAACGACTCCGGTGTGTCTGGCCCGTATAAGTGTGGAAAGTGTGTGCACGTTCAGCTACTGACAGAGCATATTGCAGCACTGATGAAAGAACTCGAGGACCTTAGGCTCATCCGAGAGAACGAGATCTTTCTGGATAAGACCTTCAGCGAGGTTATTACACCAATCGTACCAGAAGAGAGCGGAAGAGAGCAGACGATGAGGAAAGCAGAGAGGAGACAGGTGCAAGAGACCCCGGGGGAAGTACTTGTCAGGAACAAGTTGCATCTTTTGGAAACAGTAGAGACAGATGACACTGCCAGTCCGCGAGGCGGCCAGGTCTGTCCAGAGCGGAAGAGTCTGACATTGCACAGAGCCGTTTTAATAGCGGACTCCATAGTGAGAGGAACTGACCGGGGTTTTTGTGGCAGCAGGCGGGACTTAAGGATGGTGTGTTCCCTTCCTGGTGTCAGGGTTAAAGACATCACAGACAGAGTGCAGGAAATCCTCAAGGACGAAGGTGAAAGGCAAGGTGGTGGTACATGTTGGCACAAATGTTGGCGGGAAGAAGAGGAGGGACATACTACAGCGGGACTTCGGAGAACTAGGAAGAAGGCTGAAAAGCAGGACGTCCAGGTGGTTATCTCAGGTTTGCTTCCAGTTCCTCGGGCTGGAGAGGCCAAGAACAGGGAGATAATGGATTTGAACATGTGGCTGGGGAATTGGTGCAGGAAGCAAGGATTTAAATTCTTGGATCACTGAGGTATATTTTGCAGTAAGCATAAATTATACAAGAGAGATGGTTTACACATTAATAGGTTGGGGACCAGCATTCTAGCAGGCAGGTTTGCTACTGCAACACAGCTACGTTTAATCTAAGTAGCGGGGGTAGGGGACAATCTGGATGTTGAAGAAGGAAATTGAGGGAAAGTTAGAACAAGGGAAGTCAAGAAAGACAACTGTATGAATGAAGCAGAAAACTCAAAAAGGGATCATGCTGTAAGGTTGAGTGAAATAGGAGTTGATGGGAAGGGTGAGGGCAGTAACAAATTAAAAATACTACATATGAATGCACGAAGCATTAGAAATAAGATGGATGAGCTTGAGGCTCTTTTGGAAATTGGCAGATACGATATTGTGGGGATAACTGAGACGTGGCTTCAAGTGGACAGGGCCTGGGAAATGAATATTCAAGGCTACACGTGCTATCGTAAGGACAGACTGACGGGCAGAGGGGGTGGGGTGGCCATGTTGGTAAGGGATGATATTCAGTCACTTGCGCAGGGGGACCTAGAATCAGGGGATGTAGAGTCAGTATGGATAGAGCTGAGAAATTCTAAGGGTAAAAAGACCTTTGGGAGTTATCTATAGGCCCCCAAACAGTAGACTGGATGTCGGATGTAAGTTGAATCAGGAGCTGAAATTGGCCTGTCGCAAAGATGTTACTACAGTTGTTATGGGGGATTTCAACATGCAGGTAGACTGGGAGAATCAGGATGGTATTGGACCTCAAGAAAGAGGCTTTGTGGAGTGCCTCCGAGATGGATTCTTAGAACAGCTTATGCTGGAGCCTACCAGGGTGACCTGGACAGGTTAGGTGAGTGGTCAGATGCATGGCAGATGCAGTTTAATGTGGATAAATGAATGGCAAGAACAGGAAGGCAGATTACTACCTAAATGGAATACATTTAAGTAAAGAGGCAGTACAAAGAGATCTGGGTGTTCATGTACACCAGTCAATGAAGGTAAGCATGCAGGTACAGCAGGTAGTGAAGAAGGCTAATAGCATGCTGGCCTTCATAACAAAAGGGAATGAGTATAGAAGTGAAGAGGTTCTTCTGCAGCTGTACAGGGCCCTGGTGAGACCACACCTGGAGTACTGTGCACAGTTCTGGTCTCCATATTTGAGGAAAGACATTCTGGCTATTGAGGGAGTGCAGCGTAGGTTCACGAGGTCAATTCCTGGAATGGCAGGACTATGTTACACTGAAAGACTGGAGCGACTGGGCTTGTACACCCTTGAGTTTGGAAGACTGAGAGGGGATCTGATTGAGACATATAAGATTATTAAAGGATTGGACACTATGGAGGCAGGAAACATGTTTCAGCTGATAGATGACTGCCGAACCAGAGGACACAGTTTAAAAATATGGGGTAGACCATTTAGGACAGAGATGAGGAGAAACTTCTTCACCCAGGGAGTGGTGGCTGTGTGGAATGCTCTGCCCCAGAGGGCAGTGGAGGCCCAGTCTCTGGATTCATTTAAGAAAGAGTTGGATAGAGCCCTCAAGGATTATGGAATCAAGGATTATGGAGATAAGGCAGGAACAGGATGCTGATTAGGAATGATCAGCCATGGTGGTGCAGGCTCGAAGGGCAGAATGGCCTACTCCTGCACCTATTGTCTATTGTCTATTATCACAAGCTGGGAAGGTACTTTGCCAGGAGCCCAGATAAGTTGTTGAATTACATCTTACGTAGGGTACACATTACTGCATATGTGCATTGGCAGAGAGATCGAATGTTAAAGACATTAGATGGTGCATCAACACTCTCCATCTGCCAGTGCAAGCCTGAATGTTGTGCAGATCTTGTTACATTTGAGCACACAGTCGCAGATGGTGTCTGCTTTGGATGGATGTGAGCAAATACATTAATATGACACAGACCAAAGCAGGACTTGCAGGGTTAATGGTTGGGAACCGGTGAGTATTATTGAACAGAGTTTCTTCAAAGTTGCACCATTGGTAAACGGGTGATTAAGGAGACGTTTCAAATGCTTGCTTTGATTGGTCAGAAATTGAGTAGAGGAATTGCTCCAACTTGTTACGGCTGTGCAGTCATTTTTAAGGCTACATTTGGAGTACTGAATATAATTCGGTTAGCCCTGCTATAGATGGGATGTTATTGAACTGGAATTGATGAATAAAACAATTGTAAGGACATTATTCAGATTGGCGAGAAAGAGGATTAGGAACAGCTGAATATGTTGCAAAACCTTTTTATGTTTGGACCAAAGGACGCTAAGGGGTGATCTCATAGAGCTTTATAAAGGCATGGCTGGGCATAGATAAGGTAAATAGCCAAGGTCTTTTCCCCAGGATATGGAAATCTAAAACATAAAGGCATAGTTATTAGGATAGGAAGGGAAACATTTTAATGGGACTTAAGGTTATATTTTTCACACAGTGGGTGACTTTTATATGGAACGACTGCCAGAGGAAGTGGTAGAGGCGAGTAAAATAACACCCATTAACAAGAAGTTTGGATAGATGTGGATGCTTCAGCGTAATTTGAACAATTTGTTTTAATGGCCAAAACACGGCAGATGAAGATGACACTTTGATAACAAGAACAAGAAGGCAGATTATTACCTGAATGACAATACATTGGGAAGTTGTGAGGTGCAACAATTCATGGGTGCACATGTATACCAATCCATTAAAGCAAGCATGCAGGTGAAGAAGGCCGTGAAGAAAGCAAAGAAATGTTGGCAGGATAGCAAAACCATTTGAGTAATGTCGAAGGGAAATCTTTTTGTGATTATTTCCGCCATTGGTGAGATAACATCTGGGATATTAAGTGCAGATTTGGTCTCCTTATCTGAAAAAGGTTTTGGCATGGAGGAAATACAACGAACATTTACCAGACTGACTCCTGGGTTGGCAGGACTGACCTATGAAGACGCATTGGATAATTTGACTGAAGTCAAGAAGAAAGAGAGAGGATGTTATAACAATATAAGTCTCTAAAACTAAACTTAAAACTCAGTTTCCAAGAAGACTGGGCAGGGCAAGAGTACTAAGAATGATCTGATTAAAGGAGTGTTATGAATCTGTGGCCACACTCTGAGCACCACAGAGTAGGATATTTAGGACTGACATGACGTGAGGTTCCTTCACCAAGAATGGTGAACCCCCGCAACTTTCTGCCTCAAGAGGAAGGTGTGTCTGAAACACTGAGTGTTTTCAAGAAGTAGTTAATTTTGTTCTGAGAGCTAAGGGGAGCAAATGGTATCAGGAGAAAGGTATACTGAATTGGATGAAAGTCTGAATCCCAAAATTCAAGATAATCATAAAGCCAATCTGGAGAACTCCAGTATCATCGAATGTTACAATGAAATAGACATTAAAAAAAACAAAAGATTTGAAGTTACTGAAGAGCACAATGTGAAATGAATAATATCATGAAGCCAAAATCCACCGTGAATTCAATGCAAATTGTGGTCAACATAATTATGTTTTCACATGAAAGAACAGGTACAGTAGTGATTGACTTCAAACATTATGACGACACAGCTGCCGGACAGGCTACTCATCATGAGGCACACACATTTAGCGATAAAAATCTGCTGAACTGTGTCCAAAACAATATCAGTTCCTACCTTTGGTGATTCAGCCACTAATCTTAATTTTAGGGCCGTTCCCAAACGAGCCAGTTTCAACTGTCCCAAACAGGCACAGTTATTTGCAAAATGATGGGCTGCTGTGGAACCTCCTCAGAACTGTTCACGAGAATCTTAATGTTTTACCAGCGGTGTCAACTTCATCTGATGCTTTACCTTCTCACATTTGCTCGTGCCATGTCTCAGTTCTCTAATGCAGTTCCACTGTGCACCAATTCTTCCATTCAGTATT
This sequence comes from Chiloscyllium plagiosum, assembly GCF_004010195.1. NCBI lineage: Eukaryota > Metazoa > Chordata > Chondrichthyes > Orectolobiformes > Hemiscylliidae > Chiloscyllium > Chiloscyllium plagiosum. The sequence continues at coordinate 24,138,984 of NC_057746.1, read as the reverse complement.
TCTCTGCAACAAATCTCCCATTTAGTGGTCTGCTGCCAAAATTATCTAATCGTGGCGATCCCTGAATCAATTCTACAAATTACCGACCCTGCACATATCCTCCCTTTCGTGGTGAACTGCAGCAACTCTCCCATTTCCTAGTGCACTGTATTGAATCTCCACTACTAATAATTTGCAATATTTGCCCTATTTACTAATTCAGTGTTTCCCAATTTGCTCCAATTCTCGAAATGATCAGCACCCCACAGCTTATCTCTGATTTACTGGTGCCTGCACAAATTCCTCAATTCAGTGTTGCTTAGCAGCATTTCCCCCAATTACTGATGTTCTGAACAAGTTCTCGACTCAGCGTTGCCCAACACCAAGCCTCATATTGACTGATGTTCTCGCCCAATTTATGTGTGCCTTATGCCAATTCTGCCATGCAGATTTGTCCTTCCCCAATGCTCACATTTAGTGCTACACTGCACCCATTCTCCCACTTAGTGCTACACTGCACCCATTCTCCCACTTAGTGCTACAATGCACCAATTCTCCCACTTAGTGCTACACTGCACCAATTCTCACATTTAATTCATTTTTGCAGCTTTTCTTTGCATTTAGTGGTGTGCTGAACTGAATGTCCAATTGACTCTTGCTTGCAACATAGGTCCAGGGAATAAAAAAAGGCAGAAATGTTGCAGGCATCAGTACATTTGAGATTCACTTCAGTGCACCACAAAATGAAAAACTTCATTAGGGCACTCGTATGTGGAAGAAGTGTAGCAGGGAACAACTAAATGGAAGGAATTAATGCAGGGTATTAATTGCAGGGTAACAAGTGGGGAATTCATACAGGTGCCATTAAATTCTAAGTGGGGTAGGATAATACTCAAAGGGAGACTTAGTGCATTTCCAGGATTTGTGCAGGATTGGTAAATGGAGTATTTGGTGTGGGGAAGCAAAGCCCTAAATAGACCCATGTTGGAGGGAAGCGGAGCCCCAAAAAGGGCCATAGAGATATACAGCAAGGAAACAGACCCTTCAGTCCAACTTGACCATGCCTAAATTTAAGAATTGGAGAATCATTGCAAGGAACTCCTAAATGAAAGAATTGAGCAAGGATTTATCTAAATTTGAAACAGGGCATCAGATAATGGGAGAATTGGTGCAGTGTAGCACTAAATGGGAGACTTTGGGCAGGACAATAGCTGATGGCAGAATTAGAGTAGGACATGTCTAAATTAGGCGAGGGCGTCAGTCAATATGGGAATTGGTGTAGGGCAACACTGAGTGGAGAACCTGTTCAGGACATCAGTAAATGAGGGAAATGGTGCTCAGCAACACTGAATTGGAGAATTGGTGTGGGGCATCAGTAAATGAGAGAACTGGTGCAGAGTTGATACCTTCAAGAATTGGAGCAAATGAGAGAACACTGGCAGTGACACAGTAAATAGGACAAATGCTGCAAAGAATTAGTGGTAGAGATTCAATACAGTGCACCATGAAATAGGAGAGTTCCTGCAGTTCCCCTCGAAACGGGGGATATGTGCAGAATCAGTAATTTGGAGATTTGATGCAGGGATCTCCAAGATTACAGAATTCTTGCAGCGGACTACAAAATGGGAGAATTGTTGCAGAGAAATACAAAATGGAAGAACTGGTTCATAGTGGACCTAATTAGAGAATTGGTGCTTGGTACCAGTGAAAGGAAGAATTAGCGTAGGGCACCCTTATTTGTTAGACTCGGGCTAGGGCATCAGTAAATGGAAGAATTTGTACAGGAGTATGAGTAAATAGGGGAATTGATGGGAATCAATGAATGGGATATATGGTGCACAAAGCCATTACATCAGAAAATTGGTGGGAGTGTGCCAATATATTGAGGACAGCATGTCTAAATTGGGGATTAGGGGCAGGGAATCAATAAAAGAAGAAATGTTGCAAGCATCAGCAAATTGGATAAAATGAGTGGGAGTGCCAATATATTAGAGAATTGGAGTACAGCATGTCTAAATTAGGGAATTGGGGGTAGAGAACCAGTAAAAAGGAGAAATGTTACAAGCATCAGTAAATTGGAGATTCAGCTCAGTGCAACATAAAATGAAAAAAAACCAGCAGGACAGCCGTGTGTGGAATACATGTATCAGGGAACAGCTAACTGGAAGGAATTGGTGCAGGGCATCAATAATTGGAGAATTCGTGCAGGGGCTATTATATACTAAGGGGGAGAATCGGAGCAGGATAATACTCAAAGGGAGAATTGGTGTATTTCCGGATTTGTGCAGGATTGATAAATGGGAGAATTGGTACAGGGAAACTGAGCCCAAAATAGAGTCATAGAGATGTACACCACGGAGGTAGAACCTTTTGTCCAACTTGTCCAAGCCTAAATTTAAGAATTCTGGCAGTGCTCCACTAAATTGGTGATAATGGGAGAATTGATGCAGAGTCGCACTAAATGGGAGATTTGGGGCAGTGTAGTACTAAATGGGAGAATTGAGACAGGACAATACAGGATGGCAGAATTAGCGCAGGGCACCCATAAATTGGGCAAGGACATCCGTCACGATGAGCATGGGTGTACAGCAACACACAGTGGAGAACTTGTTATGGACATCAGGTTTTGGGGGAAATGGTGCAAAGCAACACTGAATTGAAGAATTGGTGCGGGGCATCAGTAAAAGACAAACCTGGTGCAGGGTGCTGGTAACTTCGAGAATTGGAGCGAATGGGAGAACACGGAAATGGGACAAACGTTGCAAAGGATTAGTGGTGGAGATTCAATGCAGTGCACCACAAAATGGGAGAGTTCCTGCAGTTCACCACGAAATGGAGGATATATGTAGGATTGGTAATTTGGAGATTTGACGCATCGATCACCAAGGTTACAGAAATCTGGCAGCAGACCACTAAATGGGAGAACTGTTGCAGAGAAATACTAATTGGAAAAACTGTTGCGCTGTGGAACTATATTAGAGAACTGAAGCATAGCACTAGTAAATATGAGAATTGGAGCAATGCAACCTTAAATGGTAGAATCAGCCTCAGGCATCAGTGAATGGAAGAATCAGTACAGGGGTATGAGAAACGGGAAATTAGTGAGAATCAATAAATGGGAGATTCAGTGCACAGTGTTCATTACTTTAGAAAATTGGTGGGAGTGCCGATATATTAGAGACTTAGAGCAGAGCATGACTAAATTGGGGAATGGGGACAGGGAATCAATAAGAAGAAGAAATGTAGTAAATTGGCGACTCAGTTCAGTACACTACTGGAATTTGAGATTGGGCGAGGACATAAGTCAATATGAGATTTGGTGTAGGTCAACACAGAGTGGTGAACATGTTCAGGACATCAGTAATTGGGGGAAATGGTGCTGAGCAACACTGAAATGAAGAATTGTTGCGGGGAATTAGAGTAGGACACTCTAGAGTAGTATTACAGCTGTGGAAAGGACGATGGATGAAGACTCGCCATCTGAGGTAGTTTGGGCTGAGGTTAGGAATAGGAAAGGTGAGCTCACCCTGTTAGGAGTCTTTTACAGGCCTCCTAATAGTCCTAGAAACGTAGAAGAAAGGATTGCGAGGATGATTCAAGAGAACAGTGAAAGTAATAGGGTGGTTGTTATGGGGGACTTTAACTTTCCAGATATTGACTGGGAAAGCTATAGCTCGAGTTCGTTAGATGGGTCGGTGTTTGTCCAATGTGTGCAGGAGGGTTTCCTGACACAATATGTAGACAGACCAACAAGAGGTGAGGCCATACTGGATTTGGTTCTGGGTAACGAACCAAATCCAGTATGGCCTCACCCCTTGTTGGCCTGTCTACATATTGTGTCAGGAAACCCTCCTGCACACAATATCGCAACTTTTTTGCTGGAGGGAGGATGAAGCAACTAACAATAGCTGCATTTAGAAAACTAAGATGAGGAACCCCTGCAATGATGTGCTGAAGCTGAGATGATTGACCTCCACAAACATAGACATTTTCTTTTGTGCTCGGCATGACTCTAATCAGAAGAGAGTTTCAACTCTGATTCCCATGGACCCAGCCAAATGTTGCTAAATGTCAAGGGCGATCACTGTCACTTCATCTCTTGAGTTCAAATCTTTCACACATATTTGGAATGAGGTCAGGAGATGACTGATTGTGTCAGAACTCAAACTGAGCTTCAGTTAACAGGTAATTACATAGAAAGCGTTGCTTGATATCACTGTCGATGAACCCTTTCATTTTACTCATGAATGAGACAAGATTGATGAAGGAATAATTGATTGGTTTGGATTTGCCTTACTTTTTATCAATAAGACATACCTGAACAATTTTTTACGTTGTCAAATAAATGCTAGCTGGAACAGCTTGGTTAGGAGCATGACTAATTCTTCAGCTCAACTCTTCACTACTAATGCCAGGAAGTTGTCAGGACCTGTAGACTTTGATTACCCAATTCCATTTTAATGTTATTATTCAATCTGCTTCCACTAGCCTTTCAGGTAATGCATTCCAGATCATGATGATCTGCTATGTTTAAAGAGAAACGAATCCTCACATTGCCTTTGATTCTTTTGTCTTTTGCTTCCTAGAAGTAGGAGCATATGATCTTTCTGGTTTATCTCAAATAATCAGCCTTCATTTGCAAACCTGGGTATTAGGTCTTACTGGTCATTTCAGTTGCTACTGGAGAGGTAGTTATAAATGGAGACAGCGCTTCTCCACATGTAACTGCATAGATGCACATTTGGCAAGATGTGCGCTTTATTTTTTACAAATCCAATAGGTGTCTCAAGTAGTGGTCATACTCTATACTAGTTGAACACAATGGGACTTGCTGATCAGATTTCATTCAATCCTAGTTTCCATTTGTTGGCTATTTGCCTTGAATTCAGGAACACTCATTCCCGTTTACGTTCCCTTTTCCTATAGATCAATGATGACGCGCTTTAGCCAATATAGATAAGATCAACTAACTCAGCATGAGCAAAACCTGGGTTCAAAAACAAAAATAGAGATTGCAGGAAAAGCTCAGTCAACCTCGTAGCATCTGTGGAGAGAAATTAGAGTTAACATTTCGGGTTGAGTGACCCTGACTCAGAACACCAGGTTGTTCCCTCCGAGCATGGTATGGTACAGTGCCAGTTGGTATTCTCATCCTCTGCCTTGTCATGGGAGGTATTTTAAACATCTTGTCCCAGTCACTAGAGAGCATTTTATAAAGTATTGGAAAAGTTGGCACCCTATCATGCAGAGTTACAAATAACAGTGATACCGGACCCTGGGAAATCTGTGGACTGCGACCTGCCTAGTCACTCGGCTGAAGAAGACAAAGATAGTAGTGAAAGGTATTAATAGGAAAAATATCTATTGTACACTCCCTCCCCACCCCATGCATTGAAAGTTTTGCACAATGTATAAAGCAGTCTATTTAATGAAAATTTCCGGTTGCATTATGACAAGCAAATGTGCCTGAATCAATATGGGCGGTGTGGCAGGCATGCCAGATGACATTAATACTCAGCAGGTCTGAATGTTTACAAAACCTATCTGGGTTGCTTGCAAGTGAGATAAGTGTGATAAGACATGCTACTTCTATAAAAACACTAAGTGTCTCATTGTGCGCATGTGTTTCAGTTCAATGTTCTAGACCAGTGGAACACAACAGCACTGGACTTGACTTGGCAGTGAGCACAGTCAGTGCTCTCTGTATACAGATGGCATATGACAGACAATATGCCTTGAAAGCTGCGAAGAAACTCAGCGCATAAAGGTGTGACTGATTGCCGTGTCTGTTGAATTTGCAGAAGTCCAAATGAGCTCAGCCATTAAAGCTGCCACACACATTTTACACAGAACTACCTGTCAGTTACAGAAATTCAGAATCAGCCAGCAATCTCTCTCTTGCTTTCTTTCAGCAGTTGTGACAGATTTAGAAATATCAATATTAATAAAACATAACTAAACACAACAGAGTAGAAATATTTTCAACGAGGATAATATTTGAAAAAGCATTTAGGAATGCCCTGCCAGTAGCAGTGGTGGACTCACCCTCATTATGGGCATTTAAGCGGGCATTGGATTGGCATATGGAGGATAGTGGGCTAGTGTAGGTTAGGTGGGCTTGGATCGGCGCAACATCGAGGGCCGAAGGGCCTGTACTGCGCTGTATTCTTCTATGTTCTATGTTCTAACACTGAGGGGCGAGGTAATCAGTCAATATGAGGATTGGTGTAGGGCAACACTGAGTGGAGAATCTATTCAGGACATTAGTAAATGGAGGAAATGGTGCTGGGCAAGACTGAGTTGAAAAATTGGTGCGGGGCAGCAGTAAATGAGAGACCTGGTGCAAGATGCTAATAATTTCGAGAAATGGAGCAAATGGGAGAGCATGGGAATCAGTAAATAGGGCAAATGTTGCACGGGATTAGTGGTGGAGAGTCAATAAAGTGCACCACGAAATTGAAGAGTTGGTGCAGTTCACCACTAAAGGGAGGCTATGTACAGGTACCATAATTCTGGAGATTAGATGCAGACATTGCCAAGATTAAAGATTTCTGACTGTGGACCACTAAATGGGAAAATCGTTGCAGAGAAATACTAAATGGAAAAACTGGTGTTCAGGAGAACTAAATTAGGGAACTGAGGCTTGGCACCAGTAAATGGGAGAATTAGATTAGGGCACCTCTGAATGGTAGAATCAGGCTCGAGTATCAGTAAATGGAAGAATTCATCTAGGGGTATGAGTAAATGTGAGACTTGTTGGGAATCAATAAACTGCTGATTCTATACACAGTGCAATTACAGTAGAAATTGATGGGAATGCCAATGTATTCGAGAATTGGAGCACATCATGTCTAAATTTGGGAATTGGCTCAGGGAACCACTAAAAAGGAGAAATGTTGCAATGATCAGTAAATTAGGGATTCAATTCATTGCACCCCAAAATGAAAAAAAAATCCTTTGGTGGAATAAATGTATCAGGAACAACTAAATGGGAGGGATTGATACAGTGCATCAATAATTGGAGATTTCATGCAGGCTCCATTAAATTCTAAGTGGGAGAACTGGGACAGGATAATACTCAAAGGGAGAATTGATTCATTTCCGGGATTTCTGCAGGATTGATAAATAGGAGAATTGGTAAAGTGAAGCTGTGCCTGAAATAGAGCCATCGAGATATGCAGCACGGAAACTGACCCATCTGTCCAACTTGTCCATGCCTAAACTTAAGAATTCTGGCAGCGCTCCACTAAATTGGCGAGAATAGGTGAATTTTTGCAGTTTAGCACTAATTGGGAGATTTGGGGCGGTATAGCTCTAAATGGGAGAATTGGGACAGGAAAATACAGGATGGCAGAATTAGAGTAGGGCACCCCTAAATTGGGCAAAGGCATCAGTCAATCTGAGGATTGGTGTTGGGCACCACTGAGCGGAGAACTTGATCAGGACATCAGTTATCGAGGGAAGTGGTGCTAAGCAACACTGAATTGGAGAATTGGTGCGGGGCATCCGTAAATAAGAAACCTGGTACAGAGTGCTGATAACTTCGAGAATTGGAGCGAATGGGAGAACACGGACAGTGAATCAGTAAATAGGAGTAATGTTGCAAAGGATTAGTGGTGGAGATTCAATATAAAGCACTACAAAATGGGAGATTTGGTGAAGTTCACCACTAAAGGGAGGATGTGTGTAGGATCAGTAATTTGGAGATTTGATGCAGGGATTGACAAGGTTAGAGAATTCTGGCAGTGAACTATTGAATGGAATAATTGTCGCAGAGAAAAAATAAATGGAAGAACTGGTGCACAGTGGAGCTATATTAGAGAACTGAGGCATGACACTCGTAAATGGGGGAATTGGAGTAGGGCACCCCTAAATTGTCGAATCAGTCTCGGACGTCAGTAAATGGAAGAATTTTTACAGGATAAATTGGGAGAATGGTGCATTGTAGGAATAAATGGGAGAATTGGGGAAGGGCAATACTGAATGGTTGAATTAGAATAGGGCACACCTAAATGGGACAATTTGGCTAGGACATCAATAATATTTGGTGTAGACAACACTGACTGGAGAACTTGTTCAGGACATCAGGAAATGGGGGAATTGGTGCTGGGCATCAGGGAATTGGAGAATTGGTGCATGGCATTATTACGTAAGACAATTAGTGCAGGTTGGTAATAAGAGCACATGTAAATGGGAGAACACAGGCACGGAATCCATACGTTGGAGAAATGTTTCAAGGGTGCACCACTTTACTCAATGTAGGGCACCACTTAATGAAAGAAAAACATTGAGCAGGGCACCATCAGAGTAAAAGAGAGAATTTGGGCAAAACAATACTCAATACTGACAGTTGGTTCAATGTAGCACTGTATGGGAGAACTGGGGCAGTGTCCCGCTAAATGGGAGAATTGTGGCCGTGTAGCACTAATTGGGAGAACTAGGCAGTGTTGCACGAAATAGGAGATTGGGGCAGTGTCAAACTAAAATTGAGACTTTGGGGAAATGGCTCTAATGGGAGAATTGGGGTGGTCTGGCACTACATGAGATAATTGGGGCGGTCTGGCACTACATGGGAGAATTGGCGTTGTGTGACATTAATCGGAGACTTGGGGCAGTGTCGCATAAATGGGATAATTGGGGCAGTCTAGCCCTGAATGGGGGAATTGGAGCAGAATACGATGAAATCGTAGAATGTGTGCAGTGTAGCACTAATTAGGAGAATTGGGGAAGGTCAATACTGAATCGGACAATTAGAGTAGGGCACCTCTAAATGTCACAATTAGGCTGGGGCATCACTAATATTTGGTGAAAGGCAACACTGAATGGAGAACTTGTTCAGGACATCAGGGAGTTGGGAAATTGGTGTTGGGTAACAGTGAAGTGAAGAATTGGTGTATGGCATCAGTAAACAATAGAGTTGATGCAGGGTAGTAATAAGAGCACTTGCAAGAGCATGGAATCACCAATTTAGCAATGTTTTGCTCCAATTCTGTAATATACTGGCACTCCCACCAATTGTATAAAGTAATGGCACTGTGTACCGAATCTCTCATTTATTGATTCCCACCAATGTTTCCCATTCATTCATACCCCAATACTAATTCTGCCATTACTGACATTAGGGGTGTCTCACTCTAATTCTCCCTTTCAGTATTGACCTCCCCAAATCCTCCTATTTAGTGCTACGTTGCACCCATTCTCCCATTTCATTCTATTCTGCACCAATTATCCCATTTAAGGCTAGACTGCCCAAAATCTCCATTTAGTGCGACACTGCCCTAATTCTCCCATTGTAACAGGAGAATTGGTGCAGAATAGGATGAAATGGGAGAATGGGTGAAGTGTAGCACTAAATAGAAGATTTGGGAAATGTCAATACTGAATGGAGCAATTAGAGTATGACACCCCTAAATGGAACAATTGGGCTGGAGCATCACTAGCATTTGGTACATGGCAACACTGAGTGGAGAACTTGTTCAGGACATCGGGAAACGGGGAAATTGGTGTTGGGCAACAGTGAATTGAGAGTTGGTGCATGGCATCAGTAAATAAGAGAATTGGTGCGGGTTAGTAATAAAGCATGTGTAAAGAGTATGGCATCCGCAAGTCGGGGACATTTTGCAAAAGAGCAGCAAAGTGGAGATTCGATGCAGGGCACCACTAAATGAAAACAAATTGAGCCGGGCACCATTATGTGGAAAATATGTGTCAGGGAATAACTAAATGGGACAGTTGTCACAGTTCACCACAAATGGCGGGATTAGTGCAGGGTCAGTTTTTTGGAGATTGATATAGGTGACGCCAAAGTCTGATACTAAATACGAGAATTGGGGCAGTGTAGCACTAAATGGGAGAATTGGGGCATGTAGCACAAAATGGGAGAATTGATGCAGAATATCATGAAATGGGAGAATGGTTGCAGTGTAGCAATAAATGGGAGAATTGGGGAAGGTCAATACTGAATGGGAAAATTAGCGTAGCGCGTCCCTAAATGAGACAATTGGGCTAGGGCGTCACTAATATTTGGTGTAGGGCAACACTGAGTGGATAACTTGTTCAGGACATCAGGAAATGGGGGAATTGATGTTGGGCAACAGTGAATTGGAGCATTGGTGTGTGGCATCAGAAAATAAGAGAATTGGTGCAGGGTGGTAATAAGAGCACATGTAAATGGGAGAACACAGTAATGAAATCCATAAGGCGGGGAAATGTTGCAAAGGAGCAGTAAAATGGAGATTCGATGCAGGGCACCACTGAATGAAAACAATTTGACCAGGGCTTCATTTTATGGAAAATGTGTGTCACGGAATAACTGAATGGAGAGTTGGTGCAGTTCGCCAAAAAAGGCAGGAATTGTGCAGGATTCGTTTTGGGATTTTTATAAAGGTGACGCCAAAATAGAGAATTCTGGCACTAAAAGCAAGAATTAGGGCAGTGTAGCATTAAATGGGAGAATTAGTGCAGAATAGGATGAAATGGAAGCATGGGTGTAGTGTCGCACTAAATGAGAAAATTGGGTAATGTCAATCATGAATGTGAGAATTAGTGTAGGGCACCCCTAAATGTAAGTTGAAACTTTATTGCTGGAACAGCACAGCAGGTCAGGCAGCATCCAGGGAACAGGAGATTCGACGTTTCGGGCACAGGCCCTTCTTCAGGCCTGTGCCCGAAACGTCGAATCTCCTGTTCCCTGGATGCTGCCTGACCTGCTGTGCTGTTCCAGCAATAAAGTTTCAACTTTGATCTCCAGCATCTGCAGACCTCACTTTCTCCACCCCTAAATGTAACAACTGGGCTGGGACATCAGTAATATGTGGCGTAGTTTAACATTGAGTGGATAACTTGTTCAGGACATCAGGAAAAGGAGGAATTGGTGTTGGGCAACAGTGATTTGCAGAACTGGTAGATGGCATCAGTAAATGAGAAAATTGGTGCAAGGTGGTAATAAGAGCACAGATAAATGAGAGAACACAGGCATGGAATTCGTAAGTCGGAGAAACGTTGCAAAGGAGCACTCGACGTAGGCACCACTAAATAAAAAAAATTGAACAGGGCACCATTGTGTTGAAGATGTGTATCAGAGTAAAAGAGAGAATTTTGGCAAGACAATACTCAGTATTGTGCGTTGCTGCAATATACCAGTAAATGGGAGAATTGGGGCAGAGTCGCACTAAATGGGATAATTGGGGCAGTATCACGCTAAATGGGAGAATTGGATCAGTGTAGCACGAAATGGGAGAATTTGGCAGTGTAGCACTAAATGGAGGAACTCGTGCACTTCAGATCAAAATCGATGAATTTGAGCAGAGTAGCACTAATTGGGAGAATTTTGACAGTGTAAAATTGAATGGGATACTTGGGGCAGCGTTGAATCAAATGGGAGAATTGGACCATGTAGCATTAAATGGAAAAATTGTGGCAGTGTCGAAGTAGAAGGGAGCCATTGAGCGTGTAGCACTAAATGGGAGAATTGGGGTTGCGTCACACGGAATGAGAATTGGGGAAGTGTCACACTAAATGGGAGAATTGGGGCAGTCTAGCCCTAAATGGGAGAATTGGTGCAGAATAGGATGAAACGGGAGAATGGGTGCAGTGTAGTACTAAATAGGAGATTTGGGAAATGTCAATACTGAATGGGGCAATCAGAGTATGGCACACCTAAGTTGGACAATTGGGCTGGGGCATCACTAATATTTGGAAAATGGCAACACTGAGTGGAGAAATTGTTCAGGACACAAGGAAACAGGGAAGTTAGTGTTGAGCAACAGTGAATTGGAGAATTGGTGCGTGGCATCAGTAAATAAGTGAATTGGGGCAGGGTGGTAATAAGAGCACATGTAAATGGGAAAACACAGACATGGAATTGGTAAGTCGGAGAAAAGTAAAGAGCATGGAATCTGAAAGTTGGAGACATTTTGCAAAGGTGTAGTGAAGTGAAGATTCGACGCAGGGCACCACTAAATGAAAATAATTTGTGCAGGGCACCATTATATGGAAAATGTGTATTATGGAATATCTGAATGGGAGAGTTCATACAGATCGCCAGAAAAGGCAGGATTGATGCAGGATCGGTTTTGGGAATTCAATGTAGGTGACCCCAAAATTAGATAATCCTAGCACTTAAAGCGAGAATTGGGGCAGTGTAGCACTAAATTGGGGAATGTCAATCATGAATGGCAGAATTAGAGAAGGGCACCCCCAAATTGAATAATTAGGCTGGGGCATCACAAATATATGGCGTAGGGCACCACTGAGTGGAGAACTTACTCAGAACATGACGAAATGGGGGAATTGGTTCTGGGCAACAGTGAATTGGAGAACTCGTGCATCGCATCAGTAAATGAGAGAATTGGTGCAGGGTGGTAATAAGAGCACATATAAATGGGAGAACACAGGCACGGAATCTGTAAGTCAGGGAAATGTTGCAAAGAAGCACCACTTTACTCCGCGTGGGGCACCACTAAATGAAAAAAAGCATTGAGCAGGGCACCATTGTGTTGAAGATGTGTATCAAAGTAAAAGAGAGAATTTGGGCAATACAATACTCAATACTGACAGTTGGTGCAATGTAGCACTTAAAGAGAGAATTGGTGCAGTGTCTCACTAAATGGAAGAATTGGAGCGTGTAGCAATTGATGGGAGAATTGGTGCAGAATATGATGAAATGTGAGATTGGATTCAGTGTAGCACTAAAAGGGAGAATTGGAGAAGATCAATACCGAAGGGGAGAATTAGAATAGAGCACCCCAAAATGGGCCAAATGTGCTGGGGCATTCGCCAATATTTGGTGCAGGGGAACACTGAGTGGAGAACTTGTTTCAGGACATCAGGGGAAATTAGCGTTGGGCAATAGTGAATTGGAGAATTGGTGTATGGCATCAGTGAATAAGTGAATTGGGGCAGGGTGCTAATAAGAGCACATGCAAATGGAAGAACACAGGCATGCAATCTGTAAGTCGGAGAAAAGTTGCAAAAGAGCAGTAAAGTGCAGATTTGATGCAGGGCACGACTAAATGAAAACAATTTGAGCAGGACACAATTATGTGGAAATTGTGTGTTATGGAATAAATAAATGGGCGAGTTGGTACAGTTAACCAGAAAAGGTGGGATTTGTGCAGGATCAGTTTTGGGAATTTGATATAGGTGACACCAAGATTAGAAAATTCTGGCACTAAAAGTGAGAATTGGGGCAGATTGCACAAAATGGGAGAGTTGGGGTGTTTAGCATTAACTGGGAGAATTCGTGCAGATTAGGATGAAATGGGAAAATATTGCAGTATAGCACTAAATGAGGGAATTGGGGAAGGTCAATACTGAATGGGAGAATTAGAGTAGCTCACCCCTAAATGGGAGAATTGGTGCAGAGTAGGATGAAATGGGAAAATGGGCGCAGTGTAACAGTAAATGGGGGAATTGGGGAATGACAGTCATGAAATGGCTAGACTGCCCCAATTCTCCCATTTAGTGTGACACTGTCCTATTTTCCCATTTAATGCTACATTGTTCAATCCTCCCATTTAATGTGATACTGTCCCAACTTTCCCATTCGGTACTACACTGCCCAAAAATCTCCCATTTGTGCTGATCTGCACATATTTTCCCATTCAGAGCTAAACTGCACCAATTCTCCCATTTCGAGCTACACTGATCCACCTCCTCCATTTAGTGCAACACTGTCTCAATACTCCCATTATGTGGCACACTGCCCTCATTCTCCCACTTAGTGAGAACCTGCACCATTTCTCCCATTTAGTGCGACATTGCACCAATTCTCAGTATTGAGTGTTGCCTTCTTTCTTTCACTCTGATACACATCTTCAACACAATGGTGCCCTGTTGAATGTGTTTTTTCCCCATTTAGTGGTGCCTACGTGGAGGAAAGTGGTGCTCCTTTGAAACATTTCTCCGACTTACAGATTCCATGCTTGTGTTCTTCCATTTTTCTGTGCTCTTATTACCTTGCATCAATTTTCTCATTTACTGATGCCATGTACCAGTTCTCCAATTCAACGGTGCTCCACACTTATTTCTCCCGTTTTCTGTTGTCCTGAACAAGTTCTCGACTCAGTGTTGCCCTTTACCAAATATTAGTGACGCCCCAGCCCAACTGTTCCATTTAGGGGTGCCCTACTTGAAATCTCCCGTTCATGATTGACATTCCCCAATTCTCCCATGTAGTGCTACACTGCACCCATTCCGCCATTTCATCCTGTTCTGCACCAATTCGCCCATTTCATGCTACATGCCCCAATTCTCCCATTTTGGGCTACCCTGCCCCAATTATTGCTCTTCGTGCCAGAATTCTCTTACTCTGGCAGCACCTACATCAAATTCCCAAAATCGATCCTGCGTCAGTCCTGCCTTTTCTGGCGAACTGTACTCACTCTTCCATTCAGTTATTCTGTGAAATACATTTCCCACATAATGTTTCACTGCTCAACTTGTTTTCATTTAATGGTGCCCTGCATTGAATCTCCACATTACTGCTCTTTTTCAACTTTTCTCTGACTTCCGGATCTGTGTTCTCCCATTTACATGCGCTCTTATTACCACCCTGCACCAATTCTCTTTTTTACTGTTGCCATGCACCAAATCTTCAATTCATTGTTGCCCAACACCAATTCCGCCATTTATAGGTATCCTGAAACAAGTTCTCCACTCAGTGTTGCGCTGCATCAAATATTGGCATTTGTCCCAGTCCAATTGTCCCATTCAGGGGTGCGCTACTCTAATTCAGTGTTGACCTTCCTCCATTCTCCAATTTATTGCTACACTGCAGTCATTCTCCCATTTCATATCTGTTCTGCACCAATTATCCCATTTAATGCTTCACGCACCAATTCTCCCATTTAGTGCCACACTGCCCTAAATGTCACATTTAATGTCAGAATTTTCTTATTTTGGAGACACCTATATCAAATTCCCAATACCAATCCGGCACAAATCCTGCCTTTTTTGATGAATTGTACCAAGTCTCCCATTTAGACATTCCGTGACACACGTTTACTATATAATGGTTCTCTGCTCGAATTGTTTTCATTTCGTGGTGCCCTGCATCGAATCTCCACTTTAACTGCTCCTTCGTAGAATTTCTCAGACTTATGGATTCCATGCTCTTTACACGTGCTCTTATTACTACCCTGCACCAATTCTCTTATTGACTGATGCCATGCACCAATTCTCCAATTCACTGTTGCCCAACACCAAGTCCGCCATTTCCTGATGTCTAAAACAAGTTCACCACTCAGTGTTGCCTTGCACCAAACTCTGGCCATTGCCCCAGACCAATTGCCCCATTTAGGGGTGCGCTACTCTAATTTACCCATTTAGTATTGACCATCCACAATTCTCTCATTTAGTGCTACACTGCACCCACTCTCCGATTTCCTCATATTCTGCACCAATTCTCCCATTTAATGCTACACGCTCCAGTTCTTCCATTTAGTGTCAGAAATTTCTAATTTTGGCATCACCTATATCAAATTCTCAAAACTGATCCTGCACAAATCCCACCTTTTTTGCTGAACTGTACCATTTCATCTATTCAGTTATTCCGTGGCACACATATTCCACCTAATGGTGCACTGTTCAAATCGTTTTCATTTAGTGGTGCCCTGCATCGAATCTCCACTTTACTGTTCTTTTACAATTTTTCTCTGATTTGCAGATTCCGTATCTTTGTTCGCCCATTTACATGTGCTTTTATTACTGCCCTGCACCAATTACTTTATTTACTGATGCCATGCACCAATTCTCCAGGTCACCCTCGCCAACACCAATTATCCCATTTCCTGATATCCTGAAACAAGGTATCACTCAGTGTTGCCCTGCACAAAACATTGGCCATGGCCCCAGCCCAACTGTCCCATTTAGGGGTGCGCTACTCTCATTCTACCATTCAGTACTGACCTACCCCAATTCTCCTATTTAGTGCGACACTTCACCCATTAACCCATTTCATCATACACTGCACCAATTCTCCCATTTGGGGCAAGACTGCCCCAATTCTGGCATTTTTTCGACACTGCCCATATTTTTCCATTTAATTCTACAATGTCCAATCCTCCCATTTAATGCATCACTGCCCCAACTTTCCCATTCAGTACTACACTGCCCAAATTCTCCCATTTTAGTGCTAATCTGCCCAAATTCTCCCATTTGGAGATAAATTGCACCAATTCTCACATTTAGAGCTACACTGACCCACCTTCCCCATTTCGTGCTACACTGCCCCAATGTTCCCATTTCGTGCTACACTTCCTTCATTCTCCCATTTAGTGAGAACCTGCACCATTTCTGCCATTTAGTGTTACATTGCACCAACTCTCAGTATTGAGTATTGCCTTGTCCAAATTCTCTCTTTTACTCTGATACACATCTTCAACACAATGGTGCCCTGTTCAATATTTTGTTTTCAATTTAGTGGTGCCCTACGTGTAGTAAAGTTGTGCTCCTTTGTAACATTTCTCCGACTTATGGATTCCAAACCTGTTTTCTCCCATTTACCTGTGCTTTTATTACCACCTTGAACCAATGTTCTCATTTACTAATGCCATTTACTAGTTATTCAATTCAACGTTGCCCAACATCAATTTCCCCCGTATCCTGATGTCCTGAACCAGTTCTCGACTCAGTGTTGCCTTTCACCAAATATTAATGACGCCGCAGCACAATTGTCCCATTTAGGGGTTTGCTACTCTAATTCTCCCATTCAGTACTAACCTACCCCAATTCCCCTATTTAGTGCTACACTGCACCCATTCTCCGATTTTTCTATTTGGCACCAAATCTCTCATTTGGGGGTAGACTGCCCCAATTCTCGCATTTAGTTCGACACTGCCCCTATTTTCCCATATAATACTGCAATGTCCAATCCTCCCATTTAATGCGATACTTTCCCTACTTTCCCATTCAGTACTACACTTCCCAAATTGTCCATTTTCGTGTTAATCAGCACAAATTTTTCAATTTAAAGCTCAATTGCACCAATTCTCCCATTTAGAGCTACACTGATCCACCTCCCCCATTCAGTGCAACACTGCACCAATTCTCCCTTTTAGTGCTACACTCCCCTAATTCTCCCATTTAGTGCGACATTGCACCAACTCTCAGTATTGAATATTGCCTTGTACAAATTCTCTCTTTTACTCTGATACACATCTTCAACACAATGGCGCCCAGTTCAATTTTTTTCAGATCATGGTGCCCTACGTGTAGGAAAGTGCTGCTCCTTTGCAACATTCCTCTGACTTACGGATTCCATGCCTGTTTTCTCCCATTTATCTGTGTTCTTATTACCACCTTGCACCAATGTTTCTTATTTAGTGATGCCATGTACCAGGTCTCCAAGTCAACGTTGCCCAGCATCAATTTCCCCTGTTTCCTGATGTCCTGAACTAGTTCCTCACTCATTGTTGCCCTTCACCAAATATTAATCGGAAGTAATGGTGTTACAGTTAAATAAAGGTAATTATGAGGGCATGAGAGAGGAACTGACGAAAATAGAATTATGAGGGCATGAGAGAGGAACTGACGAAAATAGACTGAAAGCAGAGCCTAGCAGGAAAGACAGTAGACCAAAAATGGCAGGAGTTTGTGGGTAAAATTGACGACACTATACAGAGGTTCATCCCCAAGAAGAGAAAGATTTTCCGGGGAGGGATTAGACAGCCATGGCTGACAAATCTATCAAAGGAAATCTATCAAAGAAAAAGAGAGATCCTATAAAGTGGCCAAGAGCACTGGGAAATCAGAAGATTGGGAAGGCTACAAAACCAAACAGAGGATTACAAAGAGAGAAATAAGGAAGGAGAGGATCAAATATGAAGGTAGGCTAGCCAGTAATATTAGAAATGATAGTAAAAATTTCTTTCAATACATAAGAAGCAAACGACAGGCAAAAGTAGACATTGAGCCACTTCAAACTGATGCTGGAAGCCTAGTGATTGGAGATAAGGAAATAGCAGGAGAACTTAATAAGTACTTTGCATCAGTCTTCACAGTGGAAGACATGAGTAATATCCCAACAATTAAAGGGAGTCAGG
>NC_057746.1:24089613-24119147 GCF_004010195.1 Chiloscyllium plagiosum | reverse complement strand
ATTGATAAATTCTTGATGTCACAAGGAATTAAGAGCTACGGGGAGAATGCGGGTAAGTGGAGTTGAAATGCCCATCAGCCATGATTGAATAGCGGAGTGGACTCGATGGGCCGAATGGCCTTACTTTCGCTCCTATGTCTTATGGTCTTATGGTCATATTAGTGATGCCCCAGCCCAATTGTTCCATTTATGGGTGCCCTACTCTAATTCTCCCATTCATGACTGACATTCTCTAATTCTCCCATTTAGTGTTACACTACACCAGTTCTCCCAATTCATCCTGTTCTTCAACAATTCTCCCATTTAATGCTACACGCCTCAATTCTCCAATTTTGTGCTACCCTGCCCCAATTCTCACTTTTAGTGCCAGAACTCTCTTACTTTGGCAGCAGCTACATCAAATTCCCAAAACCGAACCTGCATCAATCCCACCTTTTCTGGTGAACTGGACCAACTCTTCCATTCAGTTGTTCCGTGACACACATTTCCCACACCATGCTGCTCAAATTGTTTTCATTTAGTGGTGCCCTGCATCGAATCTCCACTTCACTGCTCTTTTGCAACTTTTCTCTGACTTGCGGATTCCATGCCTGTGTTCTCCCATTTACATGTGCTCCCATTTATTACCACCTTCCACCAATTCTCTTATTCACTGATGCCATTCACCAATTCACCAATTCACTGTTGCTCAACACCAATTCCGATATTTTCTGATGTCTGAAACAAGTTCTTCACTCAGTGTTGCACTGCACAAACATTGGCTAGTTTCCCAGTCCAATTGTCCCATTTAGGGTTCCCCTACTCTAATTCTCCCATTCAGTATTCATCTTACTGAATTCTCCCATTTATTGCTACACTGCACCCATTCTCCCTTTTCATCCTAACCTGCACCAATTCTCCCATTTAACGCTACACGCTACAATTCTTCCACTTAGTACCACACTGCCCAAATTGTCGCTCTTTGTGTCAGAATTGTCTAATTTTGGAGACACCTATATCAAATTCCCAAAATGAATCCAGCACAAATCCTGCCTTTTTTGGTGAATTTTACCAACTCTCCCATTTAGATATTCCATGACACACATTTACCACTACTTGGTTCTCTGCTCAAATTGTTTTCATTTCGTGGTGGCTTGCATCGAATCTCCACTTTATTGCTCCTTTGCAGAATTTCTCAGACTTACGGATTCCATGCTCTTTACATGTGCTCTTATTCCTACCCTGCACCAATTCTCTTATTTACTGATGCCATGTACCAATTCTCCAATTCACTGTTGCCCAACACCAAGTCCTCTATTTCCTTATGTCTGAAACAAGTTCTCCACTCAGTGTTGCGTTGCACAAATATTGGATAGTGTCCCAGCCCAATTGTCCCATTTAGGGGTGCGCTACTCTAATTCTCCCATTCAGTATTCACCTTACTGAATTCTCCCATTTAATGCTGCTCTGCACCCGTTCTCCCTTTTCATCCTAACTTGCACCAATTCTCTCATTTAACGCTACACACTCCAATTTTCCCACTTACTGCCACACTGCCCCAATTGTCGCATTTAGTGTCAGAATTCTCTAACTTTGGAGTCACTGATATCAAATTCCCAAATCCAATCCGGCACAAATCCCGCTTTTTTTCGTGAATTGTACCAACTCTCCCATTTAGATATTCTGCGACACACATTTACCACAAATTGTTTCTCTGCTCAAATTGTTTTCACTTCAAGGTTCCCTGCATCGAATCTCCACTTTACAGCTCGTTTGCAAAATTTCTCAGACTTACGGATTCCATGCTCTTTACACGTGCTCTTATTACTACCGTGCACTAATTATCTTATTTACTGATGCCATGCACCAATTCTCCAATTCACTGTTGCCCAACACCAATTCCGTCATTTCCTGATGTATGAAGCACGTTCTCCACTCAGTGTTGCCGCACCAATCACTGGCTATTTCTCCAGACCAATTGTTCCATTTAGGGGTGCGCTACTCGAATTCTCTCATTCAGTATTGACCATCCCCAATTCTCCCATTTAGTGCTACACTGCACCCATTCTCCGATTTTGTCCTATTCTGCACCAATTCTCCCATTTAATACTACACACTCCAGTTCTCCCATTTAGTGTCAGAAGAGTCTAATTTTGGCGTCACCTATATCAAATTCCCAAAACTGACCCTGTCCAAATACCGTCATTTCTGGTGAACTGTACTAAATTTTCCATTCAGTTATTCTGTGACACATATTCTACATAATGGTGCCCTACTCAAATCGTTTTCATTTAGTGGTGCCCTACATCGTATTTTCACTTTACTGCTCTTTCGCAACTTTCCACCGACTTGCGGATTCCATACTTGCGTTCTCCCATTTACACGTGCTCTTATTACCACCTTGCACCAATTCTCCAAATCACTGTTGCCCAACATCAATTACCCCACTTCCTGATATCTTGAAACATGAGCTCCACTCAGTGCTGCCCTGCATGAAATATTGTCCATGGCCCCAGCCCAATTGTGCCATTTAGGGGTGCGATATTCTAATTCTCCCATTCAGTGTTGACCTACCCAAATTCTTCTATTTAGTGCGAACACTTCACCCATTTCATCATATTCTGCACCAATTCTCCCATTTGGTGCTAGACTGTCCCAATTCTGGCATTTTCTCGACACTGCCCATATTTTCCCATTTAATTCTACAATGTCCAATCCTCCCATTTAATGCATCACTGCCCCAACTTTCCCATTCAGTACTGCACTGCCCAAATTCTCCCATTTAGTGCTAATCTGCCCAAATTCTCCCATTTAGAGCTAAATTGCACCAATTCTCAATTTCGTGCTACACTGCCCCAATGTTCCCATTTCGTGCTACACTTCCTTCATTCTCCCATTTAGTGAGAACCTGCACCATTTCTGCCATTTAGTGTTACATTGCACCAACTCTCAGTATTGAGTATTGCCTTGTCCAAATTCTCTCTTTTACTCTGATACACATCTTCAACACAATGGTGCTCTGTTCAATATTTGTTTTTCCATTCAGTGGTGCCTTGCGTGTAGTAAAGTGGTGCTCATTTGCAACATTTCTCCGACTTATGGATTCCAAACCTGTTTTCTCCATTTATCTGTGCTCTTATTACCACCTTGAACCAATTTTCTCATTTACTGATGCCATGTACTAGTTATTCAATTCAACGTTGCCCATCAATTTCCCCCGTATCCTGATGTCCTGAACCAGTTCTCGACTCAGTGTTGCCCTTCACCAAATATTAATGACACCGCAGCCCAATTGTTCCATTTAGGGGTTCGCTACTCTAAATCTCCCATTCATGACTGACATTCCCCAATTCTCCCATGTAGTACTACACTGCATGCATTCTCCCATTTCATCCTGTTCAACACCAACTTTCCTTTGAAATGCTACACGCCCCAATTTTCCCATTTTTGTGCTACACTGCCCCAATTCTCGCTTTTAGTGCCAGAATTCTCTTACTTTGGCGGCACCTACATCAAATTTCCTAAACCAATCCTGCACAAATCCCTCCATTTTTGGTGAACTGTACCAACTCTTCCATTCAATTATTCCGTGACACAGATTATCCACATAATGGTGCCCTGCTCAAATCGTTTTCTTTTAGTGGTGCCCTGTATCGAATGTCCACTTTACGGAGGCGGTGAAGAGCAGAACGATGGAGTTCCTTCTGCTCTTCAGCTCGGGGGTCTCTTTCCATTTCCCCAGCACAAACTCTGCCGCTCTTCAGGACCCGGCAAGCTCTGCTGGCTACTAGGATGTGGCGGGCGGTGAAAGAGTTCAACAGCAGCAACAGGGGAATTGGAAGAAATATGTTTGAGATGTTGCTGAGCCATTGGTGAGCTGCCCAGGCCGGTGAACTGAGGTAAGCAGTGACTGTGCGGCAGCCCCACTGTACATTGCTCAGAATGTGAGTGGGCTCATAATGAAAAGACAAGGGAATGTTGACCATAATACTAAGAACTCTCACGATAGATATGACCATATTGGCTGTTCTTTCAGTGCAATATCTTGCCTTTAATTTGTTGCAGAAAATTGCTACAAAGCGGTCAAAGGTGAAGGCGATGGTAAACCAGATGGAGAGTTGGAGGCTCAGCCCTTGCAGGAAGGCACTGAGTCGGCAGGCGGGGGTGTAGTTCAGCAGTGAGCCCGGGAAATGATACTTGACGATCTGACTCACAAACACGTTGAAGACAAGGACCATCAGATCTCCTGTTGCCATGGCAGTCATGTAGCGAGTGATTCCTTTGGAAAGGCCGCACTTCCCTTGGGAAAGAATCAGCACTGCCATCAGGTTCGCTGTAAGAAATTCCAATCATGAAATGTAGCAAAGCATCCCAGCGATGTGCAATGGGATGGTTTTGGATTGAACAGGTCTGAGGTGCTGCTGGCAATTATAGACTTGAACTTCACCGAAAAACAAGGAAATCGCATTAGCAATACTTTTACTGTGCCATGGAAATAAAGAAAATGTATTGTCAGGAATAGCATATTTAATTGTTCATCACTTTGCACCGCTTGCTCTCCTGGTTTCAAGAAAACAAATATTATTATTTTAGAAGTCACTCAGAGAAGATTTACTTGCCACATTCTTGCGATTAAGGTCTTGTTGGCTAAAGTACGGTTGTGGCCATCGCCATTCGAGTCTGGAAGAATATAAGATGATCTTATTGAAACGTGTAAGAACTTGGGGGGGGGGGGGGGGGGGGGCTAGATAAAGTGGAACACAAAAGGAGATATTTCCTCTCTTGATTATAGTGATTAAGACGAGGGGACACGGTATCAGAATAAATTGTTACCTTCTTCAAAATAGGCATAAGTAATTAACTGTTCTCTTAGAGAGTAGAGGGTGGAATCCTGTTCCTTGACGGTAATGGTGGCTGGGCGTATAAGATTGAGTTAGACAGATTTAGATACACAAGGGAGTGGAAGGCTTGATTTCCAGGCAGAATAGCTGTTAGCCACTGAAGACTAATTTTAAGGATTGCAAAAGTGGGATTGAGGATTTCTGTTCCAAGTGCTTGTGATCCCATTTTTGGTTGAAAACAGAAACAGCAAAAGTACTCTCCCATGAGGGGAACATCCTCTCAGCATTTACCCTGTCAAGGTGCTTATGAATCCAGTATGTCTCAATTGGATCACTATTCATTCTTCTTAACTCTAGTGAGCAGACTCCAAACTGTTGAATTTTTGACCAGAAGTCCGTCTTTACATACATATGATCATCGTAATTATCCTCGTGTGAGTTGCATCCTATGAAATTTTTCTTTTCTTTTTTACTGGACCAAAACTGCTCACAATATTGCAGCTCTATTCTCACGAGCTGGTTGTAACTTGCAGTAAGACGTCCCTACCCTTGTACTCCAACCCTCTTGCTATAAGAAGCCAGAATTTCATTACTGCCTGTGCCTGTGTGCTATGTTTCTGGATTTTGTCCATAATGAGTCCCCAAGTAATTTTGTGTAACATCGTTCTGCAGCGTTTCTCCATTTCAATGAAACCCTGTTGTATTATTCTACTTTCCAAAATGATCAACTTGACATTTTCCCACATTATACTCCATTTGCATTTATTTTGGCCAATTATTTAATCTGACAACATATTTCTATAAATCGTTTGTACCACTCTCGAAATTTGCCTTTCAATACTTTTTGCTGTAATCTGCAAAAGTCCACTCGATGAGATGAAAATTTTCCAAATATTCTGGTATCCAAAAGTAAATAACTGTTTCCGATAGATTTTCAATACATATACCTCCCTGCATTTTGCCTTCCTTCCTTTTGACTTGGAGTATTACATTGACAGTGTTTCAAGCCTGTGCTATTTCGCCACAATAATAAGACCACATACATTATTTCTACACCTACGTCTTTCAGGATCTAAGGTAGAAAATTCATCAGAGCAGGAACGGTATTTGCCTTTGGACACATCAGTTCGTCCAATACTCCTTTTTTTACTGATGGTCATCTGACTAGCTTCCTCTACACGATTCTGCATTTTAATGGGATATTCAAAGTATCATCCGCCGTCAAAATTGACGGAAAATAGTTGTTTAGTTCCTCTGCCATTTTCTTTTGTTAGGTCAAACACAGTTGTTTCCAATTCAGTCAGCTGGGACAGGACTAATTGCACTCAAACTGAGATTAATGGTAATTAAAAGAAAGCAAAACTCAGCAGAAAGAAGGTGTTCCGTTCGATGTATATCGTTTCAAATTGCAAATACTGTATTCAGTTTGAAACAGAACAGGGAAGAAAAGTGTCACCGCGGTTTCTAATCACTTACCTGTAATTCCAAAGATTGCAAGAACAGGAAAGAGAATTTCTATTGGAAACGCCTATTGTCGCACTTTCAGGTGAAAGCAGAAAAAGTCCAAATTCGTTAATGCACTGAAACACCCTCAATCTATGCATAAGCTAATCTTCCAATGAAACAGTAAACAGATCTCATGAAACATACCATTTCTAACAAACAAGTTAATACTCCCTTAATTGAGTACCATTCATAGTGAACTGTGTGATCCCCGAGGATTCGGACCAGTGTCTTTCAGGCTCCACAGCTCTTACTTCTCGACGCCACTCGAGAAGTGATTGCCTCATCTCAACTTTGACCAGGTATGGAGAGTAGGTTAGTCCATGAGGTAGTTGCGAATCATCAAACATCGGACTTTTAAGTCGACCTGTGATAAGATACGGCACTGGAGATAGTGAAACTTGAATCCAGGCCTTCTAGCCCAGACAAATGTACTACGCGAACCCTCAGTTACACCTTTCTAATCTTATGCTTTTCTTTCTCCTTTTAGTTATTGCATTTAGTAAAAAATATTATCAAGCATTTTCATTTTCTGTCAGAAACGTTTTAAACGTTTGATTTCTACGGTAATCATCAGCAGTAGCGATAACATATACACTATACCTTTATAAACTAGAAGGGTTGACACATTTTAGTGTCAAGTCTGTTTTGACTAAGCGATCTTAACTCACAAAATCAAGAGCAAAATTGACTTAAAACAAAGTTTATATTATAATATTCCGTCAACGAAATGAATGATTTTTATGCAATGCAGCTCAAGTCTTAAAGATAAAACAAAACTTCACCACATTTCCCACAAGATCTCTCCAAAACAAAAAGTAGGTCCTCTAACATTTCTGTGTTCATTCAATGCATTTTTTTCTTTATTGAATAAATTTATTAAAGGAGCCACTACAGTGCTGCAATTCACTTTCACTTCTGATGAAATATATTCACGTCAACATATCACAGGATTTTGCATTACGTCTCAGGGATTAGGAAAACTAGAACCGCTTCATCTATTACTAAATAACAATCTGTCGAACTCATTCTTAAATTTACGCAATACTCCAGCATCCACCACACATTACGTAGATTCGTGACAGTTGCAGGAAGAAATTTCTCCTGATCTCTGTTTTAAACTTGCTACAACTAATCCGAAAGTAGTTACCTCTGCACCCAGATTTCCCCACGTGAGGGAACATCCCCATATGTCGATTTTGTCAAGTTTCAAGTCAAGTCTCAAAGACCCAAGATGCTGGAGTTTTGTCAGAAACCTATGATGTCTGATATGGGGAATTGGTCATGTGGGCAATTCAAAAGGAGATTGGAAGGACAGCATGCGTGGGGTTAGAACGACATTTCTCAAGCAAATGGGAGGAGGCAAAGGTCATGAAGTTCTTGATCTTAAAATGATATGAAGAAAATAACGTGTCTCTGTTGAAATGGTGCTAGGCACACAAGATCTCATTTTTGGATTTTCAGTGGGACATCTATTGTAATGCTGAAATGTCTAAGGAATGCTCAGAAATCAGCGCAGCTAGAAATGAAATGGGTATTAAAACCATAATTGTTCCGCATTTCATACCCTTCCTCAACTATTAATAAAGGTATTCAGAAGAATAAAGACTTTGATTCTTTACTTCCAACAGATACGATTTCCTTTATTTTTCAAATGAAGAGCACCTGAAATGATAGAAAAAAAACCATTGGACGTTGGACGGCACGGGCTTGGAGTGGTTCAATAACGTTGGACGGAGTAACGTGGAGGCCCCCGGGAAGACGGAGAGGAAAAGGAGATGAAGAGAAATAAGGTGAGCGCGCCAGATTCATTTACTTTACAGGAATTGGTTGATAATTACCAGCCTACAATTTACTGTTACTGTTAAAGGTGACGCTGATTGAGCCACGCCATTAATTTTCTCTTGAACAGTTTTCTGAAGAGTTTCCACCAGCAGTCCATTATTTTGGAAAAGTCTGAACTGATGGAACTTTGCTTATTTGGGAGCTGCTGTAAGATGAGAATTGGCGTCTTCGTCGTCCAAAGAATGTCTAGAATTCTCCTCGAGGTAGTTTAGAGCTAGTTGCTGCGCTCCGAATGCTGAGTGGACTGCACAGCAAAAGCGTTACATAAGTCATTGTACCTTTTCTTCAATGTGTAAACGCAATTACGTTGACCAGGATTTCCATGTGAATTCGTGTTATATTCGGTTTGATTATGAGAAAAAAAATGTAAACGCGTGATTTTGTTTACATTTCACGTTGTTTCATTGAGTAAATTCAGTCCTTTTAAGTTATTCTGTGTCATTCATAACAATATATTTGATAATACCGCTGTTCACGAGTTTAAAAGTGAGATTATTCTGAGTCAGAATTCGTCAGTATCCCTTTCCTGCTTTCTTCCAAAACCCTTTGATCCCTTTAGTCCAAAAAAATTCCTTTTTGAAAGCATTCAATGTTTTCGCCTCAACCTCTTCCTGTCAAGGGAGTCAAGAGGCTCAATCCTTCTTTGGTGAAGAAATTTCTCCTTATGTCAGTCTGAAAAAACTAAGACTGTGACCTCTGCTTCTGGACTTCCCAGTCCTTAGAACATCCTTCTCATTCTTGCCCTGAATAGTCCTCTTCGAATTTCATCATTTTGTGTACAGTTTCTTGGAATTTTGTAGATAGAAGATCTTCACTCATTCCTCTAAACCCCAGTAAATATAAAAGCAAATTGACAAAGGGTCAGTTAGACTCGAAACGTCAGCTGTTTTCTCTCCTTACAGATGTTGCCAGACCTGCTGAGCTTTTCCAGCATTTTCTTTTTTTGGTCCCAGTAAATATAATCCTAAATGATCCGTTCTGTCTTCATAGTTTAGTCTTGCCATCCCAGGAGTGAATCAGATAAATCTGCGTCATAGTCGCTCCAACACCAAATCACTTTTTCATCAGATAATGATGCCAAAACTGCATTTAATGGTACAGGTGTGGTCTTACCAAGGCCCTAACCGATTGCAGCAAGACATTCCTGTCCTATTTCTCTAAAACTTGACTACTGTGTGAGCCTCATGTGCCCATCTGTCTACCGTATGAGCCTCATGTATATCATCTATCTGTGTGACAATATGGGGAGGACCTCCAGACTGTTCTATGACATCGTGAAATCATGTTTGGTCACTGTGCTACCTCTTGCAGTGACCAATTACTTTCACCTTTCAGATCTGTGCATGTGCAGTCCACCTCAGTTGCTGGACGGGGCAGGGAACGAGCTCAGCCTGAAAAACAATGTGGGAAATTCTCAAAAGCATTATTCCGGCCTCCTAAGAGGATGTGGACTCCCCGTACCTTGGCATAGAGCTGCTTCCCAGCTGCATTGGACAGTGGGAATTGCAACCTCCAATGCTCACTTGCAATCAGTGAATCCTTCGTAGACTTTGCAGGAGGCTATGACAACACAGCAAGGTAGGCAGCATCAGGAATTAGAGAAATCAACTTTTCGTGTGTAACGCTGCTTGAGAACTGTGCGTGTTGTCTGGGAGAGGCGGCGAGTCTTTCTGCAGCCATCTTCAATGTTGACACTGTTTCTATCTCAACAGACACTGCTTGAGAGCAGTCAGGTATTTTCTGCAGTCATTTTCAGCGTTTGGGCTTTGTATTTTCAGCAGGCATTCTCCCACATGTGGCAGAATAGGCACATTGTGCAGACCTCTGTTTTTCACCAGGCCCGAACCCCACAAAACATTTCAAGAATGTATCCCAGACACTGGCTTTCACAGTTGTTTTAAGCACGTGGACACTGGATATTCCAAAAGAGATGCTGTTGGTCAAATCACTTAATTTTAAGTAATACAGAATTTACTTACAAGATGAGTGAATGAAACACAAACAAAAGAGGACAGGATACCTACTAACCTACTCTACCCGAAGACCCAACAAATTGTCCAAACTTGCAAAAATCTCCACAAACACCTCATGGCACTAGAGGTAAAATCAAACACAGGGTCTTACAGGAGAAAATTCAGAGAAACACGTTCAGCATGGACCTGGTTCTTTGGGTCGAGCGGCTTCACAACTGGCACACTGCTTTCAGTGAATAGCGAGACTGCCAAAAAAGAAATCAAACCACAGAAAAACTCAGCTGGGGGAAGTGCCCACTCCCCTTTCATTGCACAATGTTTTTAAAATTTGAAAGCCATTTTCCTGAGTCAGTATCTGTTAGCTATGATCAAATTGGCCCTCCTTGAAAGAAACCCAAGGCCAACATAATCTTGTACAAGTAGCAGCATCATCACTCCTCTCAGAATCAATGAAACCACAATGGAAGCAAGTCATCTTCGCTCTTGAAGCACTGCCAAAGCAGAATTGAAACGTAGGCTGGTGCCCTGCGCATTAATTAACAGCAAGAGCAACAGCAGCGTGCCACATCGAACTTTTCTTTCGAGGGGCAATTACCTATGACCAGACAATACCTATTGGGGTAAGTCATTTGAGCCGCTTCTAGCGTTAACATGATAATGGTTGCTCATTGACATCAGCATCCTGTTCCTGCTTTCTCCACGTAAATTGGTATTCCTTCAACACTAAACACTACTTCCAAATTCATCTACAGTCATGGCCATGTGAATATGAATGAATCTTTATTTGGTAAATATGCTCATTTGAAGTGACTCAGTGTAGTTCTGGCTACACTTTGGCTGAGCTTTGAAAGTGTGAGGTCGTGCACTTTGTTCGGAAGAGCAGATGCATGCAGTATTTTCTAAATGGGGAGAAAGTTCAAAAGTCTGAAGTGCAAAGAGATTTGGGAGTTCTCGTCCGGGATTCTACCAAGGTAAACTTGCAGGTTGAATCAATAGTTGGGAAGACAAATGCAATGATGACACTTATTTTCAGAGGACTTGAACATAAAGGCATGGATGTACTTCTGAAGCTCGATAAGGCTCTGGTCAGGACACACTTAGAGATACTGTGTGCAGTCTTAGGCCTCATATCTCAGGAAGAATGTACTGGCCCTGGAACATGTTCAGAGGAGTTTCATGAGAATAGTCACAGGAATGAAAAGCTTAACATATGCAGAAAGTTTGAGGACACTGGGTCTATACTCGATGGAGTGTAGAAGGATGAGTGGAGATCCAATTGAAACTTACAGAACACTAAATAGCTTGTACAGAGTGGATCTTGGGAAAATGTTTCTGTGGTAGGAGAGACGACGACCTGAGGGCACAGACTTAGAGTAAAGGGAAGATCTTTTAGAATGGAGATAAGGAGAAACGTTTTCAACCAGAGAGTGGTGAACTCATGGAATTCACTGCGAAGAAGGGCCAGGTCATTGAATCTAATTAAGACTGATGTAGTATGGTTCCAGATTGACAAAGGATTAACATTTACAGCGAGAAGGCAGGAGAATGGGGATGAGAAACCTATCAGCCACGATTGAATGGCAGAGGAGTCTTGATGGGCTGAATGGACTAATTTCTGCTCCAATGCCTATGGTATTATCCTGCTTCACGTAAAGAGGAAGACTTGCTATGAGCCTGTGATGATTGTTCATAAAATATTAGTAATATTTAAGGCACACTGAGTTCGAAAGAAGAGCGAAATGAGTTTTTTTTTCCATTCTGTGAAGATGATTTTTTTTTACTGTCAGAGACACATTTCTTGAGCTTTCCGTCAAGACAACATTTCTGACGATTGTGTGACTTGTGCTATGTGATGAGACGAACCACCTGGAGAGGTATTTGCTGAAGTACTTAAATTAAAAATTTTGACTGACACCAAGGTAGATGCGAGGGAATTCATGGAGATCCAGTTCAGTGACTGGTTTTTGGAACTATTTCAAAGTCAGCCATATTGCTGTCAGTCTGGAGTCACACCGGTGTTATACTAGATACCTAAACGACGTCAGTGAACCAGATAGATTTTTCAAGTTTTAGAAATGACAACAGGGGTGATATTAGGTTAGATATTTATTGAATTCAAATGACAACACCCGTCATGCTGGGATTTGAATTCCTGACCCCAGAACATTAATATGGGAGTGTGTTACTAACCGGACTACTTTGCCACGACATTAACAACTTGCTTCCTAGAATGTGCATGAGATGGCAGTCTGCAGCAATTGTTTGAGGGCACAGCGAAAAGAGAGGTTAATATAGAAATTTACACCTCTCGTTATGCAACGAGAAAGAGCTAATTCTAATCTTGTAGTGAAATGCAATTTTTACAAGAATGACCATTTATGAGTTGAATTAAGTGCTGAAATGATACCTGGCAGCGTCTGCTTTTTAAATCAGTAATGTATGGCTTTGAGCAAAAATGCATTCCTTTAAGATACAAAAGCGGAAGAGGGAAATTAAGGTAGCCATAGCTGTGAAGGAAGTTAAACATTGCAAAGTAGGATTAAACTGATAACGTTAAAACTATTTCTCTGTTTAAAGTTGCAGTCAGACCCGTTGACTTTCGTCAGCAGTTTTGGTTTTAGTTAAGTCAAATTTGCAATGTATCAAAAGGTCAAAAACCGGTCAAAAGAAGTTTGCCGGAGGTTTAGATGCATTTCAGAATTGAGCAAAAGACTTCAAAGGAAGCAAAGAAAACGAAAAGTAGATTATTGATATATATAGTCAGAAAGTTTCTATATGTATGTAGGAAAGGAACAATTAGCATAGATGAATATACGTCAAGTATAGTTGGAGAAAGGAGTATCTTTCACGGGGATAGAGAAATGACAGTTCGAAGTAATTATTTTATGTGTGGCTGCTTAGAAAAGGATACAAGAAATCTCAGAGAAATCACAAAGGTCAATTCGAATGAGAAACTGGAAGCAATTGGCATCAACTCAAACAAGTGCTGGGCAAATTAGTAGGACTGAAGATTGAGAAACCTCTGACACCTACTAATTGCATACCAGAGTTTAGAAAGAGGAGGCAAGATTCTGGACTCAGTGCTCAACTTCCATGATTTCTGGAATGTTACTTACAGATTGGCAATATCGCACATATGGCCTCATTGAGTAAACAGAATCGAGAAGAAAAAGTCAGAACTCCAAACCTGTTAGTGTCATATGAGTAGTAGGGAAAATCCTGGAATATATTCTAAATAGTACAGTAACTACACAGCTCGAAAATAATGATCTGATTGGGCTGAGTCACGGTAGATCTATGAAATGGAAATAACTTCTTACAAACTTTTGAGTGATTTGATGAGTTTGGTAGCGGAGTAGATAATGGAGATGATGCAGGGGCGACCGAATGGTGTTGTTGCTGGATTATATATCTGGAGACGACGGTAATGCTCAGGGGACACCCAGTTCAATTACTGTTACAACTGTGGTGGAATTTTAAACTAATTTTTGTTTGAAAAAAAGGCTGCAATTAAGGGTCTTCTGAAGACCATTATTATTTGTTGGAAAAACCCATCTGGTTCACTTCCTTTCGGGAAGGAGGTTGTTATGCTTACATGGTCTGGCTTACATGAGCCTCCAGATCTGGTTGATTCTAAATTGCCCCGTGTAATTTGCAATGGCCAATTAATGCTGGCCTATCCAGTCATGCCCACATCGGTGAATAGATTTAAAAAAAGAGTCCAATGAAGTGTACATTGATTTTACGAAAGCATTTTATAAGTTCCCTCAGATGAAGGCATTAAACAAAATTAGAGATCATGTTTGAATGAGTTGGACTGAGGATTGGTGAGCTGAAAGGAAACAGAGAGTAGAATTATATGGGCTATTCTCCAGATTGGCAGTCTCTGACTAGCTGGGTATCGCAAGGAACAGTGACTGCAACACAGATGTTCATCATCTATGATTTAGCAGTGAGAAACATATCTAATATTTACAAGTATCTGGATAACAGAAAACTGGGTGGGAATGTGTCCTCTCAGGATAATGCAAAGAGGGTGTAAAAGGAATTCTCTAGGTTGGGTGAGTAGGTAAGAACTTTCCAGTAAAATATCATTTGAATAAGTGTAAGTTTATCTACTTTATTATGAGTAAATTAGGAGTGAAATATTTATTAAATGGCCATCACATTAGAAAGTTCTGTGATCCAAAGAGATCTAGATTTCCATGCTTGTGTGTAAATGAAAGCAGGCATGCAGGCACCACTAGTAATCAGAAAGGTAAATGGTTTGTTGCTCATTAACGGATGGTGATTACTGTGCAGTTATAAGGAAGACATGCGTCAAATGTATAGAACGTTGGTGAGATCTCTTAGAATATTGTGTGCCATTTTGATCTTCTTACAAAAGAAAGAACAAATCTTATATAGGCAGGGTACAAATAGGTTCCAAAGGCGAATCCCTGAGATAGTGATAATAGTCTGCGATGATGGAGACAAGTTTATAAAAATGAGATGTGATTTCTTTGAAACTTCGCAAAATTCTGAAAAGGCTCAGTCGGACTGCAACAGAAAGAATATTTCTCCTGGCTGACCCAAATGATACAGTTGCAGAATAAGGGAAAGACGTGTAAGACTGTTGGAAAGTAAAGAGATGTTGATGCTCTTTCACTGAAATTGTAGCTCAATGGCATACAGATGCCTCTTCATGGCATCTCTCCTTGCTGTAACAAGGAAAGCAAATGCAAGTTTGGTATTTGTTCCGAAAAGAATAGGGTATAAAGTCGGGAATTGTTGCTGCCACTGCAGAAGGCATTAGTGAGACCGGACCTGGAGAATGGAGTAGTCATGAACCACGTACCAGAGGACGGATGTATTTGCATTTGAGGTAGTTTAGAGCAGGTCCACTGGATTGATTTCAGGAGATTGATTGAGCAGCTTCTGACTATCCTCTCCGGATCTGAGAAATAATAAGAACGGATCTTGTTGAGCAGTATAAGTTGACAGAGGAAGTTGACAACAAAGGCATAGAGAGGATATTTCTTCACATTGGCATTATCTACCATGATGGCTCATCTTTGTAGGACAAGGCAGAAGCAGATTGAAAAGAGAGATGAGGTGAAATTATGTCTCTCAATGGATCAACAATCATTGAATCCACGACCCTAGAAACTTCCAGAACATTGAGCACGTTTAAGGAAGAAATGGACAGGGTTTTAATCAATCATGGATTGAAAGGTGATGGAAGTGGTATGGAAAGTGGAGTAAAGGTTGAGGTGAAATCATCCGTGATTCTAACACAGCGCAGAGCAGTCTAGAGGAGATACATACCATAATCCTGCTCCTAGTGCTCCTGGTCTGAACATCCACCAAGTTAATGTTGGGATTCAGTTTTCCTTTGTATTTCAGTTACATCGAAATTGCAAAAACACAATTGCTCTTATTGTCTCCACATTTTTTCTGTAAACTAGAATTCATGTCATCATATGTTGCTTTTGGTCAGTGAGTCCCAGTAGCTGTGACAACATGAACTTATACAAATTATAAAACTACATAACTGTGGACGTTGGTAATCTAACCAAAAACAGAAACTGGTGGAGAACCTCAGGATTTGTGGACAAAGAGAGAGAAGCAGAGTGGAGGTTGCAAGTCTGATTGACTATTGGGACAGAACAGTTCTGAATATCTCCAGCAATTTCTGTTCTTCGTTGTATAAATTTGCCCAGGCTTGTTGTTCAGTGGAGCAATGGCAAATGGTAGCTGAGACTCCCGCTGACTTAGGAGTAGATCCTGTTCTGACCAATTGCTGTTGACATTAATCGCGAGGTTGCACAGACTAGTAATCAACCTGTTTGATCACCTTCAGAGCCCACCATCATTTGCCATGAGGATGTGGAATGGGAAGAGCAACTTGAACCTGGAACGTCTCGGGCAGAGGCAGCGACACAACCCCGTCTGCCACATTTACACTCTGCCACATTTAAATGCTGACTACTTTTGACATCTTATCTTGAGAAGTTTAGTGTTTTTCATTTATTTCCAATTAACTTTATTGCAATTGTCGCTTGCTAATATATAGATAACAGTACAGCTATAAAAAGACACCTCTTGTCAAAGACCTTCAGCTCAAACCCATCAAAATAAGTGCACAATAAAGTGGACCATTGAAATCAGTGCAAATTCAGCATATTGCCACTGTCTTGGTACAGATAGAGAGAGAGAGAGAAAGAGAGATAGAGACAACTGGATATGAGCTTGAGTTGATGGTCACCATACCTCAGGTAAGAACACAGAATGAGGAGTAGAAGTCTTTTATACTAATCTCAACTGATTGTGAGAATTGAACTGACATGGTTAGCCACGTGCCCCAGTTATCCAGCCAACTGACCACCATTGAGATTGCGAAACAACCAGTGAATCAATTTCAGTTACTCCTTCCATACGTTGACAATGGACATGCTTGACTTTATTCAGATCCAGGACATTTACCTAAATATTTTCTAGTCGACATTCAAAACTTCGTAGAAATTGCAGCACAGAGGCAGGACCATTTGCACACATTGCGTCTGATGAAGCTTTTCAAATATTGCCATGTTCAATCTCTCATTGCTGCAGCCAAGTCTCTCCTTTCCAGGTATCTGTCCTTCTGAAAATTACTTTTCAAGCAGAATCCACCGCCCTTTCCGTTAAACCTTTCCCAATCACTATGTCAGCATCAGACACATCCAGCATGAAATAATAACAAAATATGGACCACTAACTTTCAGTTTGAAATTGAATAAACTGATTTCATTTTTTGTCCTGAGTTTTCCCATAATCTCTACCTCCCTTTCAGATGCTTCCTGAAAATACAACCCAATGATGACTGATCCTGTCTTCTGACCTCTGTGTCGCAAGGTCAGAGGACATGGTCCCCGATTATGGGTCACATGGTTATTGCCTGGCATTTGTATCGCAAACATTTTACTTGTTGCTTGTCGGACCCAGGATGAATACTACCCAGATCTTGTGGCATGGACTGCCTCATTATCAGAAGAGTCATGAATGACACTGAACATTGTGCAATCATAAGAGAACATCCCCACACTAGTGATGCAGAGAAGGTCATTAATTATGTAGCTAAATATAGCTGGACAAGGACACTATCCCGAGGAATTTCTGCAAAAATATCCGAGAGCTGAGAAGACCGATTTCCAGCTACCAGAACCGCCTTCCTATTTGCCAGGTAGGACTTCAACTAGCAGAGGGTTTCCCCCACCTCCCCCGCATCCAATTTAGTCAAATTTAGATTGGGATCGTTAATTTCACAGTCAGAAAAATGTGGCTTGGATGCCAAGGACTGTCACACTTAACTCACATTTCCATGTTGCTGTTTTGGGGTTTATTTATTTAAATGTTTTCCAAGGTTTATTTGCTGCCATTGCCTTCAGGATAATTTCTCAATCAACGTAATTCAGCATCTTTCTAAATCAATACAATCAGCCTTCCTTGAATTCAAATTTAAGATTCTTGTTTTGGAATTGTTAGGGTATTCTCACGCTTAATCTGGAATCCAATCGTGTTGTGATTACTAATTCCAGAGGGATCATTTATGATGGGATTGCTGTTACTGTATTATGCAATGCCGGATCTAAAATAGTGGCAAAACCTTACCTTGTCACCCTTCTCCCCACTAAGCATACTGCCTCACAGGTTTTTCAATTCATTTCGATTTGCATGTTCTAATCACCTGACCCGACTGCTGATATCCTCCTGCTGTTTACATCGATGTTCCTCAGTCATACCAAGGATGGGAATAACTTTGCACAGGATGGGCAAGCGATGAGGACATAAGTCGCCAATCAGTATGGAAGGAATGTCTCCAGGAACCAATCATCACAATCACTCCAATTTTTGCTCTTTTTATGAATATACAAGGAATAGAGCGACATGGATTAATGGGAGGCAGAAGGGATTAGTTACATTTGGCATCCTGCTGGCACAACACCCTGGGCCAAAGGGTCCGTTCCTGTGCTGTACTGTTCTGTGTTCTATGTTCTACATTCTATGCTATATGCCCAACATGTACAGATACTTAGACCAACCTGGTCACATGTGATATAATACACCTCTGAAACAGGTGGGGCAAAAACCAGACCTTCGGAATCAGAGATAAGAACACTACCGTTGCACCCCATGATCCTTAAAACTACATTTAGACCCTACACATATTCTCCGACGTAAACGTGTTCAAGTCTGAGGTGTGACTCAGAAACTGAGTGAACTCTTCCAAAGCGTTGAGACCTGTTGCACCAAGAACTTCACAAAGAAAAGACATGACAGGATTTCAGTGGTTTGCTTATAAATTATTTTATTGTTATTATTATTCTTTTCATTCGGGGATATGGAAATCACTGGCTAGTTTGACATTTATTGCCCAGACGGCAGTGAAGAGTCAACCAAATGGTTGTGGGTCGAATGTCACATGTAACACGGAGCAAGTAAAGATGGCAGAATTCATTTCTAAAGGACACTCCTCATATCATTTAAATTAACTTTCAGGCTTTACAATTATGAATGGTAACATGGTCACATTGAGGCCAGTTTTTTATTGAATGGAAAATTCACCTATTTATATGGTGGGATTTGAACCTGTGTCCACAGGATATTAGCATTTGCCTCTGCATTGCTGGTCTATTGAGGTTATCATTAGATCACCTTCCATCCCCATCCACGTAAATGTAAATTATTTACGTGGCTTACACAGCTTGGAGGAGGGACATTTCAGCACATTCTTCATCTCCTCCCTGAACCTCCTCTGGGTCAGTGCGTAAATGCAAGTATTTGTGCAGGAGCTGGTGCACATCAGGAGGAACGTCGCCCTGATTGCTAAATAGAGCGAGTTTGAACCTTGGAAAGCCACTGTGTGGGTAACGCCAACACAGATATGAATTACAGTGATGGGCGCTGAAAGCACCACAAAGCAGCCGGAGATGGTGAAGAGCAGAATGATGGAGGTTCTCCTGTTCTTCAGCTCGGGGTCTCTGCCCATTTCCCCAGCACCGCCTCTGCTGCTCTTCAGAGCCCGGCGAGCTCTGCTGGCCACTAGGATGTGGCGGGCAGTGAGAGAGTTCAACAGCAGTAGCAGGGGAATTGGAAGAAACATGTTTGAGATGTTGGTGAGCCACCGGTGAGCTTCCCAGGCCGGTGAAGTGAGATAATCAGTGACGGTGCGGCAGCCCCACTGTACATTGTTCAGAATGTAAGCAGGTTCATAGCGAAAAGACAAGGGAATGTTGACCATGATGTTGAGAGCGCTCACAATGGATATGACTACATTGGCTGTTCTTTCAGTGCAATATCTCACCTTTAGTTTGTTGCAGCAAATTGCTACAAAGCGGTCAAAGGTGAAGGCGATGGTAAACCAGATGGAGACCTGGAGGCTCAGACCTTGCAGGAAGGCACTGAGTCGGCACACGAGGGTGTAGCTCAGCAGCGAGCCCGGGAAATGATACCTGATGATCTGGCTCACGATCACATTGAAGCTAAGGACCATCAGATCTCCTGTTGCCATGGCAGTCATGTAGTGTGTGATTCCTTTGGAAAGGCCGCACTTCCCTTGGGAAAGAATCAACACTGTCATCAGGTTCGCTGAAAAAGAATCCAGATCATGAGATTGTTTCAAAACGCCCGGCAGAGATGACGGCTGGGATTCCAGACGTGGGAATCACAAAACCATAGAGTTCTGTTGATAATTCTAGACTTGTACGGTAATAAAATTCAATGACATCTTATTTGAAATCCATTGCCTTTGCCATGGAAGTAATCAGAAGGGAATTTCAGGAGTGTTATGTACAATTAGTTGTCACTTTGTATGACTAGGTTTCCCTAGTTCAAGAAAACAAATATCATTGCTATCGAAGCAGCTCAGATGAGATTCAGTTTCTTGGCAGGTATTTTGTGAAGAAAATATCTGTCAAATTCCTATCGCGATTAAATAAATGAGAGGAGAGTTCATTTTATAAAAAAAAGATTCATAGAATGAGGACGTCGCTGGCCAAGCCAACATTTATTACCCATCCCTAATTGACCAGAGGGCAGTTGAGGGTCAACACCATTGCTGTTGGTCTGTGGTCACATGTAGGCCAGACTAGGTAAGGATGGAAGATTCTTTCATAAGGAACATTAGTGAACCAGATGGATTTTTCTTACAATATTCACTGATTTACTGTCACCATTAGAGTCTTACTCCCAGATTTGTGCTGAGTTCAAATTGCACAATCTGCTGGATTCAAACCAGGGTCTCCAGAACATTACCTGGGTCTCTGGATTAATAGTCTAGTGAACCTCCACTCAATCGTTGCCTTCTCACTTATTTAAACAGGTGCAATCTGGAGGGGACTGGATAAAGTGGAACACCACGAGCTGGTTTCCACTTGACAGGGGAGATTAAGACCAATGGACACAGTTGAGGAATAGGCAGTTTCCCCATTTCAAACAGAAGAGATTTGTATTCTCTCAGAGGCTGGCTGGCATGTGGAATCATTTTACCCTGATGTAATGGGCGTTGCGTCTGTAAAACGAAGTTCAGTCGGTTTTGCAAACACAGAGAAGTCATGGTCTTTGGAATGCAGTCAGGGTAGTGGAGCTTATTCATGTCAGCCATGACGACACTGATAGGTAAATTGGGTTCAAGGGGCAAAATGGCGTATTCCTGTTCCTAATTCACATGTTCCTATATTCGTCTTTGATGGCTAACGTCCGTCCAAAAAGGTGCATTTTAGTCGTCTTAAATGCTTGGCACTACCATCAAGAATCTGTCCATCTCAGCTGTAAATATGCACAAGATCATTGCCCCTTGGCAGCAAGGATTTCCAAACACTCACAACCAACTGAGACAGTACAATCCCTACACTGGGGAAGCAGGGCGTTCAGATCACGTAGTACACACTGAAGAATATTTCACCCAAACCAAATCCTTAGAAATTGCACCACATTTCAGTCTGAAATTAATGTTCCTTATTCTGAGACTATTCCCTGTTGGATCATGCAAAACAGAACAGACAAGAAAGATGTCACAACAGCACTTAACCAGGATTTTGTAGGTTTACAGGGATGGGATCTACAATTTCTCTTAGAAGTCCATGTGCTCCCATTTTCATGTGAAATTTTATGCATCCAGTGCACTCTCCAATGTGGAGAAACATCTGTTAACATTTACCCTGTGAAGCCCCTTAAGAATTCTACATGTCTCAATGAGACCTTCTGTCATTCGTCTGAACTCCAGTGATTAGACTCCCAAGCTGTATTGCCTTTGCTCATAAAACAATCTTTTCACTCCTCGGATTATTCTCGTGAAACTTTTCTGAACCACCTCCGATGCAAAGGTATCTTTCATTCAATAACAGGAACACAAATGCTCACAGTAGTCCAGATCTGGTCACCCTAGCACCTTGTAAAATAGCAGTAACACTTACCGACTCTTACATTCAAACTTCATTGTAATAAAGGCCAGTATTCCATTAGCCTTCGTGATTGCTGGCTCTACCTCCATGTGAAATTTACTTATTTCGTGCACAAGTATCCAAGTCTCTTTCTGTTTCAGCTCCTAAAGTTTTTCTCCGTTTTGAATAAAACTGTTTTCTTCTGTTTTGTATTCCAAAGTGAACAACACCATATTTTTCCACATTATACCCATTTCTCCTTAAACTGCTTGTATCCTTCTCACAATCTGCATTCCATTTATGTTCATTTTTGCCTTCAAATTTGGTTACATTAAATTCACTTCATTCCTCCAAGTTATTAATATATTTTGTAAACAGTTTCAATCCTCATACTGATCACTGTCGGACACCGCCGGCCATGGATCAACAACCTAGAAAAGAATCCCTTATTCCCACTCATGGTTTCCTGGACACTAGCAAATTCTTCATCCATAACAATATGGAGGCAATGCCATGGGCTCTATCTTATGAGATATCTCGTTGAACAATTTTTCTAAGTCCATTTACCAGTCATCTACCGGTTCCTCACTGTCTATTCTGCTTGAGGCATCCTCAAAAAGTTCCAATATACGAGTCAGGCATGGTTTACCTTTCATCCAACTGTGTTAACTTTGCTTGATGAGATGAGGATTTTTCAAATATTCTGCCTTAGCTTCCTTGATAATTAATTAAAATGTTCTTTCACCAATAGATATAGCTACCCCAATTTTGCTTCTCTCCCTTTTTAAACACTGGTGTCACATTGTCAGTTTACCAAACCTCTGGTACTTCTCCAGGATTCACAGATTTCAGCAAATTGGAGCCAATGCATTTAATATCTCTGCCTCTTTTTAGATTGTTAGATACAAGCACCAAGGCTATTTGTCTAATACTCATTCTTTAGTTATGGAGATGTGACTTATTTATTTCACCACGAGCTTTGTTATTAGTGGCCTGACATCTTTATGTGTCTCCCATTGTAAAGACCTATACAGAATCTTCATTTACCCACTATTCCACTGCCTTGTCCGTTGTAATTATCTCCTCAATTCATTTTATAAATGACTATGTTCACTTTAGTGTCTCCCTTCGTTTTCATATGTTTAAAGAACATGTGACAGTCAGTTTTTATGCCCCTTGTTAGTTTGCTGTCATAGTTCATTTTTTTGATTCATCATTACCTTTTCAATTCTCCTTTGCTGAGTACTGAATTTATCCCAGTCTTCAAAGCTATCTCAGACTTTTACCTTCATATATACTCCATCTTTAAACTTACTACTCTCCTTCACTTCATTAGCCATGGATGATTGGCCTATTCCTCTCTTAGAATCTTTCCTAATGCACTATTGACACAAGTCATGATTTCTCTCATTAAATGTCTACTGCTGCTTGCATGCTGTCATTCCTGTGAATCTTGCCACCCAGTTCCTTTTAGAGAACTCATTTCATTTCATTATAATTCCCTTCATTCGGGTTGAATGCTGTTTTTGCCAAACCAATCAGCTTGAATAGGACCAAAGCACACAAACTGAGGTCAGGAAATGCAGAGAGGCTAATCAATAAACAAGGAGATCCATTTGAGAGGTAGAGGTCCAAATTGCAGAGGCATAATTCAGAGCAGAGCCAACAAGAAAAGAAGTCAACAAAGCTTTTAACCACTTACCAGGAATTCCAAGGATTGCAAGAACGGGAAAGAGAATTTCTATTGGAAGCGCCTGTGATCTCATTTTCAGGTGAAAGCAGAAACAGTAAAAATGAGGCAAAATACCTTGAAATATTCTTGAATTATGCACAACCCTTCCTCCAGTGAGAGAGTGAACAGATCTCATTAAGCACACAACCTCTAACAGACAAGTTAACGTCTCGTATCATTCAGTACTATTTACAGTGAGTTCGATGATCCCCAGAGGATCAGGGCCATTGCCTCCGAGGCATGACAACTCTTCCTTCTGAAAGGGCCAGGAGACACTGGTTTGTCTGAGCCAAATTTTAATCGGGCACCAAGAGTAAGTTCGTCCATGAGGTTGAAACAAAGCATCAATTTTACACCTTATAAATCAACCTGTGCTTTGACAGGGATCTGGAGAAAGTCGATTTTCATCCCAGGTCTTCTATCAAAGCGAGAACTGTCCTACAATTGTGATACATGAGCCCTATATTTCCAACTTTCAAATCTTACCACTCCCTTCTTCCATTTAATTTGTATGCCTGGTGAAAAAAGAAAATGGCATTATTTAGAGACATTTTAATATTTTAATGGAAAGACTCCATGTACCAGCGTCCACAACACATTCCATAGATTCATGACCACTGCAGGAAGAAATTTTCCTTATCCATATTTTAAAGTTTGACCTCTTATCCTAAAACTTTGGCCTCTCGTTCAAGATTGCCCAACATGAGGAAACATCCCCTCTATTTCTTCTTTGTTAAGTATCAAGTGATCTATCAAAGATACAAAAAAAAAATAGCAGTTTTGGCAGATGCCAAAGATGTCTCGCACAGACTGTAATATGTGGTAGGTGATCATGTGAGAATTTAGAAGGGACAGAACAGCTGGGGAGCCAAAAGTTATAAATCTGAAAGTCCTGAACATAAAATGACATTAAGAAAATATCTTGCATCCGTTGAAATAATGCTAGGCATACAAGAGCTCACTGCCAGACTTTCAATTATGGTGATGCAATCCCTGAAGAAACCGCACAAAAGAGTACATTTGGGAAGAAAATTGCTATTAAAACCGTAAGTGTGTTTTAAAGGGCACATTCTGCCTATATCATCTTTGGACTTTTGCTGCAAGATGTTTCTTATCAAAAGGCACCTTTTGTAGAGAGTGTTTTGCTAGCAGTTACTCTGACGATTGCAGTTGGTCGCTCTCTCACTAACTTTCTAAATGTCTGCTTTTCTTATAACCCAAATGTTGGATCGTCTCATTGGTTCAATGTTGTCATAACAGTAAAATTCAAATTCGTTTGGGTTTTAGAAAAAATGGGGCATAATGTAAATGGATTGGTTAAATTTGAAGCGTTGTGAATATAGCAGACAAATGTTACATATTTTCAACTGTCAAGCCACTCTGAGACTGCTAGTCAGTCGCATGGCCTACAAACTCTCACTGCCAAAACGACCTTCACACTCTCTTAACGGTACAGTACACGCCTTCAACTTTGGAACATGAAGGACAACATATTGACACACAGAGAAGGTTGGCTGCCTAACAGGAAACAAAGAGTAGGCACAGATAGCTATTTTTCTGGGTGGAAAAATATGACAAGTGGTGCATCACAGAGATCAGTACTGACAGCACATCTATTCATAAGTAAATTTGGTAACTGGACTAAGGTTGGAATTGCTACGCTTCCTCTTTCAAAAAAAAAAGATATAAAGGTAAATTGTGCTGAGGGCATAATGAGGCAATAAAGAGATATAGATATATCTTTGACCTTTGTGATTACTTTGAGATTTGTAGGACTTGTTTTCCAAACAAGCACTCCCGTTTGGTATTTATACCCATGCTTTTAAATGAACGATAATGACAATGCAATTACGTGCTTAATAGTTTAAATATACGACATGTATGCCAATGACTAAATAACACAGTCATTTCTCCTTTTGTATGCTGTCTCAAGTTAACTTTGACGTGATCATCATCACAACGTCGATGACATTATGCATTCACTTACCTCTTGGAGAGTTGCTTATATCCTGTCAGAATCATCTCGAACTTATTAATGAGCTAACATGTCCACACAAAAACTGGAAAAAAGTCTTTGTCTCACTGATATAAGGTCAAAGATGGAGATGTTTTTTTTTTAATAATTGAACCATGCTCAGTGCCATTCGCAATTGCACAGAAACTGAAACAGTCATTCAGAGTGTCATACAACATGGAATCAGATCCAAGTCTCGTCCATACCAATAGGGTTTTCTAAACTAAACTAGTCCTTTTTTTGGCATTCAATCCATATCTCTCTAAACATTTCCTATTTTTCCACCTGTTCAGATATCTTTTTAA
The DNA here is from genome assembly GCF_004010195.1 of Chiloscyllium plagiosum. NCBI lineage: Eukaryota > Metazoa > Chordata > Chondrichthyes > Orectolobiformes > Hemiscylliidae > Chiloscyllium > Chiloscyllium plagiosum. The sequence goes on along the minus strand of NC_057746.1, from coordinate 24,093,556 downwards.
ATATCTACAGTCATAAAAGTAATAGTAGTCCATTTCGTATATACAGCGCACACTGTGTACAATATTTATGCCTCAGATCACTTTTAAACCTTCCCCCTCTCCTCTGAAACTTATCCTACTAAAGTTTTGGATTCCTATATCCTGGGGAAAGACCTTGGCTGTTCACTTTATCTATACCTTTATTATTCCTCAGAATTACCTTTTGCTCCTTTATTCTGAGACGATGCAGCTGGGATATTTCAAAACAATACAGGCAAGAAAAATGTCACAATATCTTTTCCTGACTGACCAGGAATTTGAAAGATTACAAAGGTATGATCAGGAATTTCTATTAGAAATGCTTGTGGTCCCATTTTCAGGTGAAAGCAGAAACAGCTAAAACACTCTCCAACGAAGGGAAACATCCTCTCTGCGTTTACCAGATCAAGCCACTTCAGAGTCCCACATGTATCAATGAGATTCCAAATATCAATCATTATTATTAAACATTGAGTGAAAAGTTCGGGGAGATTACTATTATGTTATTTCATTCTGCTTTCATGTTTTAGACAGAACCAAAATGCACAAGAATGTGAATTAATACCAGAAAGCGTCATAAACACACATCACGTCAGGGAGCATCGATGGAGACTGAGAATTGGTTGTGAGAGAGAAAGGGATACAGAGGACCGAGAAAGAAAGAGAGAGAGGCACAAGGGGGAAGACTGAGAGAGGGGGAGAGTGAAATAGAGAGACAAAGAAAACAAAAAAGAAAGAAAGAAAGGAAGGAAAGATGTAAGGAAGGAAGGAGAGAGAAAAAAAAGAGAGACCGAGGGACAAAGAGAGGAGGGCAAAGAAGGAGAGAGTGGGGAAAAGACAGAGAAAATTTTATCAAATCTTTCATTATTATGCATAGATCAGAGTGAATCCAAGCGAGTTGCAGCAAGATAATGCAAATAACATAATTTCTGATGCTAAAAGCTGATGATGGAATAGTTGTTTTGTTGTAAGGGCATTGACAAATAAGGCAATGAAATACAAGTTATCCCATCATGGCAGGGTCTGAATAAGGGACATACTACCTGAACTATCAAACCTGCTTTCTCTCCACAGATGCTGAAAGACTGACTAACTATCTTCAACGATTTCCACTTTTGTTTCTGATATCCAGCACCGACAGCTACTTGTTTGCATTTTAAGCTCTCCCATCGATAGATACACTTTGAATCTTTGACGGTTTCTTGGTCTGCATTGGTCGAAGTGAAAGTTGAGTGTTCCAGCACCCTCAGAACGAACTGTTGTAAGCCAGGATAAGCACTGAAGGTTCAGGAGTAGAGCCACTCTTCACAGGCCTTTTGCCTAAGCAACTTTTTTATAACTCTGGTCAGTCAATTAGTAGTCAACAGGAAACCTCAAGAGTCTTGTGCCAAAACACAAGCAGTGGAACACACAGTAATGTCGCGTGAATATGATTGAAACTTTACTTGGTAAGTCACATGCAAGTCACAAATTACGCATTTCATTTAGAAGGATGAGTTCTGCATTTATTCACCACAAAGGCCATGGGTTATAGCATTATCAGAATATCTGGAAAATGAAGCTTATCCTCCTTGAAGCATGAGCAAATAGTCCCACCCTTAACCATCTATTAAAAGAAAGGCCAGCAACAGATAGAATGCTTTTGAAGTGAATCAGTGCTGTTCTTGGTACACATTGACTGACATTTGAAGTAATTTGCTTCACATCAAGATTGAGACTTGTTATGAGGCCGTGATGATGATGTGGAAAGAATTATTAATATTTGGGAACATTGAGTTGGAAACTGGAGCTGAATGGGATTTGTGAAGGTGACTTGTTTTTACTAAGTGCAGGGGAATCATTTCTTTGGCATTCGGTCAAAGCAACATTTCTGGGAAATCACGTGACTTAAACTAAGTAACTAGATAAGCTACCTGGTGAGGCATTTGTTTACGTGCTTATTATAAGATTTACGACCTAGATCTGTGTAGATGGAAAGGGGGAACTCAATGAGGTCCAGCACAGAGAAAAGATCCATACCGGCAGGAGGGCATATAGATTTGGCAACTCCAGTCCATCGAAATTGGCAAGGAGTTTTAATCTCTATTAAGGGCCCGTTTTCAATGCCACCCTCAGAATTAAAATGCCTTGGGAGGCGTAAGGGACACTTTACCAGATCTTGTGACTTGGTGCTGTGGAACTATGTATGCTCAGTACCTGCCTGAATCTGGAGCAGTCCTCTTTGCTTGTCTATATATGGGCACGTGGACGATTAATAAGCAATCTAGTGTTCCAGTTGATGGAGGCACAAGTTGAGACCTTGTGATTCTGCGTGATTATACTATGCTTTAAGAGGTGTATTTTACCATGGCTTTTGTTTCTGAGAGACGTTTTAAAATATAGGTACTGAGCGGTCTTTTTGAAACCAATAAAGTAAACAACTTGTGAAAACTTGGCTTTTTTTTTAAAGCTGGAAAAATTGATGCAGTCTGAATGGGTGAAATTAAGCTCCCACAGAGCCAAGATGTTCAGTTTCAATTTTTCAGTGCCGTTGCTGAGATCTTGAAGCAGGGTTCGGAAGCTGCCGTTCATTTCTCCTTGGCACTCTGTCTCAGAGTTTTCTCTTGATATTTTCCCTCCTGATCTGGAGATTTGCTTTGGCCAAGGGTGTGTTTGTGGGATGTTGTGATATTAAACGGTTATGTTTAATAGCAAAATAATCTGTTGTTCTGTTAAGTTTTCCAATAGTGTTGTTATTCCAATGTCTTATTTCTTTTGTTGTATTTCAACTATAGTGTATGAATAACGTGTGTTTTGCTTCATGACTGCTAGTTTGACAAATCAAATTGCATCCATAATTCAATGCCTGGCACTTGCCTGTAAAACTAGAAAAAAAAAATGTAGACTGTCTTCTTAATATATTTTGAGGGGCATTGATCTGCTCCATAACATTTGTTTTCTTCTGATTAAAGCTGATTTCTTTGAAATGCATAGTAGTTTCTTGTTACATACAGAAACCTGGTCAGTGTTTTCTGTTGGAGAAAGTGAGGACTGCAGATGCTGGAGATCAGAGCTGAAAATGTGTTGCTGGAAAAGCGCAGCAGGTCAGGCAGCATCCAAGGAGCAGGAGAATCAACGTTTCAGGCATGAGCCCTTCTTCAGGAAGTCGGGCTCATTCCTGAAGAAGGGCTCATGCCAGAAACATCGATTCTCCTGCTCCTTGGATGCTGCCTGACCTGCTGCGCTTTTCCAGTGTTTTCTGTTAACCTGTGTTTATCAGAAAGGTGAACTGAGGATTTTTAAAAAATTGATGAAAACTATAATATGTAAGATAACTTGGAAATAACAATTGGGTCATGATAGTGCCTCAGTTGATTTCCATTGTAGCATCTATATTTAGACCAAGGCTTTCAATAGGTCTGGCGTTCAAATGTTCTGGGTGGTCAGTAGGACTTTAAACTTCTGAGTTGGGGGGAAGGGAAAGTGAAAGCGACAGGGAGTATGGAGGTAAATGGCAAGATAAGCAGCAGGATAGCATGTTTCCAGGGCGGATTTAAAATTGAGGCAGACTGAGAATGCAGTAAAAAGCAAGGATAACTTAGGACATATGACTTCCAACATCTCTAATGATAAGGAAGTTAGCATTAAGGCACTTTACCTGAATGCCCGTAGCATTCATAACAAAGCCGATGAACTAATGGCACAGATAATAGTGAATGATTATGATGTAGTAGGCATCACAGAGACTTGGTTACAGGGGGGTCAGGACTGGCAGTTAAACCTCCATGGTTTTTCAACTTATCGAAAAGACAGAGAGGTGGGCAGAGGGGATGGGGTTGCCTTGTTAGTTAAGAACAAAATTAAATCTATGGTATTGAATGACATAGCCTCGGATGATGTGGAGTCTGTGTGGGTGGAATTGAGCAACCACAAAGGCAAAAAAAAA
>NC_057746.1:24001225-24086889 GCF_004010195.1 Chiloscyllium plagiosum | reverse complement strand
TTCTACAACTCAATGAAGTCCAGTTGAAGGCCGAGATTGATAGAATTCTTGTTGTCTAGAGGAATTAAGGGCTACGGGGAGAACGCTGGTAAGTGGAGCTGAAATGCGCATCAGCCATGATTGAATGGCGGAGTGGACTTGATGGGCCGAATGGCCTTACTTCCACTCCTATGTCTTATGGTCTTATGGTCTTATGGTACAATCAGAAATGAATACTGGCTTCACGAAAGAATCCTTTGAAACACATTCTTCCTGAAGTCCTTCCTACAACCCATGGTAACAGTCCAATACTTACAATTACTGGACTCGACTTTCCAACACGTTAATTCTTATCTTAATCAAACCTTTCATCATCTTCACAATCAATATTTTAAGGGAATATCAATAACTTTCCTGATGGGGATTTCAACATCAAATAGGGTAACTGGAGGGAGTAATTTTAAATAGTCAGTGATCACAATAAGTCAAGGGGTGATGAATCTTTGAAGCTCTTTAACTTAGAGGTTTGTGCAAACTCAGTCATAAAGTGTGTTCAATACAGGCTATCAGATTTCTAGATGTAAATGACATCAAGGGTAAGGTAAATAATGCTGTAAGAGTGCGTTATGAAAGATCATCAGCTGGGATCTGGAATTGTAGAGCAATGCAAGAGGCTGAACAGTGATCAGTGTGTGAACAAAATCCTTATCCCTCACTCTGTTTGAGTTACAGCTCCAACACATGAAGCATATTTAATGAACCAGGCAAACAGTTTGGGGACACGATTTTAAAGGAGTGTAAGACTAGACAGGTGTTAAATTGAGCTTTTTGGCTGAGCCACCTTTTGACAATAGCAAATAAGAATAATTTTGTGCAAAAATGGCGCCTTCCTGTGGTTATTGAATGTGGAATTGGTTGAAAATGTATCCAAAATAATGCAAGAAAGCATAAAATAATGAGTTGCTGACAACATGGCTCGGTTTCTATTCCTTATGTCCGTGTTTATTCTTCAAATATTACTGATTGCACAGAATCACAGTCCCGATCATAAGAGAAACAAAAACAAGAGGTCATAAATTTTAAATGACTTACAAAAGAAGTAAGTATCAAATGATAAAAACGTTTTTCAAACAGTGAGTAAGTGTTGCACTGGAAAAGCACAGCCGGTCAGGCAGCATCTGAGAAGCAGGAGTGTCGACATTGGCAGCAGAAGAGCTTGTCCAGAAATACCGACTCTTCAGCTCCTCTGATGCTGACTTACCGCCTGTACTTTCCCAGTACCACACTTCTTTACTTTGATCTCCAGCATCTGCAGTCCTCACTTCCTCTCAATCAGTTATTAAATAGGGTCGAGGGTGTGGTGCTGGAAAAGCACAGCCAGTCAAGCCGCATCTGAGGAGCAGGACTATCGACGTTTCGGACATAACGCTTTCATCAGAAATGGGGCTTGTGGGTCGGGATTGTGAGATAAATGGGAGGGGATGTGGGTGGGTGTAGGTAGCTGGGAAAGTGATAGGTGGATGAAGGTGAGGGAAAAGATGATAGGTCAGAGGGGGCACTGATGGATGGGTCCAGAGTGCGGTGCTAAGCTGGAGGCTGGGATAAAATGGGGGGAGGGAAAATGAGAAAGCTATTGAAACCTTTAGCAGGATAATTGACATGTAGGACATAAGACCTTCATTAGGTTAGCAATGGAATCGACATTTCGGGAAATGCTATTGCAGTCATGATGGTACATATACCCTTTGACTACGTTGTAACAGCTCTGCGATTCTGTATCAGCTCTCCATTCCAAAATCCGGGTGTATGTTGCAGAACCAGTCATTCTATTGATCTTTATGTGACTTTCAGTCGTGACTTAAATTCATTAACTTTCTAGCTGGAGTTAACAGATAGTGAGCTCCCTTCTTCAAATCCTCTCTGAATTTTCTTTGTGTCAAGTCATAAATTCAAGTGTTTGTGCAGAAGTTCATGTGCATAAGGAAGACTCCAACCTCATTGGCAATGTATACTGGGCTAGAGTAATTCTTATCAAATCCATTGACTGTGACTCGAGTGTACATGAACGTCACAGTTTCTGTCATCCACAACAGTATGTAGGTGCCAGATACAGTGAAGAGTAAAACAATCGATTTCTTACGATTTTCCATCTCAGAGTCGTTCTGGTTCAGACATTTGCCATGTCTCTTCAGACATCTGCGAACCCTACAGGTCATCACGATGTGCTTAACCGTGAGCCCATTTAATAGTAAGATGAAGAAGAATGGGAGTATTGAGACAGAGACACTGCACATCCAGGAGAAACTCGCCCATCCGAGAGATTTAAAGAAGATTGATTTAGTCTGGCAACCCCACTCCACCTTGTCAAGCACGAACATGGACTTATGGAAGGGAATGCATTTTAAACAGCTCAGGACAAATATGAACACAATAACCACAAGTGCAGTTCTCTCTGTGCAATACCTGAGTCTCAATGACTGACAGCAGATGCTGATGAACCGGTCAAAGGTGAATGACACAATTAATCAGACAGCGTAATCAATTGTAAGGACATTCAAGTAGCTGTGCGAAGGACAAATTGCAGCCTGGGACAGAAAGTAATATGGATAATAATAAACAATTATTTCTTGTAGCACATGAATGATCAAAATCATGACGTCTGACATTGCCATTGCCACCATGTAGTGAGTTATTCCCTTGGAGAGACCACACTGTCCACAGGATAGGATCACTGCTGACATCAGGTTCGCTTTAGGGCATTATATAAGAGGAATAGATCAATGAAACGAAACAGACCTGGGTACATACGGTCTCAAACCTGTTCAAACATTCAATGAGTCCTGGAGTGATTGGCAACTTAGCCCACATTTAGAATTTCTGGCATGTATTCTTTCAATTCATACAAATCAGTCAATTTCATTTTGAAAATTAACAACTACAATGGCATTGAAAAATTATCATGTCATTGAAGTTCCCAATCTCTAGAATAATGATTTTTAAAAATCAATTTGTACACACGTTTGGCTGTCCCATTCTTCCACGATATTTCAGTTGGAACCAACTAGTTTTTGATAACGATTCATCATAACCTCTTTGCTGTAGTGCTCATTGCCTATATTGATAAAGCCCAGGATCCTACACACCTCATTAACTATTTAGCTCAAACTGTTCCACTCTGGTTAGAGCAGAAAATGGGTCTAAAATAAACACCCTGAAGCAAACTCTAGATTATAGTTACTCATTGAGTTTGTCCAATCAATAAGGCGACTATGTTGTTCCAAGCCTCTTTTCATTATATGTTCAATTCTATCTGCCATCTGTGACATGGTATAAAGTCAAATAGGTCTTGAAATGCAGGGGGAATGCAGTCACATGCATTCTCTCTGTCCAATTAGTTCCGGATTGGATCCAGAACTGAATTGTTTGATTTAGTGGTACATGTAACAACAGTCCTCATATCCTCCACTAATCTATTCAAGACCAATGTCTAACTACTGTACAGCAAAAAAAGCACTGAAGACCATAAGACACAGGAGTGGAAGTAAGGCCTTTCGGCCCATCGTGTCCACTCTGCTATTCAATCATGGCTGATGGGCATTTCAATGCCACTTACCTGCACTCTCCCCGTATCCTTTATTTCCTTGTGAGATTAATAATTTATCAATCTCTGCTTTGAAGACATTTAATGTCCCAGCCTCTACTGCGTTCCATGACAATGAATTCCACTGGCCCACCACTCCCTGACTGAAGAAATGTCTCCTCATTTCCATTATAAACTAAATGCCCCTAATTGTAAGGCTGTGTGCACGGGTTCCAGTAATCCCACCCTGATGGAAACAAATTCCCAGCAGCTACCCTTTCTAGCCATGCATTATCTTATAAGTTTGTATTGGATCTCCCCTCAACGTTCTAAACTCTAAACTTGATAGTGATGTTCAAAGGGCAAGTGATAAAGAGTTACACAAAAAGCTAACCAGCAAGATAAGGACTCATGGATTTGGGGGTGATATTTTAGCATTGTCAGATTGACAGACAAGATATAGAGAAAGCAACTAAAGCTGGAAGATACTAACAACAGTGGAGTACCACAAGGATTGGGAGGTCATATTGCGACTGTACAGGACATTGGTTAGGCCATTGCTGGAATATTGCGTGCAATTCTGGTCTCCTTCCTATTGGAAAGATGTTGTGAAACTTGAAAGGGTTCAGAAAAGATTCACAAGGATATTGCCAGAGTTGGAGGATTTAAGCTATAGGGAGAGGTTGAATAGGCTGGGGGTGTTTTCCCTGGAGCGTCAGAGGCTGAGGGGTGGCCTTTTAAAGGTTTACAAAATTATGAGGGGCATGGATAGAATTAAAAGCAATTGTCACGTTTTCAAGAAAAAGGTGAAATTCATACATGATGATACTCAGAAAGACGTGTATGTGCCTTTGCAAGAGGACAGAAAGTTCGTATGTAGTTGCTGTAGGTGAGGTAACAGGGGGCAAGAGGCCCCTGGTATTTGGGATTACGGGGGCAAGAGGGCCCTGGTATTTGAAGTTACAGGGGGCAAGAGGCCCCTGATATTTGAAGTTACAGGGGGCAAGAGGCCCCTGGTACTTGAAATTACAGGGGGCAAAAGGCCCCTGATGTTTGAAATTACAGGGGGCAAGAGGCCCCTGATATTTGAAGTTACAAGAGGCAAGAGGCCGCTGGCATTTGAGGAAACGGGGGAAAGAGGCCACGTTATTTGAGGTTATAGGGGGCAAGAGGCCCCGGCATTTGAGGTAACAGGTGGCAATGGACACCAGTATTTGAAATTACAGGGGGCAAGAGGCCCCTGATATCAGAAGTTATGGGGGCAAGAGGCCCCTGGTATTTGAGGTTACAGGGGGCAAGAGGCCCCTGGTATTTGAGGTTACAGGGGGCAAGAGGCCCCTGATACTTGAAGTTACAGGGGGCAAGAGGCCCATGGTGTTTGAGGTTACAGAGGGCAAGAGGCCCCTGATATTTGAAGCTACGGGAGCAAGAGGCCCCTGGTATTTGAGATAACATGGGGCAAGAGGCCCCTGGTATTTGAGGTTACAGGGGGCAAGAGGCCCCTGGTATTTGAAGTAACATGGGGCAAGAGGCCACTGGCATTTGAGGTAACATGGGGCAAGAGGCCCCTGATATTTGAAGTTACAGGGGGCAAGAGGCCACTGGCATTTGAGGCAACATGGGGCAATAGGCCCCTGATATTTGACGTTACAGGGGGCAAGAGATTCCTGGTGTTTAATTATAGGTTATTATTGATAGAATAAATTTCTTTAAAAAAAGAAATATCACGATATTTTATAATGAAAGTTATTTCTTTTAATAAAACGATTTGTGAAATTGATTAGCGACTGTGGAAGTCTGATTAATGAGTAATATATTTTTAAAAATTAGGAATTTTAAAAAAAAAAATTGTTACCATAAAGTTGAAGTATCTTTAAAATAGGTAATTACATATACAGAACAGATGATTCATCGCCAACGTTAGTGACATTATGTGAAAAAATTCCCGAAATGTCTGAGGCCTTTAGAAAATTGTATGGAGTCTAAACAAAACATTGGGTGATGAAGAATATCATTAGGAGTCCCTAAATGTGTTCAGTTGGTTAAACCAGCTCAGCAATTGATTTAGCAACATAACATGGGAGTGGGAATGAAAGAGTTAATTGGACTATGGCGACAGTTTTGTGATGACAGGGACAAAGAATCAGTTTTGCACTCGTGGCAGGATACTGCCACCAAATTGGGGATTGAATTAACTGCAAATGGTGCCTTGAAGTCTGTTGAGGTTCTTAAAAGTGAAGCGCTCGAGCAAACTAAATACAGAAACAAAAGGAGAAGTCACAAGTGACTGGTAAACAAACAGAACTGCACAATTCGATGGTTGGCCTTAGTTTTAATGAGGAAGACAATGATAATTCGGGTTTAGACAAGTGGTGTTCTTTGTTTTATAGTATTATATAATTTTTCCATGCAGCTCCCATTTCAGACTCTTCCTTACAGGCTGATCGGTCTTTGGAACTTACAGCTGTTTCACTTAATTCTCAATAACTATACTGCTGTAGTCCAGGAACAACATTGACAGGATAATAAACTCGCTGATGTATCTGCTGTATTGTTGTTGTTGTACCTGTTGTATCTGTTCAGCTTGGCTTGTTTTGCTTTGTTGCTTTTTTGTTCGTTTTGGTGATTGTTCTTTATTCAGGGAATACGGAGGGTGGCCGTTATTCTTTCTTGATCTGTTAAAAGATAAGGCTGGTCAGCGATAACAATTCTTCCACATTTGGTTAAGCAATGATGCCAAGCAAGAATCTATCAGACTAAACTCCCAAGCTAAAGATTGAGACATGGTGTGTGTGTGTGTGTGTGTGTGTGTGTGTGAGAGAGAGAGAAAATGAGCTATACAGCTGATAGAAAGTTTAACCCTTTGTGATTCGGTTTAAATGCACATTTGTTTGTTGGTGATTGAATGTTTGTGCTTTGTTCCCTGGAGCTTGAGATCCAGGACTGTTTTGAATCTGTTGATGAAATTGCGGGGGTATCCGTTTTTGGCAAATACATTGGAGAGGTGTTCTTCTTCCTCTTTTTGCAGTTCTGGTGTGCTAAGAGGAAGACAACGGAATGAGGACATGCCACAACCTAAAGGACTAGCCACGTTACCATACATCAAGAATATTTCTGAACTGACAGCCAGACTACTACGACCACTAAGACTCATAACAGCATACAAACCAACAGCCAGTCTCAGACAACAACTCACCAGGTAAAAGGACCCGATACCCAGCATGAGCAAAACCAACGTAGTGTACAAAGTCCCATGCAAGGACTGCACAAAACACTACATAGGACAAACAGGAAGATAGCTAACGATTCGTATATCCATGAACACCAACTAGCCACGAAACGACACGACCAGCTCTCCTTAATAGCCACACACAGGGATGGCAAGCAACATGCGTTCGACTGGGACAACATTACTATTATAGGACAAGCCAAACAGAGAACAGCCAGGGAATTCCTAAAGGCAAGGCACTCATCCACAGATTCTGTCAACAAACACATCGACCTGGATCCAATATACCGGCCACTGCAGCGGACAGCTGGAACTGACAACCGGAAGCGGCAGAGACAAACCACTATAAATGCCGGAGGAAACATCACAGAAACGCTTCAAAGGATGATCCCAAGCACTGAGGATGGGCATAGGGGACGAAACGTCTGCAACACAAATTCCCAGCTCGGCGAACAGAACCACAACAATTAGGAACAGGCTTTAAAGTTAGACAAGCACAAATTAATAAATTGGTTAAATGAGGTTAAAATGACAATAGAGGCAAGGAGATCAACTACTGAAGGGAAGAGAATGATGCAATAAGAAGGATAAAGCAGTAGAGTGCAGTTTTTAAAATGTTTTATCACTTGTTGGGTTTCCACCCTGAATTAAAGATAATGATTATTTTATTTATTATTATAAATATTATTATTAATTATATGTTTTTATTTATATTATTAATATTTATAATAAATCAATTGTATTAGCCTGAATCAATATTGATTGGCAAGATTCCTTCACACATTCTCAGTGACCTGTCATATTGATTCATGGCTAATTTAAAACATGACTGCATTAATTCATTGTTAATTAAAGAATGGAAAGCTACATTATTGGCGAGTTGAAGAAAGTTTACATATGACTGGGGCATAGGAATAGATATATATGTGGTAGATGAAACTCCCAAAACGTGGGGAGGTGATTGTGAATGGTTATATGTATATATAAAAAAGAAATAACTTGAGAAGACAAGGTAAGGCCACTAAGGTCGAGGAATATATAAACAAGGTTAAAGCAACAGTACTGTAAAATAAAAAAAAACTTAGATTCTACTCGGAATCCAGAGCCTATGTCTGGCATACCGACCCTTTTTTTGAGAATTGGGATTCTTCCTGTATACATGCTGAGCCCTGTGGCTATGTGGTTGGCATTGCTGCCTCGCGGTACCCAGGGTCCCGGGGTTGATGCCAGCCTTGGATAGCTGCCTGTGTGGAATTTGCACATTCTCCCCGTGTCTGTGTGGGTTTCCTCCAGGTGCTCCGGTTTCTTCCCACTGTCCAAAGATCTGCATGTCAGGTGAATTGGCCATGCTAAATTGCCCATAGTGTTAGGTGTATTAGTCAGAGGGAAATGGGTTTATGTGGTTTATTCTTCGTAGGATTGGTGTGGACTTGTTGGGCCTGTTTCCACACTTTAGGAAATTGAATCATCTCCTGATTGTCCCCAACCTTAACTTAAAGCATCCACGTGTTGAAACTTTTCCATCTTTTGAATATGAAGCATTCAGTCTTCATAGTCGATATCATGGTGATGAATGATTTGCGTCATCCCAAACCGGGTCCCATCCCAGGGGCGAGAGTAATGTTAATGACGCATGCCCCTGACTGCAAGACCAAACGGCCAAATTTGCTCAGTATGTCCAAGTGTGATACGGATGCAAATGCAGTAAAATTCTAGGAGTAGCCTGAATATGAATGGTTTGTGTTACAAGTCTGAAAGATACACTTATCTGTCTGATGGAAGTGACAAACGATTGAACAATAATCAAGAAGCTCAATTACCTTTATTTAACCCTATACTTTTGCAATGTTTTCTGGCTGGAGTCACTGACATGATCCAGACCAACAGTACAAACCAGTCCAGGAATTTCCAGTCGCATATGAGGTGAGCAGTGGTTTTCCTTTGGGATGGCCAGAATAAGACTGAACCACGATGCAAGTCACAGGTAAAACAAATTATATTCAGCATCCTCGCGATCCCAAGTGACGTATGCCAGCCCTGATAGGGTTGATTGGAACCAAGATACCCACTGGGGGCGGAACTTACCTCATGTACCTACCTGAGGACCACTACTGGACAACATTTTCCCGAGGGGACCCTGAAAATGGGGACAGGCAGGCCCCAACATTTAACCTTTGTGACTGGCAACAAGACATAAAAAAAAACAGGGGCAAATGCCTGGCCCTTGCTTTAACTGTTGAAATGTGGCCAATGTGGAGTAATGTGTCTTTAATGTTATCTTGGAGCTGACGTTGTGAATCGACAGGCTTCCATCCTATCAAAAGGAAAATCTACTAATATACACTGACTCTTCATTGTGATTTTAATATGATCCACGATTTTGGAGCCTTGTGGGAACATTGAAGACTTTTAATTCCAAAGTGGGGCAGCGTTATAGTGATGATATTTTGTCCAATCAATCTGACAGTTATCAAGATATCTGGCTCATCCTGATGAAACCGATGCTGTTTCTAGAGTAAAGGGCAAGTACATGCAGCTGCCAAGCATGTAGCCTTACACCCCAAAGGTCTGATCCCATTGGGTCCCCAGCAAAACCCGTTTAGACACAGTATAAGGGCGGGTATGCCAGACCTGGGTAAGGTGCAAAATCACGGGGGTATGAGACTGTCGCTTCAGTGCCAATTCACAATGTAGAGGTTGATTTCTCTATTGCTTACTGACTGTAATTATACAGGTTCAGTATTTGGATTGTTTTCAATATTGTTTGAAATTTGGAAGTAATTTGCAAATTTCCATTTCTGAAATATTTGCAGGCACTTTATACTACAATATACTACTGACTGAATTATCAAGTGATTTGATTTCATACATGGACGCTAAGCCTAAATATCTTTGCTTTGTGTATGGAACTTGTAAGAATACACACTGGTTGATTTGATTTATTTTTGGATTGGGCTGTTCGATCTAAGAAGGGGTTTCTGGCTGAGCTACTATCTTCACTTAGGTATTTAATACTGAACAGTGATGGTTTATAATTTTAGGACTGTACGAATATCTATATTCTAGGGTTACCTCAATATTAGAAAAAAATCAGTGTGGTCTGAAAGCTTTGTGTAATGTTACCATAATTTGGGGACAGCATTGCCCTCCAGCGAATATTTATTACCAACTTTTCTCAAAATCATCATCAGATTTCTACATTTAATTCTAGTTACTGCTAGCTAAAGCTGTAGATCAGGCCAGTTAATTGGGCACAATGTTAATGATTTATTTTTTAAAAGATTAGAATACAATATATATTGTAGAACTAATTTAAATTTTAGATAATATAGGTTTTTTTAGTAGGAAAACTTCAAAGAGTATTACATCCCAGCAAAGCTGGATTTATAAAAATGGTTTTGCTTAATTCACCCATGACCGGGCTTTTCCATATATAATAAGAAAATAATGGGAAGGAAGGGAATGCTAGTGCATAATTTAAAATGAACGAACTTTTTGCCAGTATGGGCAATATATTTACTCCAGCGAGCTATTTGAGTTTGATTAATTTGAGAATTATTTATTTCAAAATTGCTTTTAGGGTTTCTAGCCTACGAGGAGCACAAATTATGGCCTCAAACAAGGTACTCCCGCAATACTCAAACCAGAATATGGGTGACCTCTACAGGATTAGTTTGTGTTACTTCTTTGCTGCTGCCTATTTTAATTGAATATATGCATATTGTATATACTTATATACAAGGAGGAAATGGTTTATACTTTATTACAATGGACACTTCGCGGTCTCCAACCTTGCAAGGGGGGAGATGATAAAGATCGAACTTGACCTGCTGTGTGGACTTGCCATTGCCAGCATTGGTGCACAAGAAGGGACAGTTTACCTGTGCGATCCTGAGCAAACAGAGACTGTCTACCAACTATGCCAGGAAGATGTCCTTATGTGCCAAAAGACTGAATGTCTCCAAGAAAAACTTTTGCAGTGGTCAACTGCATAAAAATAATTAACAGTTCATTTACAGAACAAGTCTAAATGGTCTTTACCATGTAAAACTGTTGTGTGCCAGTTTGATTAAATTTGTACTATGGGCATCCCTGATAAGCCTTATCCCCTTTCAGAAAGACCACGCAGTAAAAGAAACAAAGGGGGGATGTTTCTAGAAACCCATAATAAATCTTTTGGAGAGGGTGAAGCAAATTGTTATGCCCTTACTTCAGTAAGAGACTCCCTGACCCCTTTAATCCTTCCAAATCCGGACTGGGGGTATGGAATAGTACTAAAGTATTTACATGACGTGATATCTTTTTTAGTTATTGCCTATCCCCACCTGTTACTTGTTTATGGACTTCCTCCAATAAATCTGCAAAATCCTATCCAAATTACTACAAAGGTAAGGAATGGGGGTACGCTTACGTTAGAATGCCTAATTTTGTTTTGCTATGATTAAATGTATTGGTCGTCACTACTTTTCTGAAGGACCTTGCATCTCATTTGTACGCCTTAATGAAAATGTATCCCTATTATCACTGGAATACAAACTCTATGTGGAGAGGATAACAACACACCTTCATTATGATACCCCTAACGGCACCAGTTATTGGAGGGGAAGAACCATTTTGGGATGTTGACCATGTTTCCTATCAAGAAACTCACCTCATTAGTACTGGATGATTTTCACCCTCAGCACCCAGGGCCGAATTATGTAATTATGAATTATCCACATACCCCAGGAAGTCACAAATATAGGCTTGCATCTCACTGGGAAGGTCCCTCTATTGCCAATGCTAAACCTGGATATTATTTTTCTCAGTTATAATAAGGCAGCTAACTACCTTGTCCTGAATAGAGCAAGTAGTCCTCGTGTCGTAGCTGTAGGAACACTATTTCCAACTCCCGTTCCACGTCCAATTACCTGGCAATGAAATCATAATTCCCTTTTTAAATATACAATTTCTCCTTACTTCTGTGAAGACCATACCAAGAAGTAAAACACGCTTATTGGCATATGCAGCTCTTAGTGTTATTTCATTAGGAGAGTCCTTAAGAATTATTAGTCATCAAAACCATAATTATCTCATTGGTGGAGATACAATTTTGGGAAATGAGACAACTGCTGCCTTAATAGAAATCAGAAATACTTTCAGAATTGCGCCTATTTGCCCAACAAAACCGATTACATTATTGTGAAGGAAGGTGGATTTTGCGTTATAATTAAAGGGAAATGCATTATGAGGGTCTCTGATCTTTTCGAAAACATTACTAGACATATTGATAATATTCACACTTTTGTCAACCAAATGAACGAAAGTGCGGGATGGGAAGATTGGGGTTTGGCTCATGGTACAACTGATTCATTAATATGTCTTTGTATGGTGTTATTGTTTTAATCGGTCTTTTTATTGGTATTGCTATAGTAAAGTGTACTATTGCTAAAATATTAACTTCTATTGACAATATTGGCTCTGCCCAGAAAATGCTCCTTCTCCACTTAAATGAAGATGAGGAAACACCATTGCCTGCCCTTAGTTCCCCTTCGGAGGAAGAGGAAGTATGGCAGTGTTTTGTTGCTATTGAATTGAATTGATTTGATCTATGCCATTATGGTGTGGTCATAAAATGACCAAAGAGGGGAATGAGGATCTAAAATTGGAATTTAGGCAACAGAATATGTAGATTTTTATTTCAACAAAATGGTTTCTCGATTTAAAAGAATACTACAAAATGGCCAGTAAACCATACTGCTGAACATACTGCTGATTTGCAGAATTAACTTGCAGTTCAAAGATAAGAGGACAATAGAGTTTTCATAAGATGAATACTCACACATTAATTGACCATTTGAACTAACCTTGAACTAATACACGGCATGACAATTTACGTAAATTAGATATCCTTCTTAAAGAAAATATAATTGGATTAACTTGCTGTAAATCATGTCACCTTATTATATGGGATTGGTCTTTCTTGTAATTAAGTCTGTACTATTTCTTAAAAAAACATATAAATAATGTGCAATTTTCAAATGTATTTGTACAACTTCATCACGGAACACAAAAGCTTCAATCTCTGTGTTGCTGGTTGGAATTGTGTCAAGGTACCTTAATTCAATAAACTAATGACCCTTGCTTTTTGCATAGACCGCATTTGTCGATTCCTTTGACCGATCTCGAACCAAGAGGCCCCTCTTGAGGGGACAAAGATCTTCATAGGCAATTAGCAACAAAAATATTATGACCAAGGGAGAGGCCATGTGGGAGAAAAGGTGCCTTCCTATCCTTGTACAATTGTTACAATTGCTTCGTGGGGTGTGTGTGTGCCAGGGGCGGGGGTGAGGTTGGGGGTGGGGGCAGTGTGGGGATGACTGGCGAACTTCGGGTAGCTGTGGTCTCCACATTTAAAGAAACGGCTTTGTTGCATTTTAGGCAGCACAGTAAGTGGAGGAAGCCGGTGTCTAGTCTGAGGAAGTTATCTGAGGATAAGAAATTGGGGTAATTGGACCTGTATGCTCTGGAATTTCGAGGAATGAAAGTGATCTCACTAAGATATACAGGACTACAAAGGAGCTTGGTTGGGCTGGTACTGAGAAAGTGATTCTGTGGGTCAGGAAATTGGACATTGGACAAACAGTCTCAGGATAGGGAGTGCACACTTCAGGATTGAGGCAGAGAGAGAGTACTTCACTGAAAGAACTTCTCACCTTTTGAATCATTGAACACAGATTCTGAATATTCTGACGACTGGGATAAGTTTTCTGTTACTGCCAGGGGACCAATGGATGTGGAGAGCGGATGGGAAAATGGAACTGAAGCCCAAGATCAGCCAGAGGGAATGACACAGCAAGTTTGATGGGCCGAATAGTTCACTTCTGCTTCTGTTTCCTGCAGTTCAGAGGGTATATGCTTCCAGGATAGGGAAGCTCACTGCCTTCCATAAGGAATATAAAACGATGTGAACCTTTCAGAGGACAATACTCTCAGAATAGGGAGAACACAATGACAAAGGTCCTCAGATCGCAGAATCCTTACATTGTGGAAGCAGGCCATTCAGCCATCGAGTCGTCATTGAACCTCCGAAGATCATTCCACCCAAACTCACCTCCTACTCTATCCCTGTAACACTGAATTTCCCATGGCTAATCCGTCTAGTGTGCACATCCCTGGGCACTATGCGACAATTTAGCATGGCCAATCAACCCAACATGCACACCTTTGAACTGTAAGGGGCAACTGGAGCAACCAGAGGCAGCACATCTGGGCATAGGAAGAACATGCAAACTCATCACAAACAGTTCCCCCCAGGATAGATAGATTCACTTTGTTTTCAACACAACCAGAACATGCAATAATGCAAACTATTGAAAATAAGAAATATATCGCACAAGGAATGCCAAACACGATCATTATTGGATAGCCGATTTCTTTCAGAAAGAGAATTGGGTGATGTTCCACTTCCAGACAGAAGTACTGGCAGTTTGGAAGACTAACCCAGGAGCTCACAATCTGAGCCTAGGAGTGAGGCTCAGGTCCTTATTATGTCCTGAGGCAATCCTCACCGGAACTGTGAACCTCACAACAAATTATATTAGTTCCAGGCATTTTCACAAACACATTGCAACATGATTTTCCACATGAGCAAAACCACGTCAGTAGTGGCATATACTGCACAATACACCTGGTAGAGACATTTCAGTTTCCCCAACTCTCGGTCATTGCCACTTTACACTTATTGGACGATGTAAAAGATTCTGAAAGGCATCTTGAAAACCAGAGGCACAAGAGTTGTTGTATAAATGTGAATGCAAACAAAACTGGAATCTGCACTTAGCACAAGATGTCATAGCCCCACTCCCTCCTGAGAAATGGAGGACTGGCAGTGGCTTACTTTGATGGTCAGCATGTTTCAGATAAGGTTATAGAAAATAGCACCTTCATAGTAACTTCAGCTAGTGCAGGATTTGAACCCAAAACGCAGATACTATGCTGCATTTGCAAACCAACTGAGCTAACCAACGTTCCTGATGCCTTTGATGCATCTGTAATTATCTACCGGTGATAATGGAGACATCATATTACATCTGGTAGTCATTAAGGGCTCATGTGATGCAGTGCTGGAGTCCCTATCACTCTCACTCCTGCTGACCTGGTAAGGCAAATAATTCATTTCAAAACACTCATCATTATTTTTAAAACCTAACATGGCCTCATTCCTTCGTTTAAATCAGTCATCTATTTCCACCCCACAGCCATGTGATATATCTGCGTACCTCTCTCAAATTCTGAAATCTTGTGTGATGGTGATACCTCCCTTATTGCCTTGATTGCCTGGACCCAAAGCTTCTAATTTCGTCACTGCACCTTCTTGTTTCTCCATCTCCTTTTCAGTTTATATGTTCTAATATTCCATTGTTTTGACATTAGTTATCGCTATCTATCCTCTTGCTTACAGTTACTTTTGTGGTTTAATCTTCTATCTCTCTGTGCCTCTACAGTTCACAGCTTCTCGTCGTATTGAAACTGTGCTCTACCAAGAAGAGAGCACAGTTGCTAAAGTTGAACTGTACCTGTCACAGCTCTGCTCGCTGATAGCAGAGAAAATAAGCAGTATCAGCTTACTGTATCTGTAGGCATGTACTAATAGCTTGAAATGTGGACACACAATGATATTACGTAGCAGTCTAAACACCCTTATTTAATAGAATGAAATCTCAAGCAGCATTAACCAGAAAATGAATTGGGCCTGTCCTATCCATGCCATGGATACAAGAATGGGTCAGAGGCTGGGAATTCTATGGCGACTAATTCACTGATCTACACTATTTCCACCAAGCCTGTCCACCATTTACAAAGCACAGGTTAGGAGTATGGTGGAATGCTTCCCATTCTTCTGGATGGGAGCAACTCCAGCAACACTGAGGGAGGTTGACACCTTCTCTCTGTCAATGTGGATGTCTTAAAGGACTAATTTTAACTCACTGAAAATCTGTTTACCATCCATTTCCACAGATTTAAAGATTGATTCCATTGCCTCCAAAATGTCACAATCATTGAGGGGGACAATAAACAAATGATGACGAATTTGTTCATAATGTTCCATGATTCGTGGATTTCTTGCCCTTGAATATCTGTCTGTAGGTCAAAAATATCTACCCTATGTCAAAACATCTTAATTTACTCCAAATTCTAATATTGTGACACTGTACATTTTAAATGGATTCAATAACACATTTGAGTCGAAAAACTTGTCGTTTTGCATATTCCAAGATTTTTTTTCTTTCTTCGTTTAAGGTGTGAGGGCATCACTGGCTGGGCAACATTTATTGCTCATCCTGAATTGCCGAGAGGACATGTAAAAATCAATCACATTGCTGTGGATCTGGAGTCGCATGTTGGTTAGACCAGGTAAGGTTGGCAGTTTCCTTCCCAAAAGGGTATGACTAAACCAAATGGGTTTTTTCCTGACAATCAACAACGGATCCATGGTCATCGTTAGACATTTAATTCAAGAGTTTATTTTATTGTATACAAATTCCGCCACTTGCCATCGCAGGATTGAAACCTTGTCATTATCTGGGTCTCTGGATTAACAGTCCTGTGAAAAAAAAAACAACTCGGCCATTGCCTCCCTAATGTTGTTTGGTGGAATAGTGGGAGAGTTACAGGGTACTGCAGCTAACAATTAAGTGAAAAGCATGTTACTGTGCGCATGTTTGCAAATAATTATAAGACTATGTCAGCGGCTGGGAATTCTTCAAGGAGCTGACACCCCAAAGCCTGTCCACCATCGATACGATATAGTTCAGCACAGTGATGGAATACTCTCTACTTTCCTGGAAAAATACAATTCCAAAGATTACTCGGCATCATTGACAACTTCTTCTAATATGTTATCTTTATGTCATAGAAGATCAGTGTAGCTTTTGTTTGGAAGCACCAGCAAGTTCCCCTCTGGGACCTGGACCATCGTGACTTGGAGGTATGTTGTCAATTGCCTGCCTCTGTATGACAGTATGTGCTATAAGGAGAGATTTGATACGTCGTGTTTCTCTTAAAAAAGTATATTATCAATTTGGTGATGGGGTGACTGATCTTCTGGAAAAAGAGTAAATAACATTGTTTTCTTTTTCACTCAGAGGAAACAAGCATGAATGGATGGAGTCAGGCTCATGGAAACCCAAGGTTTTTTTTTGCTTTCAGTTGTTGAAGTTGGGGTTTTGGAGTTGAACCTGCTAAATACAGTACTCTGTCTGCTGCTGCAAAAACTTGAGTTCTTTCTCTGCTGACAGATTAATTGCGTCAACGTTCCTTCTCCTGGAGTGGAGGAGATTGCAAGTGAGGGAAACCTGTTTTATTGAATTTGCCTTTGTTCAAGGCTGTGTTTGTGGAATGCTACAGTTGAGTAGTAGTTAAATAATATATTTTCTTATTAAGTCTTTGGATAGAGTTAAAGTTGTGCAAATTCTCATATTTTTGTTGCTTTATTCTAAGAATAATGTTTTGCTTAAAACGTAGAAGCTTGGCCAATTGATCATATTTGGAACACAGCGCCTGAGAATTGCTTCTCATGAAGGAAAAGGTTACGGTTCGGGTTGTCTCCTTGATGTATTTTGATGGGATTTTATCTAGTCAATAACAACTTGAGGGCTTGTCTGAGGTCAAAACTTTGAATTCCAGGTTGGGTCTAGGAACTCAATGACAGTGAGTAGTGGGTGTGAGATTTCTTTATTCTGATATTACGTTTGGTTGTTTCCTACAGGGAGTGACTTGTGTATTAATGGTTGTCTCGGTGCCTTGCAGCTTCCTGAGTGCGGATGAAATCACTTGGAGTGCTGACAGAAGGTGAATGAGGCAAAGCTTATGGAATTAGTAAACAACCTGGAGTTGAAGTTGCCTGTGTCCATGAGGAAGTGGGAGATAATTGCAATAGTTCAGCATTTACAATCACCAGAAACCAATCAAAATAATTGGAAATAACAAAAATTCAAGTGCGAATGAAGCAGTTTGAATTAGAAACGATAGCAAAGGAAAAATATATCTTGGATGCACGAAAGAATATTGGCAGAGGATTTGCAGATTGGAACTCAAATTGTATAATACTTTGACAGCATCAGCTGATTCCTAATTCACTCAGTGCTGAGTATTATTGGCTGTTTTTCATTTATATAAATGATTTGAATGAGATTATCATAGAATCACTGCAGTGTGGAAGCAAGCCATGTGAACCTTCAAATTGATCCAGACCACTACACAACATTGCGCTGCATTTCCCATGGCTAAGACACCTACTTTGCACATCTTTGGATTGTGAAATGAAAGTGGAGTTCCCAGATGAGACCTGCGTGGGGAGAATGAGCAAACTTCACACAGACAATTGTCCAATTGTGGAATCAAATGCAGATACTTTGCACTGAGATACAACATTGCTAGTCACTGAGCTAACCATGCGGAGATGCAACAAACTCTAGGTGTCCTTGTATACCAGTCTCTGGAAAAAAATATGCAGGTTCAACAGGTAGTGAAGTAAGCAAATGAAATATTAGCAGCATCACGAAACCATTTGAGTCATGGGACTGGGATGTCTTGCTGCAAATGCTTATGGCCTTGGTAATACCATTAATTGCAGTTTTGGTATCATCATCATCTGATGAAGCATGTTTTGGTGTTGGAGGGACTATGACACAAATTTGTCCAATTCACTCCTGGCATGGAAGAACTGAACTATGAAGGCAGACTGGATCATTTCAGATTATTTTCACCGGGGTTTAGAAAAATGAGGAAGGATCTTAAAACTACAAAATTCTATGAAACTATATATAAAACTATGAAATTCTAAGAGGACTAGTCAGGGAAAGAATAGGAAGGATGTTACAAAGACTGACAAAGTGTAGTCCAGAATCAGAGGTCACAGTCTTAGGAGACAGAAATGTTAATTTTCATACTGAGATAAGGAGAAATTTCTTCACCGAAAGAGCGATGAGCCTCTGGATGGTTGAGGCTAAAACATCGCATGCTTTCATAAAGATATTAATTTTGTTCTTTGGACTAAAAGGATCAAAGGCTTTTGGAAGAAAACAGGAAATGGATACTGTGGGATTCTGAAAGAATTTCAAATTGTCGCACTTTGAAGCTGTGAACTGCAGTATTATCGAATGTATTCTTATTAATGACACAGATTAAATCAAAAGTACTGAATTTACTGAAAGATACCACGTGAAATCTAAACAAAATCACACTTTTACATTTACCTTTCTGATAATCAGCCAACTATAATGTGAATTCACACAGAAATCATGGTCAACTTAAATGTGTTTACTCGTGAAAGAACAGGTACAACAATGACTTATCTAAACGCATTTACTGGGTGGACTCAGCATAAGGGCACACCAAATAAACAGAGCTATTCAATTACTGTAAGGTCACCCCGCCGCCTTCTTATATTCCTGGAAAAATGTCCCAGCCTATCCAGCCACTTCTTATAACTCAAACACTCCTTTTATTTCTTGTCAGCTTCATTTCCATTTTTATAAAAGCAGGGCGTACATAATTCCATGTGATGCTCCAAATGTGACCGTACAGATGTCCTGCACAGCTGCAACCTGACGTCCCAACTATGATACTCAGTCTTCTGATCTGTGCAGCCAAGCTTGCCAAATGTCTTCTTCACCAACTTATCGACCTGTGCTGCTGCATTTAAGAATCTACATACACGCACACCTAGGTCTCTCTGTTTGACAGCACTACCCGGGCACTAATGATTAACCATGACAGTTCACTCTGGACTGTCTTACCAAAATGTAATGCCTTGCACGTATCTAAATCAAACTCCAACTGCCACTCCACGTCCATATGTAACAAGAACGCCACAATATTTTGGCTTGGGCTAACAAGTGGCACATATTGGCACTGTTTATAATTTTCAAAATTCACTCGCATTGCCACATTCACACACCAATTCAGCAATGTGTACCATCGGCAAGCTGCATTGCAATAACTGGGACAGCATGTTCCAAATGTCAGTAACTCTGGCACTCAATCTCGCAGTTTCGGATAACCAAAGGAAGTCCCTCCATGTTACCTCGATTTGTTTGTGAACTATTTTTGGACCGAGAAATATTTGTTCCTATCCACTCGGAGCCAATCCTTCAAATTGCCGCGATCCATCAGTCTCTCCAAATAAAAAAAAAGTGTCAGTTTCTGCTTCATAGTTATGGGAAATTGCATTTGATATCATAGAGTCATAGAATCATCGAGATGTACAGCATGGAAACAGACCCTTCGGTCCAACCCATCTATATCGACCAGATATCCCAACACAATCTAGTTCCACCTGCCAGCATCCAGCCCATATCCCTCCAAACCCTTCCTATTCATATACCCATCACGATGCCTGTTAAATGTTGCAATTGTACCAGCCTGCATCACTTCCTCTGGCAGCTCATTCCATACACGTACCACCCTCTGTGTGAAAGAGTTGCCCCTTAGGTCTCTTTTATATCTTTCCCCTCTCACCCTAAACCTATGCCTTCTAGTTCTGGACTCCCCGAACCCAGGGAAAAGACTTTGTCAACTTATCCTATCCATGATTTGTAGATGCCGGTGTTGGACTTGTGTGTACAAAGTTAAAAATCACACAACCCCAGGTTATAGTCCAACAGGTTATATGGAAGCACACTAGCTTTCGGAGCGACGCTCCTTCATCAGGTGATAGTGTAGGGCTTGATTGTAACACAGAATTAATAGCAAAAGTTCACAGTGTGATGTAACTGAAATTATACATTGAAAGATTGATTGTCTGTTAAGCCTTTCATCCGTTAGAATACAGTGATAGTTTCACTTCTTTTATGTGTAAATCACAAAACCTTTTTTTTTAAGTTGCATTCTCGGGTTAACTGTTAACAATGGTGGTAGCTAGACAATAAGGGGGCTAACACCTTCAACATATTGTTTAGCTACCACCATTGTCAACAGCTAACCCGAGAATGCAACTTTAAAAAAAAGGTTTTGTGATTTACACATGAAAGAAGTGAAACTATCACTGTATTCTAACAGATGAACGGCTTAACAGACAATCAATTTTTCAATGTATAATTTCAGTTACACCACACTGCAAATTTTTGCTCTAAAATCTGTGTTACAATCGAGCCTTCCACAATCACCTGATGAAGGAGCATCGCTCAGAAAGCTAGTGTGCTCCCAATTAAACCTGTTAGACTATAACCTGGTGTTGTGTGCTTTTTAACGTTATCCTATCCATGCCTATCATGATTTTGTAAAAATCTATAAGGTCACCCCTCAACGTCCGATGCTCGAGTGAAAACACACCCGGCCCGTTCAGCCTCTCCCTATAGCTCAAATCCTCCAACCCTGGCATCATCCTTGTAAATCTTTTCTGAACTGTCTCAAGATTCATAACATCTTTCCGATAGCAAGGAGACCAGAATTGCATGCAATATTCCAACAGTGGCCTAACCAATGTCCCGTACAACCACAACATGACCTCCCAACTCCTGTACTCAATACCCTGACCAATAAAAGAAAGAATACCAAATGCGTTCTTCACTATTCTATATACCTGTGACCCCATTTTCGAGGAGTTATGAACCTGCACTCCAAGGTCTCTTTGTTCAGCAACACCCCCGAGGACCATCACAGTGAACTTGTTCTGCATCCTCAGCATTACACGCAAACCTGTCCACGCAACTCCAAGAACCACACCAAAATCAGAAATCCATGGTCTCGCTAACATCTGGTGATTATTTACAATCATGGAACGTACAAAGAAGATGTGAGGGTAAGTTCTTTTACACATGGAGTGGTAGGAGTCTGGAACACACTGCCAGCGTTGATGGTGGGGGCAGATACAATAGGGGCATTTAAGGGGTTCTTTGACAAGCACATGAACATGCAAGGAATGGTGGGATATGGATTGACAACAGGCAGAAGGGATTAGTTTCATTGAGTGTCATGTTCGGCACAACATCATGGGCTGAAGAGTCTATTCCTTTTGCTGTACTATTCTGTGTTCTATGTTCTGCGTTCTGCAGTCTATGTTGTATGTTTCAACATTTGGAGATATTTTCACCAATCTGGTCACATGTGATATGACACAACTCCAAAACAGATGGGGGATAAACCAGGACTTCGGGAACGGAGGTAGGAACACCATAGTTTTACCATGTGACTTTTATCACTACATATATACACTATACATGTTCTCCAACTTAAACATGTTCAAATCTTTGGTGTAACCCAGAAACTGAGTGAAATCTTCCAAAGCGTTAAGAAATGTTGCACCCAGAATTTCAAGAAAAAATGTCATTGCACAATTTTTGTGGCTTGCTCATAAATGACTTTGTGGCTATGGTAGGGGATTTTAACTTTTCAAACATCGACTGGGACTGCCATAGTGTTAAAGGTTTAGATAGAGAGGAATTTCTTAAGTGTGTACAAGACAATTTTCTGATTCAGTATGTGGATGTACCTACTAGAGAAGTGCAAAACTTGATCTACTCTTGGGAAATAAGGCAGGGCAGGTGACTGAGGTGTCAGTGGGGGAGCACTTTGGGGCCAGTGACCATAATTCAATTCGTTTTAAAATAGTAATGGAAAAGGATAGACCAGTTCTAAAAGTTGAAGTTCTAAATTGGAGAAAGGCCAATTTTGACGGTATTAGGCAAGAACTTTCGAAAGCTGATTGGAGGCAGATGTTCGCAGGTAAAGGGAGGCTGGAAAATGGGAAGCCTTCAGAAATGAGATAACAAGAATCCAGAGAAAGTATATTCCTGTCAGGGTGAAAGGGAAGGCTGGTAGCTATAGGGAATACTGGATGACTAAAGAAATTGAGGGTTTGGTTAAGAAAAAGAAGGAAGCATATGTCAGGTGTAGACAGGATAGATCGAGTGAATTCTTAGAAGAGTATAAAGGCAGTAGGAGTATAATTAAGAGGGAAATCAGGAGGGCAAAACGGGGACATGAGATAGCTTTGGCAAATACAATTAAGGAGAATCCAAAGGGTTTTTACAACTATATTAAGGACAAAAGGGTAACTAGGGAGAGAACAGGGCCCCTCAAAGATCAGCAAGGCTGCTTTTGTGTGGAGTCACAGAAAATTGGGGAGATACTAAACGAATATTTTGCATCAGTATTTACTGTGGAAAAGGATATGGAAGATATAGAGGAGGAAACAGAGGAGGAAGTGCTGGACGTCTTGAAACGGTTAAAGGTGGATAAATCCCCAGGCCCTGATTAGGTGTACCCGAGAACTCTGTGGGAAGCTAGAGAAGTGATTGCTGGAGTCTTGCTGAGATATTTGTATCATTGATAGTCGCAGGCGAAGTGCCGGAAGACTGGAGGTTGGCAAACGTGGTGCCACTGTATAAGACGGGTGGTAAGGACAAGCCAGGGGACTATAGACCAGTGAGCCTGACCTCGGTGGTGGACAAGTTGTTGGAGGGAATCCTGAGGGACAGTATGAACGTGTATTTAGCAAGGCAAGGACTGACTCAGGATAGTCAACATGGCTTTGTGCGTGGGAAATCATGTCTCACAAACTTGATTGATTTTTTTGATGAAGTAACAAAGAAGATTGATGAGGGCAGAGCAGTAGATGTGATCTATATGGACTTCAGTAAGGCGTTCGACAAGGTTCCCCATGGGAGACTGGATAGCAAGGTTAGATCTCATGGAATACAGGGAGAACCAGCCATTTGGTTACAGAACTGGCTCAAAGGTAGAAGACAGAGGGTGGTGGAGGAGGGTTTATTTTCAGACTGGAAGCCTGTGACCAGTGGAGTGCCACAAGGATTGGTGCTGGGCCCTCTACTTTTTGTCATTTACATAAATGATTTGGATGCGAGCATAAGTCATACAGTTAGTAAGTTTGCAGATAACACCAAAATTGTAGTGGACAGTGAAGAGGGTTACCTCAGATTACAACAGGATCTGGGCCAGATGGGCTAATGGGCTGTGAAGCGGCAGATGGAGTTTAATTCAGATAAATGTGAGGTGCTGCATTTTGGGAAAGCAAATCTTAGCTGGACTTATACAATTAATCGCAAGGTCCTAGGGAGTGTTGCTGAACAAAGAGACCTTGGAGTGCAGGTTCATAGCTCCTTGAAAGTAGAGTCGCAGGTAGATAGGATAGTGAAGAAGGCGTTTGGTATGCTTTCCGTTATTGGTCGGAGTATTGAGTACAAGAGTTGGGAGGTCATGTTGCGGCTGTACAGGACATTAGTTAGGCCACTGTTGGAATATTACGTGCAATTCTGGTCTCCTTCCTATCGGAAAGATGTGAAACTTGAAAGGTTTCAGAAAAGATTTACAAGGATGTTGCCAGGGTTGGAGGATCTGAACTACAGGGAGAGGCTGAACAGGCTGGGGCTGTTTTCCCTGGAGCGTCGGAGGCTGAGGGGTGACCTTACAGAGGTTTACAAAATTATGAGGGGCATGGATATTATGAATAGGTAAAGTCTTTTCACTGGGGTGGGGGAGTCCAGAACTAGAGGGCATAGGTTTAGGGTGAGAGGGGAAAGATATAAAAGAGACCTAAGGGGCAACTTTTTCAGGCAGAGGGTGGTACGTGTATGGAGTGAGCTGCCAGAGGATGTGGTGGAGGCTGGTACAATTGCAACATTTAAGAGGCATTTGGATGGGTATATGAATAGGAAGGGTTTGGAGGGATATGGGCCGGGTGCTGGCAAGTGGGATTAGATTGAGTTGGGATATCTGGTCGGCATGGATGGGTTGGACTGAAGGGTCTGTTTCCATGCTGTACATCTCTATGACTCTATGACTTTTTAATTATTATCTTGATCATTTGGGGATATGGAAATCACTGGTTAGTTTGACATTTATTGCCCAGACGGCAGTAAAGAGTCAACCAAATCGCTATGGGTCTGATTTCTCCTGTAGCACTGAGCAGGTAAAATTGCAGAATTCATCCTGAAAGGACGCTTCTTTTCTGAGTCAAATTAACTTTCTGGCTTTACAATCACAAATGGGAACACGGTCACCATGAGGTTACCTTTTTACTTAATTGAAATTTCAGCTTGTTCTAACGTGGGATTTGAATCTGTTTACCCAGGATTTTAGAATTGGGCTCTGCATTACTTACCTAATGAGCTTATTATTAGAGTACCACTTCTCCCCCAGTCAATGTAAATTATTTATGTAGCTTACAGATGAGGGAGGAAGGAGATTTCAGCACATTCTTCATCTCCTCTCTGAACCTCCTCTGGGTCAGTGCGCAAATACAAATGGTTGTGCAGGAACTGGTGCACATCAGCAGGAATGTCACCCCGATTGCAAAATAGGGGAAAGCCACCACCTGACTAACACCGACACAGATGTGGATGATAGTGATGGGCACTGACAGCGGCACGAAGCAGCCGGAGATAGTGAAGAGCAGAACGATGGAGGTCCTCCTGCTCTTCAGCTCGGAATCTCTGCCCATCTCCCCAATACCATCTCGGCTGCTCTTCAGGACCTGGCGAGCTCTGGTGGCCACTAGGATGTGGCACTGGTGAGAGAGTTCAACAGCAGCAGCATGGGAATAGGAAGAAACATGTTCGAGATGTTTCTGAGCCACCGGTGAGCTGCCCAGGCCGGTGAGGTGATGTAACCGGCGACGGCGCCGCAGCCCCACTGTAAATTGTTCACAACGTGATTGGGTTCATAGCTTAAAGACAAGGTAATCTCGATCAAAATGTTTCAGGCCAATACAATGGATATGACCATTCTGGCTATTCTTTCAGTGCAATACCTTGTCTTTAGTTTGTTGCAGCAAATTGCTACAAAGTGATCAAAGGTGAAGGCGATGGTGAACCAGATGGAGAGTTGGATGCTGAACCCTTGCAGGAAGGCACTGAGTTGCCATGCAGGAGTGTAGTTCAGCAGTGAGCCCGGGAAATGATACTTGAAGATCTGGATCGCAATCACGTTGAATACAAGGACCATCAGATCACCTGTTGCCATGGCAGTCATGTAGTGAGTCGTTCCTTTGGGAAAGATTCAACACTGTCATCAGGTTCACAGAAAAAAAATCCAATTGTCAAATGTATCAGAATGCTGAGCAGAGATGGGCACAGGCAAGGCCTGGTACTCCAGAAGGAGGGTTCTGCAAGATTGTGGATGCTGCCTCGTGATTCTAGACACATACATCAATGAAAAATACTGTCATCTGATTGGCAACACATTATCTCTGTCATGGAAGTATTCTGAAGGTGATTTCAGGAGTAGAATATAGCTCATTGTCACTTTACAACCTTCTGCCTACCTATTTCAAGAAAACAAATATTGCTGCTTTAGTAATTTGGAGAGCATTCATTACGTTATGACTGGGATTAAAGTCTTTTGCTGTGAAGAAAGGTTATGGCTACATCCATTCAAATCCAGCAGAATACGAGGTGATCTCACTTAAACATGTAAGTTATCAAGGAGACTAGATAAGGTGGATCACTGGGAAATAGTCTCCTCTCATGGGGTACTTGGGGATACAGTTTAGTAATAAGTAGTTTCCCTTATCAAACAGAGATAAGGACATTTCTATTCAGTAGAGGATGTTTCGTATGTGGAATGCTCTTCCTCTGAAGGTAGTGAGGCTAGTGTTAGAAATACTGAGTTGGATTGTTTTGAACACACAAAGCATTCGAGAGCTGTGGAATGCAGGCAGGATACTGGAGCTTATTTTTATCAACAATCCTCCTACTGAAATTTCAAAAAGTTTCAAAGGGCCAAATTGCCTATTTGTGTTCCAAAATTGTACGTTTCTGTGTTCCTCTCCGATGGCTAACTTTCATCAAAGGAGTTGTATTTCTGAGTTGTCTTATATGTCTGTCCCTATCATTAAGAATCTGTCTATGTCAGGCCTTAAACATTCACGTGGACTCCGCCTCCACAGCTCTCTCTGTGGCAATGAGTTTCAAATAGTCACAATCCTCCAGAGAGAAGAAATTTCTCCTCATCTCAGAATTAAATTTGTACTCCTTTATTTTGTGCCCTCTGGGATATTTCAAAACAGAACAAGCAAGGAAAATTACACAACATCTTCTGAGCACTTATCAAATTCTTCAAGGATTTTCGTGGTGAAATTGAGAATTTCTATTCAAAATGCTTGTGGTCCCATTTTCTGGCAAACCAAGGACACAGTTTTATTTTAACGGGGAAGAATTGCAGAAAGCTGGAAATCAAAGCGACTTGGGGGTTACTTGAGAATGAAACAGATAAAGCTAGGTCACAAGTGTGGGAATCTACTCCCTGGAGTTCAAAAGAAACAGAAGTGATCTCATTGAAACATCGGATTTCAAAGGCGTAAATGCTGAGAAAATGTTTCCCCTCATCGAAGATTTCTTTGGTCGGCACGATTCATTAGATACGATTACCCTTTCACGAAGCTGTGCTGACTCTGCTTGATGAAATATGGGTTTTACAAATGTTCTCTTGTCCTAATATTATGTTTACTCACTTTATGCCTTCCTCACCTTTTCAATAGGAGTGTCACATTGTCAATCTCTGTCATTTCTGGACACTCCAAAAATTGTTTTGTGATTTACAGCCAACGCACCTACTACCTACATAGCTAAATCTTTTAGGATGCTGGGATGTAAGTCGTCAAGGTCAGGAAACCTATTTACATTGAGCCCCATTAGTTTGTCGAATGCTCTTCTTTCAGTGATAACGAAATGACGTAATTCCTCTCCCATATTCTTCAACGTTAATGGGATGTTCGAAATACTCTTCACCGCAAAGATTGATGCAAAACATGGATTTAAATCATTTGCCATTTGCTTGTTTTCTTTAGTTAAGTGAAACACAGTTGTTTCCAACCCTCAGCAAACTGAAACTGGACAGATCAAGCTCAGGCTGAAACCAATGGTAATGAAGAGACAGCAATATCAGCAATAAGCAGGAATTCCATTTGTGGGACTTTGGAAAAATTCGCAGACACCCCAAATCAAATCAGAACACACAAGAAAAAGGTCACAGTGGTTTCGAATCACTTACCAGGAATTCCAAAGACTGCAAGAATGGGAAAGAGAATTTCAAGTGGAAGCGCCTGTGGTCCCATTTTTCGGTGAAAGCAAAGTTAAAAATCATGCAACACAAGGTTATAGTCCAACAGGTTTAATTGGAAGCACACTAGCTTTCGGAGGAGCGCTCCTTCATCAGGTGGTTGTGGAGGTTCATACGATCCTCGGTAGTAAAATGGTTCGTGTCCCCGCCTGTCACGTGGGAGACCAGGGTTTAATTCCCTGCTGGGGAGGCTGCTGTATTTTGAGAATCAGGGTCCTTACTTCAAGCCAGGAATACTGGGTTCAAGTCCCGCTTGCTCCAGATGTGTTCATTGACATCTCTGAGTGGACTGCTCATAAAAACAGTCTGACCAACAAGGAAAACCTACAATAGTCCCCATTGGTGAAAGCAGAAACAGTCAAAATGAGGGAATGTATTGAAATACACTCAATCTATACACATGTCCCCAGCCTGAGAGAGAGCGTGAACAGATGTCACGTAACACAACAAATTCTAATATACGTGTTAATTAAGCCTAGGAGCATGGGGCTGGTAGTGCAGGAGTCTCCTGTGGCTATACCTATCTGAAACAAGTATGCCAATTTGGAAATTTTAGGAGGTTATGGGCTCTGAAGGAAATGTAGCACGAGCAGCCATATTCCTGGTACCAAGGTGGGCTCTCATGAAATGAGCGGTATGCAAGGTTCCAAACAATCCATTATTATAGGGTCTCTCTGGACAGAGGCACAGCCAGACGTTTCTGCAGCCGGCAGTGAGAAATCAGAATGGCATGTTACCTTCCTGGTGCCAGGATCAAGGATATCTCAAAGAGAGGGTAAAATGTTCTCAAAGGGGAGAGGGGCGAGCAGGAGGTCATTGCACACACTGGAACCAATCACATACAAATGGAAAGGGATGAGATTCTGAAGGGAGAATATACAAAGTTAGGCAGGAATTGAAAAAAAATGGTCCTTTAGGTTAGTAATATCTTAATTACATCCGGGGCTGCTAGCTAGTGATGAAAGGACTAGGAGGATAAAGCAGTTGAATGCGTGGTTGAGAAGCTGGTGCAGGGGAGAAGAGTTCACATTGGATAATTGAAATCTATATAAGATGGACCAATTGCGCCTGAATTGGAAAGGGACGATTATGCTGACAGGGAGATTTGCGAGAGCTACTGAGGAGGTTTTTAACTAGTAAGACGAGGTGGGACGCAGGGAGATAGTGAGGAAAGAGATCAATCTGAGATTGGTACAGTTGGGAAAAGGAGCAAGTCAAGCAATCAGCGCGGGCAGAAACAAAACGGAGAAAGGTAAGACTGAAATTAAACTGCATTTATTTCAAAGCAAGAGAGTAAACAGGGAAGACAGATGAACTCAGGACATTGTTAGGAACATGGGACTGGGATTTCAAAGCAATTACTGAGATGTGGCTTACAGAGGGACAGAACTGGCAGCTACATTTTCCAAATTAAAAATGCGAAAGAAAGGGGTTGGGGAGTGCTGGCAGATGGGTAATCTTGTGCGTGGAGCTGGCAAAAGACGAGGTGTTTTTGATAAGGGATAACATTACGGCTATACTTAGGGAAACTATTCCTGGGAATACGACCAGGATGGTTATTTGAGTGGAACTGTGAAATAAGAAACGGATAATCACATTATTGGGACTTTCCAATAAACTTCCTAATACTCAGTGGGAAATTGAGAAACAAATTTGTAAGGAGATTGCAACTGCCTGGAAGGATAATAGCGTAGTCGTGGTAGAGGATTTTTAATTTCCAAATATAGACTGGGATTGCTACAGTCATGAGGGTTTAGATGGAGACGAATTTGTTAGGTGTGTACAGAAAATTTTCTGATTTAATATGTGGACGTACCTACGAGAGAACGTGGAAAACTTGACCTTCTCTTGGAAAATAAAACAGGGCAGGTGACTGTGGTGTCAGAGGGGAACACTTTAGGGCCAGCGACCATAATTGTAATAGTTTCAAAATACTGATAGAAAAGGACAGACTTATTATAAAGGTGAAGGTCCTTAATTGGAGAAAGACCAATTTTGACAATTTGAAAATTTAATTCGGCGTGAATGTTTGCAGGTAAAGTAATGGCTAGAAAACGGGAAGCCTTCAAAAATGAGATAACGAGAGCCCAGAGACAGTATGATCCTGTGAGGCAAAGACAGCAAGACGGGTAGTTGTAGGGAATGCTGGATGACTCAAGAAATGAAGGTCTTAGTTTGAGAAAAAGAAGGAAGCACACGTCAGGTATACACAGCAGAGATCAAGTGAATCCTCAGAGGAATATCACGGCAGTAGGAGTATACTTAAGAGGTAAAATCAGGAGGGAAATAAGGGGACATGAGATAGCTTTGGCAAGGAGACTTAAAGAGAATCCAAAGGGATTTGATAAATGCATTAAGGAGAAAAAGGGTAACGAGGGAGAGAATAGGACACCTCAATGATCGGCAAGGCAGCTGATGTGTGGAAACACAGGAGATTAAGGCAATGCTAAACGAACGTTTTGCATCAGTATTTAATGTGGAGAAGGAAATGGAAGATATCATGAAAAAAACAATACAATAGACGAGCAAGTGCAGGATGTCTTACAAAGCATAAACATGGGAAAGTGAGGTCTGCAGATGCTGGAGATCAAAGTTGAAACTTTATTGCTGGAACAGCACAGCAGGTCAGGCAGCATCCAGGGAACAGGAGATTCGACGTTTCGGGCACAGGCCCTTCTTCAGGAATGAGCAGAGAGTGTTCAGCAGGAGAAGATAAAAGGTAGGGAGGAGGGACTTGGAGGAGGGGAGTTGGAAATGTCTTCTTCTTGACCTCTCCGCCTCCACCCTACTCCGACCTATCACCCTCACCTTGACCTCTTTCCACCTATCACATTTCCAACTCCCCTCCTCCAAGTCCCTCCTCCCTACCTTTTATCTTCTCCTGCTGAACACTCTCTGCTCATTCCTGAAGAAGGGCCTGTGCCCGAAACGTCGAATCTCCTGTTCCCTGGATGCTGCCTGACCTGCTGTGCTGTTCCAGCAATAAAGCATAAACATGGATAAACTCCGAGGAGCTGATCAGGTGTTCCAGAGAAAACTGTGGGATGCTAGAGAAATGATTGCTGGGATTCTTGTTGAGATATTTATATCATCAATAATCACAGGTGAGGTGCTGGAAGACTGGAGTTTGGCGAACATGGTGCCACTATTTAATAAAGATGGTAAGTAAAAATCAGAGAAACATAGGTTGGTGAGCCTGACATCGGTGATGGACAAGTTGGTGGATGGAGTCCGACGGGCAGGATTACCATGTATTTTGAAAAGCCAAAACTGAATAGGTATAGTTAACATAGCTTTGTGCTTGGGAAAACATCTCTCACAAAATTGATTGAGGTTTTTGAAGAAGTAGCAAAGAGGATTGATGAGGGCAGAGTGGTGGACGTAGTAATTATGGACTTTAGTTAGGTTTTTGACAAGTTTCCTCATGGTAGACTGGTTTGCAAGTTTAGATCTCATGGAATACAGGGCGAAATAGCCACATGGATACAGAACTGGCTCAAAGGTAGAAGACAGAGAATGGTAGTAGAGGGTTGCCTTTCAGACTGGAGGCCTGTGACCAGCAGTGTGTCACCAGGATCGATGCTGGGTTCACTGCTTTTCATCATATGTTTAAATGATTTGGATATGCCCGAGAAAAGTGTGGGAAGCTAGAGAAGTGATTGCTGTGCCCCTTGGTGAGATATTTACATCACCGATAGCTGCTGGTGAGGTGCTGGAAGACTGACGGTTTGCTAACAAGGTGCCACTATTAAAGAAATATTGTAAGCAAAAATTCAGAGAAATATATGTTGGTGAGCCTGGCATCGGTGGTGGGCAAGTTGTTGGAGGGAATCCTGAGAGACTGGTGGTACTGATAAAACATTTGTAGATGACAGCAAAACTGGACGTGTACAGGGCAGCAAATAAGGCTACCTCAGAGTACAACGGAATCTTGATCATATGGGCAAATGGGCTGAGGTGTGGCAGGTGGAGTTTAATTTAAGTAAATGTGAGATGCACCACTTTGGAAAGATACACAAGGGCAGGAGTTATACGCTTAATGGTAAGGTCCTGGGGAATGTTGCTGAACAAAGAAGCTTTCGAGTGCAGTTTCATAGTTCCTTGAATGTGAAGTCGCAGGTAGACAGGATAGTGAAGAAGGCGTTTGGTATGTTTTCATTTATTGGTCAGAGCATTGAATATAGGAATTGGCAGGACATGTTCTGGCTGTACAGGACAATGATTAGGCCACTTCTGGAATATTGTGTGCAATTGTAGTCTTCCTCCTATTGGATGGATGTTGCGAAATTTGAAAGTGTTCAGAAAACCTTTACAAGGATGTAGCCAGAGTTTGAGGATTTGAGCTAAAACGAGAGGATGAATAGGCTACTGTTGTTTTTCCTGGAGCTTCAGACGCTGATGGTGATCTTACAGAAGTTAATAAAATCATGAGGGGCATAGATAGAGTAAATAAACAAAGTCTTTTGCATGAGGTGGGCAAGTCCAGAATTAGAGGGCATAGGTTTAGGGTGAGAGGGAAAGAAAAGAGACCTACGGTGTAGCTTTTTCAAACAGAGGTTGGTGCGTGTATGGAATGAGTTGCCAGAGGAAATGGTGGACTCTGGTACAATTTCAACATTTAAAAAGCATTTGAGTGGGTATGTGAATAGGCAGGGTTGAGACGGTATGGTCCAAATGCTGACAAATTGTACTAGATTAGTTTAGGATATCTGGTCAGCATGGATGAGTTGGACTGAATGGTCTATTTCTGTGCTGTGCATCTCTATGACTGCTTGCCTCCTGTCATTGAGAAGCATTTACAGTGAGCTGTGTGATCCCCAGAGAAACAAAGCCAGTGTCTGCCAGGCATTTGAACTCTGAATTATGAAAAGAAAATGACACGGGACCAGATTCCCTCTGCCTGACCCAATGGGGTGTGATTCAAGTAATGAACTGTCACCATTTTAAATCAATTTGTGGTACCACACGGTTCTGGAGAATGAGAGTGTTGATCCGAGATCTTTTAGCCCAGAGAGAGGAATCTAACAACTGGGTCACGTGAGCCTTCAAGTTGCATCTTTCCAATCTTATCCTTCTCTTCCTCCCATACTAATTGTATTCAGCGAAGGAATGAAGAAGTAGTCTTAAGAGCCACTTTCATTTTCTGTCAGAAAGATCCTCACAACATGATTTCTATGGTTTACATGGACAGTCATGAGAGTTTATGTACATGTACACTATTTTCCCATGAGACCTCTCTCAATGATGTAGAAGTCCATCGAATATTCCTGTAGTCTTTCTACTTTGTTAAAAATTTCTTTATTAAATTTCTGAAAAGAATACCTGCTGTGCTGTGATTTAGAATTTCTGATAAAATACATTCACGCCAACATTTCGCAGAAATATGTATTTCGTCTTAGATACCAGTAAAACTGAGAACCTTTCACCTATTATTAATGAAAAAAATCAGTCTCCCGTCTCTTTAAATTTATTCAGTGCTTTACGATTTAACACATATTCCACAGATTTATGACCCTTTGTGGGAAGAAAATTCTGCCATCACAGTTTTAAATCTACTGCCACTTAACCTAAAACAGTGACTGCGTGAAAGTGAGGACTGCAGACGCTGGAGATCAGAGTCAAGATCAAAGTGGTGCTGGAAAAGCACAGCAGGTCAGGCAGCATCCGAGCTTGACTAAAACAGTGACCTTTCATTCCACATTTCCCCACACGAAGAAAACATGCTCACTGCCTCTCTTTTGCCAATTGTCAAATCAATTATTAAAGGTCAAAGAACTAACACTTTCGGCAGATGCCTATGATATTTCACATTGTCCGTTACAAGTGAGGACTTAGACGTGGGAATTCACAAAGCGATTTGACAGACAGAACATATGGGGATGGACGGAGTTTTAGGGAGCAAATGGGAGGATGCAAAAGCTACAAGTCTGAAAGTCCTGAACTTGGAATGATAAAAAGAAACTAACACATCAGTTGAAGTAATGCTAGACATACAAAAGCTCACTTTTGGACTTTAATTGGGCCAATGATTGAAGTGCAGGGAATGTCGAAGTAATCCTCAGATAAAATTCTTCCTCACCCACTGATAAAACGATTCAGAAGAATGGAGGTTTTGCGTCTTTTATTTCAATGGAAGTCGACTTTCTTCATTCCTCAAAACAAGAGCACCTGAAACGATCGGAAAAAATCAGATATGGGATGACATAGTCCAGGAGCGATCCCATAACTTAAAACAGAATTACCTGGAGTCTGGTGTGAAGAGGATGAAGAAGCAGAGATGAGAAACAATTAGGTGATTGCCACAGATTCGTTTCCCCCCCAAGGAACTTGTTAATTTGACGAGCATTCATTGTACAGGGCTGTTCCTGAAGTGTAGGATAAAGGTGACTCTGGTGGAACGACAAAATTAAGATTCTCATGAACAGTGCTGAGGAGATTCCACGGCAGTCCATCATTTTGCAGAAAACTGTGCCTGTTTTGGGCACTTGCGGCTGACTTGATTGGGTGCTGCCCTAAAGTGAGGATTGGTGGCTAAATCCTCAAAGATAGGACTTAGTATTGTATTGGACTCAATTTAGCAGGATTTTGTCAGTGAAACCTGTGTGCCTCATGCTGAGTGGCATGTTCAGTGAACGTGTTAGGTCAGTCACTGCTGTATCTGTTCTTTAATGTGTTAACATAATTATGTTGACCACGATTTAGATGTGAATTCACGTTGGATGTTGGTTTCATTGTGATTTTATTAATTTCACGTTGTGTTCTTCAGTAACTTCAAATCTTTTGATTTTTTTTCGACGTCTGCTTCATTTGGAAACTTCGATGATACCGAAGTTCTCTAAATTAGATTCATGACTATTCTGAATTCTGGGATTCAGACTTTCATCCAACTGAGTCTATCTTTCTTGCTGTCTCCTGATACCCTTTGCTCCTTTCAGCCCTAAGAACAAAATTAACTCCGTCTTGAAAACATTCAATGTTTTAGTCTCACCCTCTCCCTGTGGCAGAAAATTCCAGAGGATCACACTTTCCGTCCTCAATATCCTACTCTGTGTTCAGAGTGTGACTACAGGTTCATATCTCTCCTTTATTCAGAACAATTCTTCTTATTCTTGCCCTGTATGGTCTTTTTTAGAACTGTTGAGTTTGAAGTATAATTTTAGCGAATTATATAGTTATAACATCTACAACCCGCTGAGAAAAGGAACAGGAAGATAACTTCACCACTGGAAATAACATCACCACAGGAAATGACATCACCAACACAAAGAAACCCAAACGTATAAATAGAAAGCAGGAATTTTCAGCATTGCTTCACATGAGGCCCACTGAAGATGTTATATAGTAGGGTAATGAAACGTCTGGAAAGGAACCCTTCAGCTCAGCGAGCAAACCGACATCCAAAACTTTAATTGTGTCAATCATGATTGGCTACATGCTCAACTTGGGCCAGTATTATTTGCATGCAAAATTCATCATTTCCCATTGTGCGATTTGAACCTGTATATTAGTTTGGGTTCTGGATAACTGGCCAATGAGGTTATCATGACACAACCAACTCCCCCCAGTTAAATAAATTACTTGCGTAGCTTTCAGCAGAACAAGATGAGATTTCAGCAAATTATCCACCTCCTCTCTGAATCTCCACTGGGTTATTGCATAAATACATGTGTTTGTGCAGGAGCTGGTGCACATCAGCAAGAACACCGCCCTGATTGCCAAATAAAGTAAGTTTGAAAATTGGAAAGACATAATGTGGGTAAAGCTGACACAGATGTGGATGACAGTGATTGGCGCTGACAGAACCATGAAGCAGCCAGAGATGATGAAGAGCAGAACGATGGAGATCTTCCTGCCCTTCATCTCGGGGCCTCTGCCCATCTCCTCAGCACAACCTCTCATGCTCTTCAGGGTTTGGCGAGCTCTGCTGGCCACTGGGATGTGCAGGGCAGTGCGAGAGTTCAACAGAAGCAGCAGTGGAAAAGTAAGAAACATGATTGAAATGTTGGTGAGCAACCAGTGAGCTGCCCAGGCTGGTGAAGTGAGGCAACCAGCGACTGTGTCATAGCTCATGCTTACATTGTTCAGAACGTAATCACGTTCATAGCAACAAGACAAGGGAATAATTACCATAATGCTGAGTGTTCATGATGGATATGACCAGATTGGCCGTTCTTTCAATGCTATACATCGCCTTTAATTTGTTCTAACAAATTGCTACAAAGCAGGAAAAGGTGAAGGCAATAGTAAAGCAGGTGGAGGGTTGGAGGCTCAACTATTTCAGGAAGGCACTAAATCAGTACGCAGGAGTGTATTTCAGCAGAGAGCGTGGGAAATGATAGTTGAAGATCTGGCTCACATTTCCGTTGAAGAAATGGATCATCAGATCTACTGTTGCCATGGCAGTCAGTTAGTGAGTGATTCCTTTGGAAAGGCCGCATTTCCCTTGGGAAAAATCAAAACTATCATCAGGTTCGCTGTAAAGAAAATTCAATTGTAAGATGTATCAAAACACACCAGAGTTGAGCAACGATACTGTCATGGAGTCATAGGATCAAAGAGATGCACAGCACAGAAACAGACCCTTTGGTCCAACTCATCTGTGACGACAAAATATCCCAACCCAATCTAGTCCCATCTGCCAGCACCTGGCCCATATCACCCCAAACCCTTCCTATTCATATACTCATCCAGATGCCTTTCAAATGTTGAAATTGTTCTAGCCTCCACCACTTTTTCTGGCAGCTATTTCCATTCATGTAGCACCCTCAGTGAATAAAGTTGCCCCATAGATCTCTTTTATATCTTTCCCCTCTCAACCTAAACCTATGCCTCTAGTTCTGGACTCCCCTACCCCAGGGAAAAGACTTCGTGTATTTATCCTTTCCATGCCCATCATGATTTTGTGCAGCCACTTAAGGCCACCTCCTCAGCCTCCAATGTTCCAGGGAAAACAGCCTTAGCCTATTCAACCTCTCCCTATATGTCAAATCCTCCAACCCTGACAACATCCTTGTGAATATTTTCTGATCTCTTTCAAATTTCACAATATCTTTCCGATAGGAAGGAGACCAGAATTGCACACAATACTCCAATAATGGGCTAACCAATGTCCTATAACATGACCTCCCAACTCTTGTATTCAATACTTTGACTGATAAAGGAAAGCATACTAAATGCCTTCTTCACTATCCTATCTACATGGACTCCACTTTCAAGGAGGTATGAACCTGCACTCCAAGGTCTCTTTGTTCAGCAACACTCCCTAGGACCTTACCATTAAATGTAACCCTCATAGTGAATAAAGTTGCCCCATAGATCTCTTTTATATCTTTCCCCTCTCACCCTAAACCTATGCCTCTAGTTCTGGACTCCCCTACCCCAGGGAAAAGACTTTGTGTATTTATCCTTTCCATGCCCATCATGATTTTGTACAGCCACTTAAGGCCACTTCCTCAGCCTCCAATGTTCCAGGGAAAACAGTCTTAGCCTATTCAACCTCTCCCTATATCTCAAATCCTCCGACCCTGACAACATCCTTGTGAATATTTTCTGATCTCTTTCAAATTTCACAACATCTTTCCGATAGGAAGGAGACCAGAATTGCACGCAATACTCCAATAGTGGGCTAACCAATGTCCTGGACAGCTGCACCATGACCTCCCAACTTTTGTACTCAATACTTTGACCGATAAATGAAAGCATACTAAATGCCTTCTTCACTATCCTATCTACATGCGACTCCACTTTCAAGAAGGTATGAACCTGCACTCCAAGGTCTCAACTATTTCACTCCCTAGGACCTTACCATTAAGTGTATAAGTCCTGTTCTGATTTGCTTTCCCAAAATGTAGCACCTCACACTTATCTAAATTAAACTCCATCTGCAACTTCTCAGCCCATTGGCCCATCTGATCAAGATCCCAATTTAATCTGCAGTAACCTTCTTCGCTGTCCACTACACCTCCAATTTTGGTGCCATCAGCAAACTTACTAACTATACCTCTTATGCCCACATCCAAGTCATTTATATAAATGTTGAAAAGTAGTGGATCCAGCACTGATTATTGTGGCACTGGTCACAGACTCTAGCCTGAAAAACAAACCTCGACCAACACCCCTGTCCTTTACTTTTGAGCCAGTTCTGTAACCAAATGGTGAGTTTTCCCCATATTCCACGAGATATAACCTTATTCACAAGTCTCCCATGGGGAACCTTGTCGATCACCTCACTGAAGTCCATATAGATCACATCTACCGCTCTACCCTCATTAATCCTCTTTGTTCCTTCTTCAAAAGCCTCAATCAAGTTTGAGAGGCATGATTTCCCACGCACAAAGCCATGTTGACTATCCCTAATCTGTCCTTGCCTCTCAACACACATGTGCATGCCCCTCAGGATGCCTTCAACAACCTGCCCACCACCGAGGTCAGGCTCACTGGTCTATACATCACTAGCTTGTCCTTACCCCCTTTCTTAAACAGTGGCACCACGTTAGCCAACCTCCAGTAATCCGGCACTTCGCCTGTGACTATTGATGGTACAAATATCTCAGTAAGAGGACAAGCAATCACTTTCCTAGACTCCAGTAGAGTTCTAGGGCACACTTGATTAGGTCCTGAGGATTTATCCACCTTTACACGTTTCAAAACATTCAGCACTTCCTCCTTTGTAATATGGGCATTCTTCAAGATGTCACCATCCATTTCCCTATATTCTATATCTTCCATCCTAGATTCTACAAAACTGAGGTGCTGCTGGCAATTCTGGACTTGAACTTCAACGAAAACCAGTGAAATCTCATTAACAATACATTGTCTGTGCCATGGACCTAATCAAAAGATGTTTTCAGGAATGGTATATTCAATTAGATTCCCTACAGCATGGAAGCAGGCCCTTCAGCCAGCAAGTCCATACCGACCCTCCAAAGAGTAACCAACCCAGATCCATTCCCCATATTCACCCCTGACTATGGGCAGTTTAGCATGACCAATTCACCTAACCTGCACAACTTTGCATTGTGGGAGGAAACCAGACACCGGGAGGAAGCCCAAGCAGACATGGGGAGAAAGTGGAAACCCCACAAAGACAGGCACCCAAGGCAGGAATCGAACCTGGGTCCTTGGCCATGTGAGGAAGCAGTGCTAACCACTGTGCCGCCCCAAAACATGCGACAAAGCATTAACTAGGAATCGAAACCAGGCCTCCTGCATGGCGGGCAAGAATTCTACCAAAGAACCACCAATGCCATTGCTGCTCCCGTTGCACTGCTTGTTCTCCTGATTTCAAGAAACCAAATATTATTATTTTAGAAGTCACTCAGACAAGATTCCCTTGCCACATTCCTGCGAATAAGGTTTTGTTGAAGTAAGGCTATGCACATCTCCATTCGAGTCTGGAAGAATCTAAGGTAATCTCACTGAAACATGTAAGCTCTTGAGGGGACTAGATAAAGTTGAAAACAAAAGGGAGATAGTTTGCTCTTGATTACAGTGATTCAGACGAGGGGACACGGTGTCAGAATAAACTTTTCTTTCTCAAACAAAGATAAGAAATTTACTATTCTCTGCGAGAGTGGTTACAGAGCAGAATTATGTTCCCTTGAAGGTAATGAGTTAGACAGATTTTGGATACACAATGGAGGGGGAAGCTATGGTTTCCAGGCAGGGCAGCTGTTAGCCACTGATGAGAAATTTTTAGTATTGCAAGGATGGGATCGAGAATTTCTGTACCAAGTGCTTTTTGATCCAATTTTCAGTTGAAAGCAGGAACAGCCAAAGCACACTCCGATGAGGGGAACATCCTCTCAGCATTTGCCCTGTCAAGGCCCTTAAGAATCCAATGTGTCTCAATGGGATCACTGTTCATTCTTCTAAACTCCAGTGAGCAGACTCTGAAACTGTTAAATTTTTGACCATAAGTCCGTCTTTCCACATCTATGGTAATCCTAATGATTCTCCTATGAATTACGTCCGATGAATTTTTCTTTCCTTTATTACTGGATCAAAACTGCTCACAGATCTATTCTCACGAGCTGTTTGTAACTTGCAGTTAGATGTCCCCGCTCTTGTACTCCAAAACTCTTGAAATAAGGGGGCAAAATTCCATTCGCCCTCCTTATTACGGCGTAAACCTGTGTGCTCTTTTTCTGTGTTTGCATGTAAGTAGCCCCCAAGTCTCTTTGTGTATCAGTTTTCTGCAACGTCTCTCCATTTCAATAAAACTCTGTTGAATTGTTCTATCTTCCAAAATGAACAACTTGACATTTTACCACATTAAACTCCATTTGCAATTTTTTTTTTACCATTTACTTAATCAGTCAATATGTCTCTGAAAAACGTTTGTATCTCTTTCAAAATTTCCATTTCAATATGTTTTGCTGCAGTCTGCAAAATTCACTTGATGAGATTAAAATTTTCCAAATGTTCTGCTATTCCATCGTAATTAACTGTTTCCAATGCCTTTTCAATAGCCCTTTCCTTCCTTTTGAATTACAGTCACAGTTTTTCAAGCCTGTGCTACTTCTCTACAATAATAATGACACACTTTTTTTGCCCCTACCTCTTTCAGGATGCAAGGTTGCAATTCATCAGAGCCAGGAACATTATTTGTTTTTCGTCACATCAGTCTGTCAAATAATCCTTCTTTACTGATGGTCATCTGACGTAATCCCTGTAACCCACTCCGCATATTAATGGGATGTTCATAGTATCAT
This sequence comes from Chiloscyllium plagiosum, assembly GCF_004010195.1. Taxonomy (NCBI): domain Eukaryota; kingdom Metazoa; phylum Chordata; class Chondrichthyes; order Orectolobiformes; family Hemiscylliidae; genus Chiloscyllium; species Chiloscyllium plagiosum. Next base: position 24,046,325 of record NC_057746.1, on the reverse strand, counting down.
CCACCGTCAAGACTGACGGAAAGTAATTCTTTAATTCCTTTGCCATTTTCTTTCGTTTAGTGAAACACAGTTGTTTCCAATTCAGTCAACCCGGACAGGACTAATTGGACTCAAACCGAAATGAATGGTAATTAAAAAAATGAAAACTCCGCAGAAAGAAGCCGTTAAATCCATGGTATATCGTTTCAAATTGCAAAGATTCAATTTAAAACAGAACAGTTAAGAAAAATGTCACAGCGGCTTCTAATCACTTACCTGGAATTCGAAAAATTGCAAGAACAGGAAAGAAATTCTATTGGAAGCACCTGTGTTCGCATTTTCAGATGGAAGCAGAAAATTTACCAATGAATTAATTCATTGAAACATCACCAATTTATGCACAAGCCAATCCTCCAGTGAAACAGTAAACAGATCTCATGAAACGTACTATTTCCAAAGAACAAGTTAACATCTCTCTTAACTGAGCAGTATTTACAGTAGCAGTGTGATTCGCCCGAGGATTAGGGCCGGTGTCTCTCAGATTTCACAGTTCTTCCTACTCAGGAGGCCACTCGAGAACTGATTGCCTCAGTTCAACTTTAAACAAGCATCGAGACGAGGTTAGTCCATGAGGAAGATGCAAATTACCAAGTTACATATTTTTAAGTCAACCTGTGCTATGACACGGCTCTAGAGAAAGTTATATGAGGGATAACATATACCATATACATTTATAAATTAGAGTCGTTGACATGAAAATCACGTTTTACTTAAATCTGTTTCGACTAGGAGATCTTAAATCACATTGTCAAAAGCAAAATTGATTTCAACGTTTATAATATATGTTCTGTCAGCCAAATACAAGACTTTTATGCAACTCAGCTCAAGTCTTAAAGTTTCAAAAGCAATTAATTTCATTTCCCACAGGATCTCAACAAAAGAAAAATAGGTCCCTCTAACATTCCTGTGTTCATTCAATGTTTTTCTTTTTTTCCCTGTGTGCAACAAATGTCTGGAAGGAGCCACTACAGTGCTGCAATTTGTAATCAATTTCTGATAAAATATATTCACGTCAACATATCATAGGATTCTGCATTTCGTCTTTGGCATTGAGATGACCATAACGGTTTAATTCATTGCTTAATAAAAATCCGTCTACCTCATTCTTTAATTTACACAATGTTCTGGCATCCACTGCAGAGTCTGCAGATTCATGACGGTTGCAGGAAGAAATTTCTTCTCACCTCTGTTTTGAACCTGCTACCAATCATCCGAAAGCAGTGACCTCTCCATCCAGATTTCCCTACGTGAGGAAACATTCTCCATATGACGATTTTGTCAAGTTTCAAGTCAAGGCTCAAAAACCAAGATATTGGAGTTTAGGCGGAAATACATGATGTCTGATATGGAGACTTGGTCATGAAGTAATTCAGAAGGGGAGTGGAGGGACAGAATATCTGGGGATGAAACAACCTTCCTGGAGAAAAAGAGAGAATGCAAAAGTCATGAAGCTCCTGGTCTTAAAATGATATGAAGTAAATAACATGTATCTGTTGAAATGATGCTCGGCATACAAAATCTCCTTTTTGGACTTTCAGTGGGACATCTATTGTAGTGCTGAAATGTCTAAGGTATGTTTATAAATCAGCGCATCTAGAAATGAAATGGGTATTAAAACAATAATTGTTACGCATTTAATACTCTTCCTCAACTATTAATAAATGTATTCAGAAGAATAAAGACTTTGATTTTTGCTTCAAAAGGAGCCAATATTCTATATTTACCAAATGAAGAGCATCTAAAATGATAGAAGAAAACATTGGGTTTTGAATGGGGCGTGCTAGGAGTGACCAACTAATTTAGAACAGAGGAACTTGGAGGACACAAAGATGAAGAGGAAGAGGACATGAAGAGAAATAATCTCAGTACAACAGGTTCATTTACTTTACAGGAATTAGTTGATAATTACAGCCTACATTTTTTAGTTACGTTACTGTGAGGTCAGAGAAAAGTGACTCTGGCTGAGCCACACCATTAATCTGCTGAGAGTACTGGTTAGATAAGCCATTGTTGTGCCTGTTCTTTCATGAGTAAATCCAATTACGTTGACCAGGATTTGTTTGCGAATTCGTGTTATATTTGGTTTAATTATGAGAAAAAATGTAAAAGTGAGATTTTGTTTTCATTTCACTTTGTCATTCAGTAAATTAATTACTTTTGATTTACTCTATCATTCATAATAACACATTCTATACATCATAACACATTCATAACAACACATAAAAGCCATAATAAATAACTCGCTAACACATTCGATGACACCCCAGCTTTCGATTTTAAAAGTATGATCATTTTGAAATTCTGCAAGTCAGAATTTCATGCAACTCAATACCATTTCTTGCCTTCTTCCAAAACCCTTTGATAGCTTTAGCGTGAACAGCAAAATTCACACCTTCCTGAAGGGACTCAAGAAGTTAGCATCTATCTTTCCTTGTGGCAGGGAATGCAAAGGCTCACAGCTCGCTAGGTGAAAAAAATTCTCATGATCACAGTCTTAAATAGCTGATTGTGTGTGCTCAGACTGTGAACTAAGATTCTGGAATTCGAAGTCAATGGAACATCGTTCCTATTCTTGACCTGTCTAGTCATCTTATAATTTTATAGTGTATATACTTAGTTTCATGGAATTTTGCAGTCATAAGATCCCACTCTTAACTCCAGTGAAAATAACCCCAAATGATGCAGTCTGTCTTCAAATGAAAAGTGTGCCATCCCTGGCGTCAATCTGGGAAATTTGTGCAATAGTCCCTCCTTCACCAAAAAATTACTTCTTTAGATAATGAGACCAAAACTGCACTCAATAGTCCAGGTGTGGTCTTACCAAGGTTCTAAAAATTGCAGCAAGACACCCCGGACCCATCAGTCAACTGGGCCCATTATGAAGTCAATATTTCTTTTCCATTTTTTCAGTACCTTTTGCACCTGTACGTTTAGCTTCAGGGACAGGTGTATAAGGACACCCAGGAGTTGTTGCACCTTCTCATTTCCTAATCTATCTATTCTTGATTATCAAACATAATCTCATTGAATGATTGAGCATACTCACCTGATTGAATGGCCTACTTCTGCTCCAACATCTTATCGTCTCATTTTCTCCTCATTCTGCAAACGAAAAATCAATGCTAAAGTAAAATACCACAGCTGCTAGAGTTCTGACATAGAAACAAAGTGCTGAAAAAAATCCAGGTGATCTGATAGCATTTGCGGACAAAGACTCCTGCCAATCTCACCAGAGCGTATACCTTACCCTCACTATCCACACCACTAGCAGTGCATTCAAAGAATGATCCGTCACCATCGTACACATCTTTACACCCTTGACATTGTTCCAAATGGTCTAATCATATCAACACACTGTGGATCTTTCCTCCTTCGCCCCCAATATATCAACCACCTCCACATATAGGACCTCTTCTTTTATCTCATCCCTGATTATTGTTCAAATTCCCAAACACTTCTTTCCCAGTGAAGCAGTACATATTTCTATTTGGATTTCTGTATTGACTGCCCACAACACTAGTGAGACCAACACATACATTGCGAAACTGCTTTCAGCACACCATCCTGTTCACATGCGAGCATAGTTAGTGCTAGACCACAGCAGCTTTACAGTGAAGACAAACACAAGTTAGAAGAACAACATTTAATTTTCTTGGGGGGTCCCTGACAGCTTTTTGGGCTCAATATTGAATTTGGCAAAGTTCTCTACTCCACTTATATATTTTCCCTTCACTAATACCTACTGAGTACGTGCATCTTTTCTCTCGTGGTTTTGCTTTCAGTCAGAACTTATTTTCCTTCTGTAATTCGCAGCTATACTGGATCTAAGTCTCTTCTCTGCGACAAATACCACTCTCTTTATACTTTACTTTGACACGAAAGCTCTCCAAATGCCCTAGATCTTCGATTCCAATTGCCCACTCTCTTTTCAACAGTACAAAACTCATGACTTTCCGCCTGTCCGTAGTTCTAAACAACAATTTATAACAGCAACCTGTCTGTGTCGCTGAGGGCCATTCGTTAGCTCCAAAGTGAGCTTTTCCAAATGTTCTCGTTAAAAAAATAACTCCATAATTCTACCCAAAGATTTAGTTTAGTTGAAGAAGTGCAATGTTTGAAGAAGTTCCTGTTTTCCTCCAGTGGACAGGTTCGTGGGTGTGCGAGTGTTTTGTTTTGTTTTGTTTTTATTCTCAAGAGAGCTGGTAAAGGCAGAGGTCCCAAACTGTGTCATTTAACAATGACAGGGGAGTGGCCAGTTCTGCCAGTTTAGTTTTTGTTCTGGTTGGCTTTAGTTGTCGCAGAGAAACTGATGGTAGCTGCAGTAGAAGCTTCTACGTTGGAATAAAGGTTCCATTTTTCGGCAGATGAATCTTTACTGGCTTCTCTCTCTGAACTCTCTCCTGATCGTAAGAACCAGTGTTTAAATCTAACTTTTGCCGGAGGGTGTGTTTGTAGGATGTAGAATTGGAACAGCTCCTTGGTAAGTTGCTATGCCGAGTCAGTTGGGTTTTCAAATGTCGAGTTATACTAAATTATGTTTTCTTTTGTTCGTGTTCCAACTGTAGCATTTAAATAAATTCTGTTTTGCTTAAAGCCGAGCGGTTCGACCAGCTGCATTACTCCTGGTTAATCCACTACACATCTGCCTTTAAAGTAAGAAAAGGTTAGGGTCAAGGCTACCTTATTGAAATACTTTGAGTAGATCTGGTCTGGCCCATAACAATATGCAGCCTCCAGTAATTATAAATCCAAACTGATTGTACTGGCTCTCTGTTTGTTAAATTTTGCATTATTTGTTTATCAGCCTGCTATTGTCCTGCTTTTCACTCTTTCTGGTTTAAATCCATCTCTCTAAAATCTGACTACTGCATGAGCCTCATGCAACCCATCCAGCTGTGTGAGATGAGGAAGAGGGCTTCCAAATTGTTTGACCATATTGCTAAATCATGTTTGATCACGATGTTATCTCCCCGCAGGAACCAATTGCTCCCCGCAGCAACGATGCTTCAGATAATACATAATCAAACGCACTTCACCAAAGCGTTAATTGAACAGAAAATGATACTGTGAAACATTCTAACTTGAAACTAGGAATCGCCAACACACGTTGAAGGTTTTTTTTTATAAAGTACTATTCTGAGGACGAAACAAGAACTAACTGATTTGGAGGACGAGCCAGGAATTCACAACTTTGCGTTATTTTCAATGGTGATTAATAGCAGACATTCCAAACCGGCATAAATCGGGAAGTAGAACGTGGTCTATCACAATCAGAGAGTGACGTGGCGGTGCCAGTGTTCAACTGGAGTGGAGAAGATCAGAAGTCCACGACACCAGGTTTATTTGAAATCAAAAACTTTCGGAGCACTACACTTCGAAAGCTTGTGATTTCCTGTGACTTCTGACAGAAGGGTTGGAACCACCCGATGTTTTCCCGCCTTCTTTTCTGTTCAACCTTCAGATCTGAACAAGCACAGAGCGCCTCAGGTGCTGGGCAGGACAAGGAATGAGCTCAGCCTGAGGAACAACATGGGAGGTTCTCAAAAGCATTATGCCAGCCCCCTGACGAGCATGCGCACTGACAGAACCTTGCCATAGAGCGGTTCCCAAACCGCGTTGGACTGTGGGAACTGCAACTTCCATTGCTCAGTGAGTCTTCAGTAGACAAGCAAGAGGACTATGGAACACAGTAAGACAGGCAGCATCAGAAGATGGAGAAGTTAACGCCTCATCTGCAACCTTTCTTCAGAACAGGGGTGTCTGAGGGAGGTAATGAGTCTTTCTGCTTCCATTTTCAATATTCACCCTATCTCTACCCCAACAGATGCTGCTTGATTGGCACAGCAGTCAAGTATTTTCTGCTCGAAAATGTGGTGCTGGCAAAGCACAGCAGATCAGGCAACATCCGCGGAGCAGGTGAATCGACGTTTAGAGCAAGAGACCTTTATCAGAAATTCCTGATAAAATGCTTTTGCCAGAAACATTGATTCTCCTTCTCCTCGAATGCTATCTGAAAGCTGTGCTTTTACAGCACCACATTTTCGACTCTGTCTCAAGCATCTGCAATCCTCACTTTCTCTAAGTATTTTCTGCTGTCATTTTCATCGTTTTGGCTTTGGATTTTAAGCTGGCTTTCTCCCACATGTGGTAGAATCTGCACATTGAGTTGTCCTGTGTTATGCACGTTGCCAGACCCACTCAAAACATTTCAAGAATGTAGTCCAGACCATGACTTCGATTGTTCTTTTAAGCATGTGTACAATGGATATTCCAGGAGAGATGCTGCTGGTCAAACCAACTTTATTTAAACAAAACAGAATTCATGTGCAAGACTACCGAATGAAACATAAACAAAAGAGAGCAGAATACCGAATAACAACCTATCCATAAATCCAACCAATATCACCAACTTAATGAGGCTATTCCCAAAGCTTGCAACAATTCTGAGAAACAGAATTCTCCTCACACAAATGGCAAAATCAAACACAGGTTCTTACGGGAGAGAAGTCAGAGACAGTTTCAGCAAGAACCTGCTTCTTTGGGTCCAGCAGCTTCACAACTGCCTGACTACTTTCAGTGAATACCTAGACTGCCAAAAACCAAATCAAAGCAGAGAGAAGCTGACCCGGGCGAACTGCCCACTCCCCTTTTATTGTGCAAATGTGTTTTTTTTTAATACTTGAACGTCTTTTGTCTGAGGCCGGATGTGGTAGTTTTTATCGAATTGGCCTTAAAAATCTTCAGTCATAGACATTTCGCGTTCTTTTCTGACCTCTCTGAAAGAATGCCGAGGACAACATAATCTTGTCAACGTAGCAGCATCATCGCACCTCTCAGAATCTATTAAACCACAGTCGAAACAAGTCATCTTCTTTGTTGAGGCACTGAGATAAAGCAGAATTGAAACGTGGGGTGATATCCTGTTTGTGAAGGAACAACAAGCGCAAAGAAGGCTGTGCCATATCAAAGTTTTCTCTTGAGGAGCCAAATATATCTTAAGTCCTTAACTTCCCAGCAAACTCCTGGTCTCAAACGTGACCTTCACTCTGACTCCCCCTTCTTCCGTCAGGAAAAAGGGTGCGGACTTCAAAGATAATGAGTTATATAAGTCCTTAACTTCCCAGCAATCTCCTGGTCTCCAACGTCACCTCCGCTCTGTCACCCGCTGCTCCCGGACTGGAAAAAAGCCGCGGGATTTGAAGGTAAGCATTTATAGTAAGTCCTCACCTTCCTGGCAAACTCTTGGTCTCCATCGCCACCGCCGCTCTGTCCCCTGATGGTCCTGGGCTGGAAAAAAATATCCCTTCCATCTCATCTCTAAATTGATGTGCACTACTTTTCTACCTGCAAATACTTGTTTCTGTTGACACTGAGCCAACCTTTCATCATTCTAACCGTCTCAATCAGCTGGGTCACTTCCAGTCAAAACAAAAAATAAATCCAGTGTATACATTTCTTCTTCACAGTTACAGGTATTTGTATTTGGTATTATCCTAGTTACTCTTCGACACAATCAGTATGACATGCAAACTGTCAATGTGACAGCCAAAACCGCACTAAACTCGACAATTGTGGTCTTGCTAACGTCAGATTTAAATTTACTGTAAGTCCCAACATTTGTGGATAGTTGAACAAACCTGGTCATATGTTCAGAAACGATTTACATGGATATTGCCAGGGTTGGACGGTTTAGGGAGCTACAGGGAGATGTTGAATAGGCTGGGGCTATTTTCATTAGTGTGTCAGAGGCTGAGGGCTGAATGTTTAAAGGTGCAAAAAATCATGAGGGACATTGACCGGATAAATAGATAAGCTCTTTTCCCTGGGTTGGGAGAGTCCAGAAGTAGAACGCAGAGGTTTAGGGTGTGAGAGGAAAGATATTAAAGGGACCAAAGTGGCAACTGCTTCACACAGAAGGTGGTACATGTGTGGAATGAGCTGCCAGAGGAAGTGGTGGAGGCTTGTACAATTACAACATTCAAAAGGCATCTGGATGAAGAGGAAGGGTTTAGCGGGATATGGGCCAAATGCTAGCAGAAAGGGATATCTGGTCGGCATGGACAAGTTGGACTGAAGGGTCTGTTTCCATTACCATATATGTGTTATACTGCATCTCTGAAATAGACGGAACATCACCTAGGATCAGATGGGTTGAATTGAGAATTACAAAATTTAGATGAGTATACGAATTGTTGCTCAAGTGTTGGAAAAGGTTATGAAAGTCAGGATTTATAATCATCTAGAAAATAATAATTTGATTCGGGATAGTCAGCACGGTTTTGTGAAGGGTAGGTCGTGCCTCACAAACCTTATTGAGTTCTTTGAGAAGGTGAACAAACAGGTAGAAGAGAGTAAACCGGTTCATGTGGTGTATATGGATTTCAGCAAGGCGTTCAATAAGGTTCCCCACAGTAGGCTATTGTACAAAATGCGGAAGAATGGGATTGTGGGAGATATAGCAGTTTGGATCAGTAATTGGCTTGGTGAAAGAAGACAGAGGATGGTGGTTGATGGGAAATGTTCATCCTGGAGTCCAGTTACCAGTGGTGTACCGTAAGGGTCGGTGTTGGGTCCACTGCTGTTCGTCATTTTTATAAACAATCTGTATGAGGGCGTAGAAGGGTGGGTTAGTAAATTTGCAGACAACACTAAGGTCGGTGGAGTTGTGGATAGTGACGAAGGATGTTGTCGGTTACAGAGAGGCATTGATAAGCTGCAGAGCTGGGCTGAGAGGTGGCAAATGGAGTTTAATACAGCCAAGTGTGAGGTGATTCACTTTGGTCAGAGTAACCAGAATGCAAAGTACTGGGCTAATGGTAAGATTCTTGGTAGTGTAGATGAGCAGAGAGATCTTGGTGTTCAGGTACACAGATCCTTGAAAGTTGCCACCCAGGTTGACAGGGTTGTTAAGAAGGCATACAGTGTTTTAGCTTATATTAATAAAGGGATCGAGTTCCGGAATCATGAGGTTATGCTACAGCTGTACAAAACTCTAGTGTGGCCGCACTTGGAGTATTGTGTACAGTTCTGGTCACTGCATTATAAGAAGATTGTGGAAGCTTTGGAAAGGGTGCAGAGGAGATTTACTAGGATGTTGCCTGGTATGGAGGGAAAGTCTTATGAGGAAAGGCTGAGGGACTTGAGGCTGTCTTCGTTAGAGAGAAGATGGTTGAGAGGTGATTAATAGAGACATATAAGATAACCAGAGGGTTAGATAGGGTGGACAGGGAGAGCCTTTTTCCAAGAATAGTGCCGGCAAGCACGAGGGGGCATAGCTTTAAATTGAGGGGTGATAGATATAGGGCAGATGTCAGAGGTAATTTCTTTACTCAGAGAGTAGTAAGGGTATGGAATGCTTTGCCTGCAACGGTAGCAGATTCGCCAACTTTAAGTACATTTAAGTCGTCATTGGACAAGCATATGGACATAAATGGAATAGTGTAGGTTAGATGGGCTTCAGCTTGGTATGACAGGTCGGCTCAACATCGAGGGCTGAAGGGCCTGTACTGCGCTGTAATGTAATGTTCTATGTTAAATGTAATGTTCTAAAGCATTTTGTTCATTTGAGACATTGTCATCACCAGTGAGGTTGGCATCTATTACCCAGAGGACAGCTGTGATTAACCCAGATCGCCATAGACCTGATGCCACAGGTAAAGGTATCAGACTTCCATTCCTTAGTTCTGAGATGACAATTAACTTTCAGGCTTGACAACTGCTAACAGGATCATCAGATCTCCCGTTGCCATGGCAGTCACCATAAAATGGCTTTTTTATTGAATGGAAATTTCACAAATGATGCGACCTGAAACTGCGTCCACAAGATTTTAGCTTTGGTTTCTGGATTACTGGCCCGCTAAGATGATCATTACATCAGCTTCTCCTAATGTCAAACTCAATTATTTACATGGTTTACAGAACAGGGAGGAATGAGATTTCAGCACATTCATCATTTCCTCTCTGAACTTCCTCTGGGTCAGTGCGTAAATACAGGTGTTTGTGCAGGAGCTGGTGCACATCAGCAGGAACATGACCATGATTGCCAAATAGAGCAAAGTTGAAACATGGTAATACACTGTGTGGGTAAACCTGACACAGATGTGGATGACTGTGATGGGCACCAACAGCACCATGAAGCAGCTGGAGATGGTGAATAGCAGAAAGGTGGAGGTCCTCCTGCTCTTCAGCTCAGGGTCTCTGCTCATCTCCCGAGCACCTCCTCTGCTGCTCTTCAGAGCCCGGCGAGCTCTGCTGGCTACGAGGATGTGGCGGGTGGTGAGAGACTTCAACAGCAGTAGCAGGGGAATAGGAACAAGCATGTTGGAGATGTTTGGTGAGCCACCAGTGAGCGGCCCAGGCCAGTGAAGTGAGGTAACCGGTGACTGTGCGGCAGCCCCATTGTACATTGTTCAGAACGTGAGTGGGCTCATAGCGAAAAGGCAAGGGAATGTTGACTGTAATATTAAGAGAGCTCATGATGATTATAACCATATTGGCCATTCTTTTAGTGCAATAGCACACCTTTAATGTGTTGCAGCAAATTTTACAAAGCAGTCAAAGGTGAAGGCGATGGTAAATCAAATGGAGAATTGGAGCCTGAAATCTTGCAGGAAGACTTTGAGTCGGCAGGCGGGAGTGCATCAGTAGCGAGCAGGGAAATAATTTCCGATTATCTGGCTCACGACCACGTTGAACACAAGGACCATCAGATCTCCCGTTGCCATGGCAGTCATGGAGTGAGTGATTCCTTTGGAAAGGCCGCACTTCCCTTGGGAAAGAATCAAAACTGTCATCAAGAAAATCCAATCGTGAGATGTATCAACACGCCCAGCAGGGAGGCACACTGTCAGGGATTCCAGAAGATGGGAGTCGCAAGTGTGTGGGAGGTTATTTATATACTTGAACAACAGTGAAGAACAGTGGCATCTCATGCGTAATCCATGGTCTGTGTCCTTGCACATAATTGAGTTAGGGTTAGAGATGCAGTTAGAGTAGTTGGAAGAGTATTTCAGGAATAGTATAGAAGTGGTTGTCACTTTGCATCACTTAATCTCCCCATTTCAAGAAAACAACTCCACTGCTTTAGAAACAGATCATAGAGGATTCATTTGTCTTATTGCAGGGATTAATGCCTAGTTTTGCGAAGAAAGGCTATGCCTATATTAATTTGAGTCCTGAAGAATGAGGTGATCACTTTGAAACGTTTAAGATCTTGAGGGGAATGGAAAAATTAGAATAACAGGAGCTAGTTTCTTCTTGACAGGAAGGACTTAAACAAGGGGACAGAGATAAGGAGGTTTTTATTCTCTCAGAGAATGGTTATGACGTGGAATACTCTTCCTCTGAAGGTCATGAGGGCTTGGGCTTTGAGACTGAGTTGGATAAATTCCAGTGAGTCGACCCTCATGGAATGCAGATGGGATGATGGAGCTCATCAGATCAGCCAGGCAAGTTGAAAGGTGTTCAAACCACCAACTGGTCTATTCCTACTCCTAATCCTCTGCCATTGCCTTGTACCTCGTGATTATCTCCCCAATTCATTTTCACTCTGATCACTCTCTTTCTTTATACACATCTAAAGGAGCTCTTACTGTCGGTTTTGTCTTCCTTGCTTGTTGGCTCTCAGTTTATTTTCTCTCTCTTTTCAGTCCTCCTTTGGTGACTTCTGAATTTATACCAGACTTCAGGCCTGATTCCTGTCTGTGTGTGCTTTATCTTTCAACTCAATATGCTCCTAACCTTCTTTGGTTGGCAAAGGTTGCTTTACCCCACTTGTAGAATCTTTCCTCCTTACTGGGATGGGATTTTCGTTTTGTCGAGAATCATGAATTATTCCCTTAAATGTCTGCCATTGCTAGCTTACAGTCATTTCTGCGGATCTATCCATCCCGTTCACGTTAGCAGACTCTATTTCATATCATTGTAATCCCCTTGTTCAGGTTAAGTACGGGTGTTTCCAAACTGGAGGATGGGTTAGGACAAACTGCACTCAAGTTAAAACTGATAATAATGAAGAGCAGGCAAACACAGCAAATACACAGGAGTTGGATTCGTGGGGGATAGCTGTAAATTGCCGAAACGAAATTCAGTGCAGAACCAGCAATACAAATGTCACAGAAACCTTTAACCAAGTACCAGGAATTCCAAGATTTGCAGGAATGGGAAAGAGAATTTCCATCAGAAGTGCCTGCAATCTCTTTTCCAGGTGAAAGCGGAAGCATTCAAAATGAGGCAAAGCATTGAAAGGCACTTGATTTATACAGAAGCCAATCCTCTTGTGAGCTTGTGAGCAGACCTCATGAAAAAACACTATTTCGAACAAACAAGTTATTGTGCAGCATTTAAAGCGAGCCCTGTGATCCACAGAGAATCAGGGACAATGACTCCCAGCTTCCAGAGGCACTAACCTCTGAGAGGAACACGAGAGACCTAATTATTTTGGTTTAACTTTAATTTGATGCAGAGAGTAAGTTATTCCATGAGGTAGGTACAGAACATCACGTTTCAGCCTTTTAAATCAATGCGTGCAAGGGGAGGGCAGCTATGAGTAACCCAGATGACCATGGGCCTGATTCCACAGATAGGCACACCATCTAAAGATATCAGAATTCCATCCCTTAGTTCTGAGATGTCAATTAACTTTCAGCTTGACAAAAATTAACAGCCAGACGGTCACCATAAAAATAAGTCTTTTATGATTGGAAATTTCACAAATGATGTGATTTCAAACTGTGCATCCAGGATTTGGTTTCTGGATTAAAGGCCCAGTGAGGTTTTCATTACATCAGCACCTCTCCATGTCAATGTGAATTATTCACGTGGTTTACAGAGCAGCGAGGAGGGAGATTTCAACAAATTCTTCATCTCCTCTCTGAACCTCCTTTGGGTCAGTGCGTAAATACAGGTGTTTGTGCAGGAGCTGCTGCACATCAACAGGAACGCCGCTCTGTTTGCCACATAAAGAGAAGTTGAACCTTGGTAAGTCACAACCTGGGTAACGCCGACACAGATGTGGATGACAGCGCTGGGCGCCGACAGCACCATGAAGCAGCCGGAGATGGTGAAGAGCAGAATGATGGAGGTCCTCCTGCTTTTCAGCTCGGGGTCTCTGCCCATCTCCCCAGCACCACCTCTGCTGCGCTTCAGGGCCCGGCGAGCTTTACTGGCCACTAGGATGTGGCGGGTGGTAAGAGAGTTCAACAGCAGCAGCAGGGGAATAGGAACAAACATGGTTGAGATGTTGGTGAGCCATCGGTGAGCTTCCCAGGCTGGTGAAGTGAGATAATCGGTGACGGTGCGGCAACCCACTGTACATTGTTCAGAACATAAGCAGGTTCAAAACGAAAACACAAGGGAACATTGACCATAATGTTAAGAACACTCACGATGGATATGACCACATTGGCTGTTCTTTCAGTGCAATATCTCGCCTTTAATTTGTTGCAGCAAATCGCTACAAAGCGGTCAAAGGTGAAGGCGATGGTAAACCAGATGGAGAGCTGGAGGCTCAGCCCTTGCAGGAAGGCACTGAGTCGGCACGTGGGGGTGTAGCTCAGCAGCGAGCCTGGGAAATTATACTTGAAAATCTGGCTCACGATCACGTTGAAACTAAGGACCATCAGATCTCCCGTTGCCATGGCAGTCATGTAGTGCGTGATCCCTTTGGATAGGCCACACTTCCCTTGGGTAAGAATCAGTACTGTCATCAGGTTCGCTGTAAAGAAAATCCAATCGTCAGATGTATCAAAACGCCCAGCAAGGAGGAACAGTGTCAGGGATTCCAAAAGGTGGGATGCTGTTTGTAATTATATATTTGTACAACAACGAAGAACAGTGACATCTCATTTGTAATCCATGGTCTCTGTCAATGATTAATAGGATTAGGATTATGGATAGGGGTGAGTAATTGGAAGAGGATGAGAGGAATATCATACAAGTAGTTGTCACTTTTCATCGCTTGATCTCCCCTTTCAAGAAAAAAAAAATCCTGTGGCTTTTGCGGCAGCTCAGAGAAGATTCGTTTGCCTCATTCTAGAGATTAAAGTTTTGGTTTGCGAAGAAAGGTTCTGCCTATATCAATTTGAGTCCAGAAAAATATGATGTGATCACATTGAAATATCTTCGATCTTCTGGGAATGGAAAAACATTAGAAAACCAGGGGTTACCTTCTCCTTGACAAGAAAGGTTAAACTATGGGACTGGTTTAAGGATGAGCAGTTTCTCTTTTCAAGCAGTGATAAGGAGGTTTTTATTCTCTCAGACAATGGTTATAACGTGGAATCCTCTTCCTTTGAAGACCGTGGGGGCAGTGTCTATGAGACCGAGTTGGATAAAGTTTGGATAAACCAGTTGTTGGACACCCATGCAGTGCAGGTGGTTTGATGGAGCTCATTCAGATCAGCCAATATCCTCCTGAAAGTCGGATGGTGTTCAAACGGCCAATTGGCCTATTCCTACTCTTAATTCATACGTTCCAACATTCCTTTTCCCTAGTTAATGTGCGTCAAAATTGTTGTCTTTTTGAAATGTCTGCCACTGTCATTAAGAATCATATGGAGCTCAGCATTAAATATACGTAAAGACTCTCCTTACACAGCTACCTCAGTAGCAAGGAGTTTCAAACACTCACAACTCCTGGAGAGAACTCTTTCCTCCTCACATCAGTCTGAAATTGGTATTTCTTTATTCTAAGACTATGCCCTTTCGGATGTCGCAAAATACAACAGACAAGAAGAATGTCACAACAGCTCTTCACCACTTAACAGGAATTTTAACGATCACAAGGATGGGATGGAGAATTTCTGTCAGAAAGTGCTTTTGATACCATTTTCAGGTGGAAGCAGAGACAGTCAAAGCACTCTGCCATCAGGGGAGACATCCTCTCAGCATTTACCCTGTCAAGACCCTGAAGAATCTGATCTGTCTAAACGAGATTACCTCTCATTCTTCTAAAATCCATTTAGTCGACCCCCAAAATGTTTAGCCTTTACTCATTATACAATCCCTCCATATCTGTGATCGACCTAAAAATCCCTCTTTGATCTGCCTTTTATGAAATGGTACCTTTCTTTCAATAACAGAATCAAAACTGTTCACAGAAATCCTGATCTGGTCTCACCAGCACCTTGTACAAAAGCAGTAAGACTTGCCTACTCTCACACTCCAACTTGAACACACGTACCAACAGGGTCAAGAACAGCTTCTGAATATTAGAGTGCTGAATGCTCTCTCTAAATTCTAATAATGTTGACATTGCTAGTGTTGATTTTGTTTTGCAAAACTCCTGTGCAGTTGTAACCTATATGTTTCAGATCATCTGAACACCCACGATCTGTATGATCTTCTTTACTATGATCTGTCCGTACTACTCGCAAAACAAAACTATTTTTTTACTGTACTAAGGTACATGCGACGAAAATAAATAAAATGAAATCAAACTAACTCTTGAAATAAGGGTCAACATTCCATTAGCATTGATGACTACCAGCTGCACATGTGTGCAAACTTTGTACGTTTGTTGCACAAGGTCCCCTTTATGTTCCAGCTTTCTGCAGCTTTTTTTCTCAAAACTCTGTCTCTTGTTATACTTTCCAGAATGAAAATCTTCACATGATCACGTTTTACTCCATTTGCAAACTTGGTGCCCGCAAACCCCATCAATATCTCTCTTTAAACCGCTGGTGTTCTTCTCATAATCTGCCTTTCCACTTATGTTTGGTGTCATCTGCAAATTTGGCTGTGGTAAATTCACTTCCTTCCTCTAAGTCGTTGATATATATTGTAAACAGTTGCAATCCGAGGTGCCTGTGGAACCCCACTGTTCATAGAATGCCAAACTCAACAAAAAAAACCATTAACTTAATCAGTGCTTCTTAGCATGTGGCCAATTCTCTATCCATAACAATGCACTACTTCCAACAGCATGAACTTTGGGTGGCTAGCTTGATGAAGGGATTCTCAAAGTTGAAATATAACGCAACTACAGTTGCCCCATATCTATTCTGGTTGAGTCTTCCTCAAAATATTCAAAACAATTTGTCAGAAAAAGAATTAACTTTCATGAAGCTGTCCTGTCTGCTATTGAGATTAGGATTTTTTAAATATTGTGCTGTCCCATCTTTCGTAATTGATTCCAATACTTTTTCAACGATATATATAGTTACTCTTTGCTCACTGCAAAGCGCAGGGATCTGGCTTCAATTCCCACTTCAGGCGACTGCATGACTAGAGTTTGTAAATTCTCCCTGTGTCTGCATAAGTTTCCTTCCTCAATCCAAAGCTGTGCAGGTCAGGTGAATTGGCCATGCTGAATTGCCCATAGCATTCAGTGCATTATTCAGGGATACATTTAAGGGGATGCGTTACTCTTTGGGACTTGCTGGGACAAAGGGCCTGTTTATATACCTTCGGGAATCTCATCTCATTTATCCACTATTTATGTACACATCTCTTTTTCAGTCTTTGCTGCAAGTCATCAGGGTGAGGGAACTTATTTGCCTTTAGCGTCATGAGGTTGTCCCATCCTTCTTCTTTAGTGATTGAGATGGGCCTCAGTTTCTCCACTATATTCTTTATAATTAATGACATGTTCGAAGTATCATCCACTGTAAAATGTGAGGCAAAACATTTGCATTAGCCCTCTGCCATTTCATTGTATCTTGTGATTATGTCCCCAATTCATTTTCACTCTGATCACTCTCTTCGTTTTTACATATTTAAAGAAGCTCTTGCAGTCGGTTTTTATATTCGTTGGTGGCTGGCTCTCAGTTTATTTCCTCTCTCTTTTCAGTCCTCCTTTGCTGACTTCAGAATTTATCCTTTTTCAGGCCTGTCGCTGATTTCTGTATCTGCGTGTGCTTTATCTTTTAACTCAATATGCTTCTGACCTTCCTTGGATAGACACGGTTGGTTTATCCCACTTGTAGAATCTTTCCTCCTTATTGAGATGTATTTTCTTTTTGTGGAGTGTCATGAATTACTCACGTAAGTGTCTGCCATTGCTAGCTTTGTCATTTCTGTGTATCTATCCATCCAGTTCACTGTAGCTAACTCTATTTCATTTCATTGCAATACCCTTTGTTCAGGCTAAGCACAGGTGTTTCCAAACCAGAGGATTGGGTTAGGACAAATTGCACTCAAGTTGAAACTGATGGTAATGAAGAGCAGGCAACGAAACCAATATGCAGGAGATGAATTCGTGGGGTACATTTGCCAATTGCTGTGACGGAATTCCACGCAGAACCAACAATAAAAATGTCACACAAAGATTTCACCACTTCCCAGGAATTCCAACGATTGCAAGAATGGGAAAGAGAATTCCCATCGGAAGTGCGTGTGATTCCATTTTCAGGTGAAAGTGGAAGCAGTCAAAATGAGGCAAAGCATTGAAAGACACGACTTATACAGAAGCCAATCCTCTGGCGAGTGTGTGAGCAGATCTAATTAAACACACTACTTCTAACAAACAAGTTATTGTGCCGCATTTAAACTGAGTTTTGTGATCCACAGAGAATTAGGGACAATGGTTCCCAGCTTCCAGAGGCACTAACCTCTGAGAGGAACACAAGAGATCTAATTATTTTGGCTTAACTTTAATTTGATGCAGACAGTAAGTTATTCCATGAGGTAGGTACAATGAATCACATTTCAGCCTCTTAAATCAACGTGTTCAAGGAGAGAGCTGTGGAGAAAATATAACTTGGAACCAAGGCTGACTCGCCCAGCGTGAGAGATCGTACAACAGTGCCATGTCAGCCCTCAGTTGTGAATTTTTTAATCTTATTCTTCTCTTTCTCCAGTGGTCTAATGCATTTGTTGAACAATGGAAAGGTATTCTTAAGAGGTAGTTTGACATAGTATTAGCAAGAATTTTTCGACATGATTTCTATGGCTCACCAACATTAATGAAATAAAACACATTGATTGCCAGAGCAATCATATTTTACTTAAGGCTGCTTCAATCAGGACGTTTTAACGCATTTGGATTAATTCATACCAGCTTTTGCTAAAATGTCCATTAAAATGTTGTTCTTTCCGGCGAAATGAATGATTTTTATATTATACAGCTGTGCTATTAAACTCCAAAAAACTTCATTTCTCTTTACACACAGTTTCTCCTAAAGCCAATGAAAGCACGAAGGGATTGTTGTCAATATGTGTACGTACATCAAAAGTCATTTAGGCCATGAGATCTTAAGAAATTTGAATGTATGCATTTCTAACCTTTGTAGAGTCAACATACCTCAGTGTCTCTTTATATGCTATAGACGTTATTGGCAATCAAACTATTTTATGGCAAATACATGAGTGGCTCTACCCTACCCCGATCCGAACAACACGTAAGGTTTTGAAAAATAAGGTGTTGTTCATCGAGAAAGTACTGATGAGGACTGATTTCTCTGAAAGGTATGCACGTTTGGAAATTCCGTGTCTCAAAAGACAATGGGATGTAGAATTCTTAAGAGTCTTTTTAAACGTGTAATTGGATAGATTTTAGATTATCACTGGGATGAAGATTATCAAGGATACACAGGAACCTAGAGTTCATGTTCATATCAGATCAGCCATTATCTTATTGAATGGCAGAGAAAATTCGAATTGCCAAATCGCTGAGTTTTGCTTGCATGTTCACACATTTGCCCAACACCACCCCCTACCCTCCAAACCTCATATTCGTGCAGCTAAATGACATCAATATCAATTTTACTGGCATCAGCACCCAGTTTTATGGCTTCTTATAATTTGGATATTGCTAAACCCAAATGTAATTGTCAGCACAACTTTCAAGTTGGCATAACCGGCCTCTCCAGTTTTCAATCAAATGGTTTCCCTTTCTTCAATCAATTCCTGGAAGGTGCCACTTCAGTGCTGCAATTTAGAATGAACTTCTGAAAGTACCCATCCATATCACAGAATTTGCCATTTCATCTTAGGCCCAAAGAAAACCATACCCTTTAAGCTATTTATAATTAAAAACCTGTCTAACTCCTGTCAATGTTGAGGCATCCAGCGCACTTTGTTCAGACTCATGCCTCTTGTGGTAAGAAATTTCAGTTTATCTCCATATTAAATCTGCTACCACTTTTCCTAAAAGTATGACCTTTCATTCCAGATTGTTTCAAGGGCGGAAGCATCCCCTACATGCTAACACCGTTTTGTATCACATCAAGTATCAAAGATCCAAGAACTAGACTGTTGGCTGATGTTTATGATGTCTCACGCAGTCTGGTATGTGTGTGGAGTTGGTCATAGGAATATAGAGTAATAGAAATGTACAGCATGGAAACAGACCCATCAGTCCAACCCTTCCATGCTGACCAGATATCCCAATCCGATCTAGTCCCACCTGCCAGCACCTGGCCCATATCCTTCCAAACCCTTCCTATTCATATACCCATCCAAATGACTCTTAAATGTTGCAATTGTAATAGCCTCCACCACATCCTCTGGGAGCTCATTCCATACACGTACCATCTTATGTGTGAAAAAGTTGCTCCACTATCCTATCTACCTGTGACTCCACTTTCAAGGAGCTATGAGCACTCCAAGCCTCTTTGTTCATCAACACTCCCATACCATTAAGTGTTAAGTCCAGCTAAGATTTGCTTTCCCAAATCTGAATTTGTCTAAATTAAACTCCATCTGCCATTTCTCACCTCATTGGCCTATCTGGTCAAGATCCTGTTGTAATCTGAGGTAACCTTCTTCGCTGTCCATTACACCTCCAATTTCAGTGTCATCTGCAAACTTACTAACTGTACCTCTTATGCTCACACCCAAATCACTTATGTAAATGACAAAAGGTAGAGGACCCAGCACCGATCTTTGTGGCACTCCACTGGACACAGGCCTCCAGTGGAAAACGACCCTCCACCACCACCCTCTGTCTTCTACCTTTGAGCCTTTTCTGTATCCAAAATGGCTAGTTCTCCCTGTATTCCATGAGATCTAACCTTGCTAATTATATGGTCATTCAGAAGGAAATTGTAGGGAAACAATATCTGGGCATGGAATGCTTTTAAGGGAGCATATGGAAGGGTGCAAAAGCCAAAAAAGCTGAAAGTTCTAACCTAAAATGTTGCAAAGAAAATAACGTGCATCGGTTGAAATAATGCGAGCCACACAAAGCCTCTATTGTGGATGTTAGGTGGGAGACAAATTGCAGTGGTGGGATTGTCCTCTGAGTGGAGTGCATCTGGAAAGGAAATGGGTATTTAAACCGTCGTTATGTTATGCAGGTCACATTCTTCCTCAACTGGTGGTTATAAAAATCTGAAGTATGGAGACTTTGCATTTTTTATTTTAAAAGGAGTCGATTTTATTTTATTCCCCAAACTGTTAAGTTAAACATCAGGAGCAAGTCGGTCACTCACGTTGTCCGACAATATAACTGCTGACTTAGTGAAACAGCGAATCAACTTATTTTGAGGCAAGCATGCAGATTGCAATTCAGTTCCAGTACACCAGAGTTTTATTAAAGATTGACTAATAAAACGGTTAATTTGTCTTTGGAATAGTGCAACGAGACCCTACTGATTTCAACTTTGCAAAATCGCCTGTCTAGTTCTAAGACATTGCTTTCACTGAGATTGAATCATCGGGAAATAAGGACACGTGAGATGCTTCCTGACTTCTTGAACTATATCGCAGGCTTGTAGAATTAAACTGTTTGTTTGGGGGCAGGGGTGTGTTTTGGCGGTGGGTGGGCAGTGGACAAGTGTTCAGAAAAGGAACATGACTTGGAAATTGAGTTGTCTGACGATCTTCAATTCTAAAAAAATTATAACATCACTTGAAGAAAGAGAGAGAGACTGACTTGTGTAGATCACTTATTCTGATGGAACCTTAATTCCTGAATTGAGAGTTACACCAAACAGCCTAGATAGATTTTGAGTCAGAACAAATCACAGAGACTGAACAGGCTGGGATTATTTTCCCTGGAACGTCAGACGCTGAAGTGTGAGCTTGTAGGGGTTTATAAAATCATGATGGGCATGGATAGGTTAAATAGACATGGTCTGATCCTTGGGGTGGGTGAATCCAGAACTACAGGGCGTCGATTTAAGATAAGGGGTGAGAAATTTAAAAAGGACCAAGGGGCATTTTTTTTCAGGCAGAGGGCGGTAAGTGTATAGAATGAGCTGCCAGAGGAAGTGTTGGAGACTAGTACAATTGCAGCATTTAAAAGGCATCTGGATGGGTTTCTGAATAAAAAAGAGTGTAGAGAAATATGGGCCAAGTACTGGCCAATGGGATTCGATTAGTTTAGCATGTCTGGTTGGCACGGATGAGTTGGACCAAAGATCTGTTTCTGTGCTGTACATGTCTTTGACTCTATGGCTCTATAAATCTCTGAGGCCATCATTTGATAAGAAGGAAATAGAAAGCATCTTGAGCACGTTGACGACAAAGACACAGACTAACGGTTTCTAGACAAAGTTATAAGTTATTATTAAGTACATTTTTGCAGTAGAGATTGAATATACTAAATTGATTGGGCAGAATTAACATGGTTTTGGACAATGGAGTCATCTTTAATGGATTTACTGGAGTTCTTTAAGAAAGGAAGGTGTACTATGAAGAGGTTCCAGTGTCGGTACTATGCTTAGATATCCAGGCAATATTTGATAAGGTGATCTATCAAAGTGCGTGCAGGAAATGACAACTCATGTTGTCGTGGATAACATACTGATACAGGCAGGTTGATTAGCTGTCCAAAAGAAAAGCAGAGAATATGCATAAATAGATTTTTTTTTCTGAACATCAATATCTGACAAGTTGTGCATGACAGCGGTCACTTCTGAGGCATCAACTATTCATAATTATTACAAATGACTTGGTCCAATGGACTAATATTATGATTGCTATATTTGCTGTTTTGACGAAAATACACTGAAAGGTAAATTTGTGCTGAGGTATGAGGAGTCTACAAAGAAATATAAATAAACAAAGCATTGTCACTGATATGGAAAGGAGAATTTAACATTAAAAACACAGTGACGTTGTCAATTTTGGCAGGAAGAATGAGAAAGGCTTTTTCTAAATGATGAGATGGTCAAGCTCTGAGATGCAGAGACATCTGAATGTCCTAGTGTTTGAATTGCAAAATGGTAGTTTTCAGGTATAGCAAGGCATTGGGAAAACAATGGAATGTTATCATACAGTGTACGAAGAATTGACAGCAAAGAAAGAAGTCTACTTTTTAGAATCTTCAAACTTTGCAATTATTCTGAGATGAGCGGGAGTTGATTCCCATGTGGCTACTGTTTGCATTCTAGATTTTATTAGAACAACAATCACCATATTAATACTTCAATTATATCTATGTATATACCGGTGACAAAGCAACATAGTCATGGCTACTTTGCTATCCTGTCAATATGCCTGGCTCAAGTAGTTTTCTAACGTGATCATTGCACTGTCGATGACATTATGTAATCTCTCACATGATGGAAAGGTTCAACTAAAATGGTTTAAAAAACCCAAAACCTCACTTGTAACTTGGATAAACATTTGCTCAGGAAAAGAGAATGGTGAATAATCAGAAACACTGAAATTCATTTGTTGAGTTGTTTTGACTCTGGTTGCAGTCCATTCAGAATGCAAGT
Source organism: Chiloscyllium plagiosum (assembly GCF_004010195.1). Classification (NCBI taxonomy): domain Eukaryota; kingdom Metazoa; phylum Chordata; class Chondrichthyes; order Orectolobiformes; family Hemiscylliidae; genus Chiloscyllium; species Chiloscyllium plagiosum. The sequence continues at coordinate 24,023,679 of NC_057746.1, read as the reverse complement.
GTGCAATATATGTAAGCTGACCAAAGAGGGAAATAAATTCAACTGGTGTTAAATTTTCAGCAGATACTTCAGGAGGGTATCATTAAGTTACTGCGTTCAGATTAGTTGAATTTAGAAACAAGAAAAAAATCACAAGAATCTGAAATAACAACATAGAATATCATAAATATGTGTCAGGTCAGGAAGCATCTGTGGAGAGAGAGGGACAGAGAGAGAGACTAAGAGAGAGAGAGTTGGTGAGACTGTCGGTACAGCAGAAGCAGCAGGGCAGAGAAAGAGAAAGAAATAAAAGCAAGGTCGAGAGGGACAAAGGGGTGGCTGCGGTCACGGAGAGAGAGAGAGAGAAAATAAAGAGGAACAGATAGGTGGAGACAAAGGGACAGTGGGTAAGAAATAATGGGACAAATAGGTAAAAAGGAATAGAGAAGACTTCATCAAATCTTTCATTGTTCCACATAGACAAGAATGAATCGAAATGAGTTGCTCCAGGATAGCCCATATATCACAGTTGCTGCTGCCAAAAGGAGCTGACAATGGAGCAGCTGCATTATGACACTGACAAATAAGGCATTGACATGCAAGTTACCCTGTCGAAGAAGGGACTGAAGAAGGAGCACCGAATTCAAAACATTAGCCCTGCTTTCTCTCCACAGATGCTGCCAGACCTGCTGAGATTCGGCCTGTAATTTCTGCTTTGGCTCCCGATCTCAAGTATCCGCCCCATCGACAGCATTTGAACTTCTTGATGGTTTCTATGGCTGGATATCTCCAAGTAAAAGTTGGTGTCCCATTGTTCTCGGAACAGGGCTTATCCTAGTGTGGCGATAGGCATTGATGGCTCAGGAGGAGAGCCACTCTTCACAGATTGACCTCAGCAACTTGTTTATGACGCTGGTCAGCAAAAAATGCCAAGATAGAAACATAAGCAGTGAAATTGTCAGTGACGGTCGTGTGACTGTGAATGAATATTTACTTGGAAAAGTTGCTTGTGCTCTGGAATTTTCCAGGTGCCAATTATTCACTTAATTTAAACACCACGCACAAACACGGCTTACCACACTGTTAGAATGTTTGTGAATTGAAGCTTTTCCTCCAACAATCGTATGCAGACCAACCGAAAATGCGAAGAAAAGTCAGTAATAGATACAAAGTACTTGAATTGAATCAGTTCGGCTCTGGGTGTATATCGGCTGACCATTAAAATGTCCTGCTTCACATCAAGATTGACACTTGTTTGAGACTTTGATGAACGTTTGCAAAGCATTACTTATATTTGGAAACATTGAGTTTGAAAGTAGAGCTACACGGGATTTTGGTTTTTCCATTATGTGATAGAGCCTTGTTTTTACTAAATGTCAGAAAACCATTATTTTGGCATTTAGTCAAAACAACATTTCTGAGACATCATGTTGACTTAAGAAAAGTGATTAGACAAGCTCCCTTGTGAGATATTTGCTTAAGTGCTTAATCTAAGATTTACGATGCAGATCAAGTCAGAAGTCAAGGAAGCTCAACGAGGTTCAACTCAGAGACAAAATATCCACTGTGGCAGAAGGACATAAAAATTTGAAAGTCCCCAGGACATTAAATACGGAACATAGTTTTAAGCTGTATTAATAGTCCAAGTAGATAGTGCTGGGAAAATCGCAGGCTTTTTTTTTAACAGTGTTAACTTGTGTATGTGTCTCTTGCTGAGAGAGAGGGTGTTAGAGAGAGAACCATACCTGATGAATATGCATAGGTCATAGAAAGGAATTCCTTGAATTAGAAGTTGATTAGATTATGATTCAGAGATGCCGGTGTTGGACTGGGGTGTACAAAGTTAAAAATCACACAACACCAGGTTATAGCCCAACAGGTTTAATTGGAAGCACACTAGCTTTCGGAGCGACGCTCCTTCATCAGGTGATTGACAATGAAAATCCTTTATTGCGTTTGAATACCTGTAAAGGATATTGCTGAGAAAAAAACGTTGATTTTTATTTGTTGGCAATGATAAGACTTTTCAACGTTATCTGAAAATCTAAAAATAAGGACCTCAAGAATTGCAGGTGTTGAGAAGTGAAAATAACACACCATATGATCCTGTAAATTGGTGCTGTGAACTGTACAGCTGCATTGCTCTCCTGAACCTGGAGCAATTTTCTTTGTCTGTGTATGTGGACATAGAGGACTAAGAAGGAGATAAGAGTTACAATAAATAAATTCGCAAGTTGATATATTGTATTTAGTTTTCATGTGATTAGTGCTGATTCTTTTGCAATGATTAGTGTTTTACTGTCACATACAAAAACCTTGTCAGTGTCTTCCGTTGCCCTGACTTTATCAGAAAAGGAAGCTGAGGCCTGGTTGATAATTTTATTAAAACTTTAATGCTTGTGACAGCCTGTGAATAGAAGGATTCCTGTATAAGTTCACTTTTGCTTATGGGTCATGACAATGCCTCAGTTAATTTTCATTCTGTCATCCATATCTCACTCAAGGCCTTCAGTAGATCTGGAGCCCAAATGTTCTGGTTGCATCAGAACTAATCATTGGCTTCACCAAAACATCCTTCGAAATACGTTTTTTTCCTGAAGTCCTTCCAACACTCTATGGTGACAATCTGATAATACATATATCAATCTAGAACTTCAAGGTTTCCATCTTCAACATTACATTTACTTTTTTGAGCAACAACCAACACCGATATTAAGAGAGATTCCATCACCAAATAGCATGAAAATATTTTGCCTACTTCAATAGGCAGAATGTTTGTGATATTTTCATTAAGCTGCGTGAATTGGTGGCACAAATTGAATAAGTGAGAATGATGTAATTGCCATTATGGAGACATGGCTGCAGGGTGACCAAGCGTGGAAACGCTGGATCTTGGAACAGAATATCAAGATGAAGAGGATGAATGCAACAGAGCTATAAAGGGCATTAGCAATTTATTGGAACTGCTCATACACTACACACCAGCAATGTTTGCTTGGGAAGGATATTAATTAGGAAATGAGAGGAGCATTTAACAATGCAAGAGCAATACTTTTAGTTAACTATAATTGTTATTTAACCTGGAAAAAAGTCAATGAGTACAAATACGATAGACATAACTTTGTTTTATTTCTTTTCTGAAATACTTTCTGGTTCAGATTTATTGCCTGTCCGTAACTGCCCATGAACTGACCAGTTTAATAGTCTAATGCAGATTCAACCATTTTACTGTCAGTCCAGAGTCACAGGTATGCCAGACAAGGTACCTAAAGGATACCAGTGAACCAGATAGGATTTTACAAATATCAGAAGAGATGCCAATGTTGGTATTAGGTTGATATTTATTGAATTGAAATAGCAACATCTGCCATCTTTGGATTATAATTGCTGATCCAGAACATTAATATGGGAGCCAGTGTTACTAGTCTGAGGATTTTACCACCACACTATTATTTTCTTCTTCAGAATATGCTGAGATGGATTTTCTGGAGCTGTTTGTTGAGGAACCAACCAAGGAAGAGGTTGTTTTCCAATTTTACACCTCACATTAAGCAATGAGTATGGCCTAATTATTAATCTTGTTGTAAAATGCTATACTTAACAACAATGTTTGAATTAAAAGCTAAACTGATAGAAGGGCAAGATCTGGTGCTTGCATCATTAACATATGGCTTTGAACAAACACGCATTCATTTAAGAGGGAATGTAAGGTCTGCGAAAGCAACAAAGGAATTTAAATATTACTAAGCGACATTGAACTGAAAATATTAAAATCTATTTCTCTTTCCAACGTTGCAGTCAGACCTGTTCAATTTCTCTGGCCGTTTCTGTGTTTCGTGAAGTCAAATATTGCATTTGATCATACATCACAAAGTTGCTAAAAACTAGTAATCATAAAGATTAGATACACTTCAGTATATAGCAAAGGATGCCCAAGAAATCAATAAAAAAGGAAGAGTAGAATATTTATTTTAAAAAACAGGAAACTTAAAGTTGTAAATACTTCAATATGTACATAAAAAGTAAGTGATTAGCAGAGACAACGTTGGAATAGGAGTATTTATAAAAACAGACAGATAAATGGCAGAGTTTAAAACAATTACTGTGTGTTGCTGCTCAGAAAATGTTACAAGAAATCTCATAGAAATGACAACTATCAATGAGAATGAAGAACTGAAAGCAATTTAAGAAAAAAAAAGGTCACGTACAAATTAATGGAGCAGAAGTTTGACAAATCTCTGGCATCTGAAATTATGCATCCCAGTGTTTCAAAAATGATGTTTAAACAGTTTCTGGACACAGTGCTGATCATCTTGGAAATTGGTTTATGGAATACAGATTTACAATATTGCAAATGTGAACCCTTGTTTAAAAAGAATGAAGAGACAAAACACAGAATGCCAAACTTGAAAGCCTGATATGACTGGTCGGGAAAATCCTGGTAAACAATATAATACGAAAAAAATATATTTGGAAAGCTATAAAATGATGGTCTGATTGGGCTGAGATCAATTAAATGGAAATAATGTTCGGCAAAGTTTATGATCTATCTGAGTCTGTTGCTGGTAGCATAGATGAGGTGGTGAAGTCAAAGCTTTAGTGTTAACGTTTTTGGACTATCATTCTGGAGACTCAAAAAATGTTACAATGACCTGGGTTCAAATCTTGCAACAGACGATGGGAGAATTTAAATTCAATAAAAAAAGTCTGAAATTAGGAGTCTAGTGATGACCTTGAATCCATTGTCAATAGTGAGAAGATGCCATGTGATTCACTAAAGGCCTTTAGGGAAGAAGCTGACTGGTTTACCTGGTCTGGCAGACATGGGACTCCAGATGTGGATGACTCTGACCTTTCCTCAGGGCAATTAGGGATGGATAATAAATGCTGGCTGAGAAAGTCACCCCCACATCCAGAACGATTTAAACAAAAAGAGTCATTGAAGTGTACTCTGATTTTAAAAAAGTATTTGACATATTTGCTTAGATGAGGGCATTAAACAAAATTGGAGCACCTGGTTGAAGGAGGTGGATTGAGGATGGTCAGGTGTAACAAAACAGACAGGAGAAATGCATGGTCCATTCTCAGATTAGCAGGCTGTGACTGGTTGAGCACTTCAAGTAACACTGCTTGGGCCCATGCTGTTCATCATTTCTGAAACACAATTTGGAGACACATCTAATATTTACAGTTGTGTGGATCACAGAATACGAGGTAGTGATGTGTGCTGTCAGGATAATCAAGACGCTACAAAGACTAATTGAATAGCGAAGAATATTGCAATAGAATGTAATTTCCCGGTAGTGTGAGGTTGCCACTTTGTTAACAATGGTCGAGGTATGGAATATTTATAAAAAGTCCAAAGGTTATAAAGTTCTGATGTTCAAAGGGCAATAAGTGTTTTTGTTTGTAAGTCACTACAAACTAGCGTGCAGCTACCACAAGCAATTTGCAAGTCAAATGGTTTGTTGGACTTTAGTGTAAGATAATGGACGTGCAGGAATAAGGAAGTTGTGCATCAGCAATTAGAACATTCGCGAGACCACTTGGAATTCCATTTTGGTATGCTCAACAAGTAAGAAGTAATATGACTTCACAAAAAGGGCCGAAAAGTGATTTCACAGACTGTTTTCTGGGATATTGGAAACTCCTGTGAGGAGAGATGGCAAAGACGAGGATTGTGTCCTCTAAACTAGTCAAAAGTGAGTACTGCAAATGCGAGAGATCAGAGTCAAGATTAGTGTGGTGCTGAAAAAGCATGGCAGGTCAGGCAACATCCGAGCAGCAGGAAAATCAACATTTTGGGCAAACGCCCGCCCCATGAAGACACTAATATTGCGTCTTCTAAAGATAGGGAAAATGAGAGGAAGTCACGTTGCAGCGTAAAGATTCTATAAACACTCACAGGATAGAGGTTGGCCCTAGCTGAACCAAGGAATAAAGTTGCAGAGAAAGGAAACGCCGTTCAGCACCGAAAATGATTAAGCAGGTTCTGAAGCTCCTTTACTTGAAACTGTAGCTTAATGTGACATAGGTAGTGGTCTGTTTAGGGCATCTCTCCTTTCTGCAACAAGGCAAACAAATTGAATTTTGGAATTTGCTGCTAAAGGAATAGAACTTAAAAGATAATAAAGTGCTGCTGTCCACGTCCAAGGCATTTGTGTGACTGCATGTGCAGTACTGCATACAGTTCTGGTCTCTTTACACAAGGAGGGATGAAGTTGCATTGGATGCAGTTCAGAACGACTTCACTAGATTAATTCCAGAGATGAACTATCGTGTTATGCAAAGAAATTGGGCAGATTATGCCCATACTCGCTCAGGTTCAGAAGAATGGACGGACATTCACTTGAGAAATATATAATGCGAGAGGCAGATAGACAAATTGGATGTAGAGTGGATATTTCTTCCTATGAATCAACCTGGAACCAGGGGTCACTGTTTTAGGATGGTACAGTAGCACATTTAAAACAAGGACGAGGATGAGTTTCTTCTCTCAAAGGGTTATGAATCAGTTGAACTCATTACCCCAGATGTGGTGAATTCTGGTACATTGAGTACATTTAAGGAAGGGATAGATTGATTTATATTGAGTAATGTGGTGTAGGTTTTTGGGGAGCAGGCAGAAAAGTGAAGTTTAGCTTGAGGTAAGATCTAGCATGGTCCGATCAAATGGCAGAATGGGGCTGAATGGCCTCCTGCTGTTCCCAGTTCTCATGTTCCCGTTCGAACATTCTGCCAGTTGAACACTCAGACTCACGTTCCCTCTGCTAAATAGTTCCATTTAGAAGACAAAGCTAGAATTGGTCTCATTGGCTGCACATTGTTTCTCCAAACTATGAACCTGAACTCCTGAGTGTTTCTAGTTTACAAAATTCTCCAGGGCCGACCATTATAAGTGGAAGTCCCTACAAAATACAATACCTCGCATCTTTCTGAATCAAACTCCATCCGCCACTCCATGTCCATTTGTACCTAGATCTGGGCAACTTTCAGGCTAGCACTGATAACTGATACCTTCGAAATTCGCTCCCTGTTCCAACAATGCACACTCGCATCTATGTGTAACCTCTTCAAGAAAGGCTACAACAACTTAGTAAGTCTTCGAGGAATGCATTTGCCATACCTGTTGTCAGTAACAGCTAAAGATTCAAGGACAGCATATAGAAGGGAATACCATCACTGCAAGTTCCCTTTCAAAGCACATGCCTTCCTGATCTGGAAATATACTGCCATTCCTTCACTGTCACGAGGCCAATAATTCTCCTTGTCTCAGTCTCAGCCTATTCTTCCATATTGGTCTGGTCGCTGCTTCCTTTAATGACACTGACAAACCATCCCACACCTTTGGATAGTGAAAGGTCGTCAATTGCCTCTGTTTTCAGCTGAACATACTTCATCTCATCAATAAGTCGATTTCTTCCACACCTTGACTCGTCATAAATTGTTACAGTACTTTCTGTGTAAATCCTTTATCATTCTAACTACCTCTATCAACACACAATGAAAATTACCTCACTGTTTCCATTTCTGGTACAAAGTTACATGGTCTTTTACCAGGCATTATCCAAATGGATGTTTTCTGCACCCTCAGAATTAACCCTAACCTGCCAATGTGACTCCCTAAACCATAGAAAACTCTGCAGTTGTGGTCTCACTAATGACTGGCTTACTATCAGTCCCAACATTTTTGATATTTGAACCATGATGGTCACATGTGATATGACACACTTTTGAAACAGGTGGGTCTTGGAACAGGTTTTCTTGATCAGAGACAAGGACACTGCTAGTGCACCACCTGACCCTTATCTTTTTATATTTACTGTATGTCCTGCACATTCCATCCTCTAACTCACTTCAACTTTTTAAAATCCTTTGTGGATTGCTCCGAAAATTTCAAGAAAAAAGATAATGTTCAATGTCAGTCGCTCTATTAAAATTGGCATCTCGGATTTTGTTCTGTTGGGTGAGTGGGCATCACTGGCTAGTTTGGAAATTTATTGCCCAGAGGTGTATTAAGAGTCACCAAGTGGCTATGAGTCTGATGTCCATATAAGTATAGATGTCAGAATTTTTTTCCCAAAAGGACATTAATTCTTCGATGACAATTGACACTCACTCTTGACAATCACTCACGTTTTCATAGCTTGTTAATGAATGGACATTGTTACAATTTGAGATATGGGATTTTAACCTGTATACCCAGTTTATTAATTTTGGGCTCTGGATTACTGGCCCAGTGAGGTTATCACTCCACCATAATCTCTGCCATAAATATAAGTTAGTCACATATCTTACAGAGTAGAGAATAGGGAGATTTCAGCACATACTTCAACTCCTCTCTGAATCTCCTCTGGGTCAGTGCATAAATGCAAGTGTTTGTGCAGGAGCTGGTGCACGTCAGCAGGAATGCCGCCATGATTGCCAAATAGAGCGAGTTTGACCCTTGGAAAGCCACTGTGTAAGTAACGCCGACACAGATGTGGATGACAGTGATGGGTGCCGACAGCACCATAAAGCAGCTGGAGATGGTGAAGAGCAGAATGATGGAGGTCCTCCTGCTCTTCAGTTCGGGGTCTCTGCCCATCTCCCCAGCACCACCTCTGCTGTTCTTCAGGGCATGGCGAACTCTGCTGGCCACTAGGATGTGGCGGGCAGTGAGAGAGTTCAAAATCAGCAGAAGAGGAATTGGAAGAAACAAGTTTGAGATGTTGGTAAGCCACCGGTGAGCTGTCCAGGCTGGTGAAGTGAGATAACCAGTGACTATGCGGCACCCCCACTGTACATTGTTCAGAACTTGAATGGGCTCATAGCGAAAAGGCAAAGGAATGTTGACCATAATGCTAAGAGCGCTCACAATGGATATGACCACATTGGCTGTTCTCTCAGTGCAATACCTCACCTTCAATTTGTTGCAGCATATTGCTACAAAGCGGTCAAAGGTGAAGGCGATGGTAAACCAGACGGAGAGTTGGAGGCTTAACCCTTGCAGGAAGACACTGATTCGGCATGCAGGAGTGTAGTTCAGCAGTGAGCCCGGGAAATGATACTTGAAAATTTGGTTCACAATCACGTTGAAAACAAGGACCATCAGATCTCCTGTCGCCATGGCAGTCATGTAGTGAGTGATTCCTTTGGAAAGGCCGCACTTCCCTTGGGAAAAAAATCAGCACTGTCATCATGTTCGCTGAAAAAAAAAATCCCAATTGTCACACGTATCAAAATGCCGATCAGAAATGGGCACAGTCAAGGCCTGGAATTACAGAAGGAGGGTTCCATAAGATTGTGGGCTGCTTCCTGGTGATGCTAGACTTGTACATCAATGAACAAAACTGACATCTTAGTGGCAACACGTTATCTCTCTCATAGAAATATTCTGAAGGTCATTTCAGGAGTAGAATAGAACTCACTGTCACTTTGCACCCCTTTGCCTGCGTATTTCAAGAAAATAAATGTTGCTGCTTTGGATGCTTGGAGAAAGTTCATTTACCATATTCCTGGAATTTAGGTCTTTTGCTTTGAAAAACAGGTTATGCCGACATCCATTCAAGTCCAGAAGAACGTGAGGTGATCTCACTGAAACACGTAAGTTACTGAGCGGACAGGATATGATGGATCACTGGGAAATGCGCTCCTCTTCATGGGACACTTGGGAATACAGTTCAGTAATAAGTAGTTTACCTTATCAAACCGAGATAAGGACATTTCCTTTCTGTTAGAGGCTGTTTGGTATGTGAAATGCTCTTCCTCTGAGGGCAGTGGGACTGAGTTGGAAGGACTGAGTTGGATTGCTTTGAAAACACAAGACGTTGGAGGACTTTGGAATGCACGCAGAAGTCCAGATCTTATTCTCATCAACAATACTCCTACTGAAATTTGGAACGGTTTCAAAGGGCTACATTGCTTATTTCTGTTCCGAATTCGTAGGTTTCTGTGTTCCTCTCCTGTGGCTAACTTTCGTCAAATAAGTTGTATTTCTGAGATGTCTTATATGTCTGCCCCTACCATCAAGAATCTGTCTATGTCAGGCCTTAAGCATACATGTGGACTCTGCCTCCACAACTCTGTCTGTGGCACGGTGTTTCAAACATTCACAATTCCCGAGAGAGAAGAAATGTCCTCTCATCTTAGAATTAAATTGACACTCCTTTATTCTGAGATTATGCCCTCTAGGACATTTCAAAACAGAGCATGCAAGGAAAATGTCGCAACACCTTTCAAGCACTTACCAAAAAATTTCAAGGATTTTTATGATGGAATTGAGAATTTCTATTCAAAAGGTTTGTGGTCCCATTTCCTGGTGAAGCCAAAGCCCTCTCCGATGAGGGGAAAGCATTCTTTCACCATTTATCCTGTCAATTTCCTTAGAAATCTGATATGTCCCAATGAGGTCACTTCTGATTCTTCTAAACTCCAGTGAGTAGATTCCCACACTAAGCTTTACCTGTGTAGTAACTTTGTATGTTTCATTCTCAAGTAAACCCTAATCGCTTTGAATTCCAGCTTTCTGCAACTCTTCTCCATTTAATAAAATTGTGTACTTTGTTCTCCCATCCAAAATGAACAGCTTCACGTTGACCCACATTATACGCCAGTTTCTGACATTTTCCCCACTTATTTAACTGATCAACATCTTTTTGTAAACTGTATTCATCTCTCAATCTGTCATTTTCACTTATGTTTGGTATCATCTGCAAATTTGGCCACAAAACACCTCTGCAGAACCCGGCGCATCCCTTATCCCTATTCATTGTTTCCTTTCCATCAGCCAGTTCTCTATCCATACAATTATGCTGCCTCCAACACAGTATAATGTTATCTTATAATTTAACCGTTTTTGAGGTACTTCATTGAGTGCTGTATCAATGTCCAAATGCAACGCATCTCCTGTTGTCCCGTCCATCCAATCTAGTTATGATTACGTTCCCTACATTGTGAAACAGTCTTTCGGCCCAACCAGCCCATACCGATCCTCTGAGGAGTAACCCAACGAGACTCACTTCCCTCTGACGAATGCACCTAACACTATGATCAATTTAGCATGGCCAATTCACCTGGCCTGCACATCTTTGGACTGTGGGAGGAAACCAGAGCACCCGGAGAAACCTACGGGGAGAATATGCAAACTCCACACAGACAGTTGCCCAAGGCTAGAATTGAACCTGGAACGCTGTTGCTGTAAAGCAGCATTGCTAACCACTGAACCACCTTGCCGTCCTCAGAAATCCTAAGAATTTCATTAGACACAATTATCCTTTCATGAAGCTGTGCTGACTCTGCTTGATGAGATATGGGTTTTACAAATGTGTTGTTATCCCAACCTTATTAATTGATTCCAATATTTTTCAACAATATATACGTTTCTTTACTTTATGCCTCTCTCACCTTTTCAATACGAGTGTCATATTGTCAGTTTTCTAAATCTCTGGCATTTCTGGACACTCCAAGGATTTTTTTATGAAATACATCCAACGCATCTACTATCACTGTAGCCAATTCTTTTAGGATGCTGGGATGCAAGTCGTCACGGTCAGTAAACTTATTTGCCTTGAGCGCCATTAGTTTTTCGAAAACTCATCTTCCAGCGATGGTGAAATGCCATAATTCCTCTCCCATATTCTTCAGAACTAATGGGATGTTTGAAATATTCCCCACCGTAAAGATTGATGCAAAACATTAATTTAAATCCTTTACCATTTGTTGTTTCCTTTATTTAAGTGAAAGACAGTTGTTTCCAACCCTCAGTCATCTGGGACTGGACTAATGAAACTCAGAGTGAAACCAATGGTGATTAAGATACTGAAAACTCAGCAATAAGCTGGAATTCTATTTGGGGGACATTGGAGAAAATTGCAGACACCCAAATCAAATCAGAACACACAAGAAAAATGTCGCAGCGGCTTTGAATCACTTACCAGGAATTCCAAAGACAGCAAGAGTGGGAAAGAGAATCTCAAATGGAAGCGCCTGTGGTCCCATTTTTCAGTGAAAGCAGAAAGAGTCAAAATGAGGCAACGCATTGAAGTACACTTAATTTATACACAAGGCTCCATCCTCAGGGAGAGTGTGAACAGATTTCATTAAACACACAAATTCTAACATCCACATTAAGGCTAGGAGCATAGGTCTGGTAGTGCAGGAGTCTCCTGTGGCTATCTCTGCCTGAAAACAAAGTATATTGTTTTGGAAAATGTGGGACTCTCAGGGAATGTAGCATGAACAGACATGTTCTTGGTACCAAGAATGTCTCCCAAGAAATGAGTGGTACGTAAGGTTCCAAGCGATCCATTGTTATGGGGAACTCTCTGGTCAGACGCGCAGACATACATTTCTGTGGTCAGCAGCGAGACATTAGAATGGCATGTTAACGTCCTGGTACCACGATCAAGGATATCTCAAAGAGACGGCAAAATGTTTCCAAAGGGGAGAGGGGCGAGCAGGAGGTCACTGTGCACATTGCAACTGAACTTATAAGAATGGAAAAGGATGAGATTCTGAAGGGACAATATACAAAGTTAGGCAGGAATTGAAAAAGGAGATCCTTGAGATTAGTAGAATCTGGATTACATCCGGTACTGCTAGCTAGTGAGGATAGGAATAGGAGGATAGAGAGATGAATGCGTGGCTGAGAAGCTGGTGCAGGGGATAAGAGTTCACATTGAATCACTGGAATCTGTATAAGAGGGACTAATTGTGCCTGAATTGGAAGGGGATGATTATGCTGACTGGGAGATTTGCAAGAGCTATTCAGGAGGATTTAAACTCGTAAGATGGTGGGCGTAGTGGGATGTAGGGATATAGTGAGGAAAGAGACCAATCTGAGATTGGTACAGTTGGGAAAAGGAGCAAGTCAAACAATCAGCGCGGGCAGAAACAAGCAGAGAAAGGTAGGACTGAAATTAAACTGCAATTAGTTCAAAGCAAAGGGTAAACCGTGAAGGTAGGTCATGGTTAGGAACATGGGTCTAGGATTTCAAAGCAATTACAGAGATGTGGCTTACAGGTGGACAGGATTGACAGCAGCATTTTCCAAATTAAAAATGCAAAAGGAAGGATGCAAGTGGGGTTGGGGAGCGGTGGCAGGGTGGATACTGGTGTGCGTGGAATCATAGAGTCATAGAGATGTACAGCATGGAAACAGACCCTTCTGTCCAACCCGTCCATGCCGACCAGATATCCCAACTCAATCTAGTCCAACCTGCCAGTACCTGCCCATAACCCTCCAAACCCTTCCTATTCATATACCCATCCAAATGACTCTTAAATGTTGCATTTGTACCAGCCTCCACCACGTTGTCTGGCAGCTCATTCTATACACGTACCACCCTCTGCGTGAAACAGTTGCCCCATAGGTCTCTTTTATATCTTTCCCCTCTCACCCTAAACCTATCCCCTCTAGCTCTGGACTCCACAACCCCAAGGAACAGACTTTGTCTATTTATCCTATCCATGCCCCTCATAATTTTGTAAACCTCTATAAGGTCTGCCTTCTTCACTATCCTATCTACCTGCGACTCCACTTTCAAGGAGCTATGAACCTGCACTCCAAGGTCTCTTTGTTCAGCAACACTCCCTAGGACCTTACCATTAAGTGTATAAGTCCTGCTAAGATTTGCTTTCCCAAAATGCAGCACCTCACATTTATCTGAATTAAACTCCATCTGCCACTTCTCACCCCATGGCCCATCTGGTCCAGATCCTGTTGTAATCTGAAGTAACCCTCTTCGCTGTCCACTTCACCTCCAATTTTGGTTTCATCTGCAAACTTACGAACTGTACCTCTTATGCTCGCAACCAAATCATTTATGTAAATGACAAAAAGTAGAGGGCCCAGCACCGATCCTTGTGGCACTCCACTGGTCACAGGCATCCAGTCTGAAAAACAACTCTCCACCACCACCCTCTGTCTTCCAGCTTTGAGCCAGTTCTGTATCCAAATGGCTAGTTCTCCGTGTATTCCATGAGATCTAACCCTGCTAATCAGTCTTCCATGGGGAACCTTGTCGTACGCCTTACTGAAGTCCATATAGATCACATCTACTGCTCTGCCCTCATCAATCTTCTTTGTTACTTCTTCAAAAAACTCAATCAAGTTTTTGAGACATGATTTCCCATGCACAAAGCCATGTTGACTATCCCGAATCAGTCCTTGCCTTTCCAAATACATGTACATCCTCTTCTTCAGGATTCCCTCCAACAACTTGCCCACCACCGAGGTCAGGCTCACCGAAGTCAGGTGGCAAAAGACGAGGTGTTTTTGATAAGCGGTAACATTATGGATATACTTCGGGAAAATGTTCCTGGGAATACATGCATACCGTTATTTGAGTGGGGCTGAGGAATAAGGAACGGATGATCACATTATTGGGACTTTCCAATAGACTTCCCAATACTCAGTGGGAAATTGAGAAACAAATTTGTAAGAAGATCTCAACTATCTGAAAGAGTTATAGAGTAGTTGTGGTAGAGGATTTTTAATTTTCAAACATGGACTTCGATTGCCACAGTCATGAGGGTTTTTATGGAGGGCAATTTGTTAGATGTGAACAGAATTTTTTTTTATTCAGTATGTGGATATACCTTCGAGAGAACGTGCAAACCTTGACCTTCTTTTGGTATATAAGGCAGGGCAGGTGACTGAGATGTCAGTGGGGAACACTTTGGGGCCCTCGACCATAACTGTGTTAGTTTTAAAATAGTGGCAGAATAGGATAGGCTGGTTATAAACGTTAAGGTTCTAAGTTGGAGAAAGACCAGTTTTGGCAGTATTAGGCAAGAACTTTCAAAAGTTAATTGGGTGTCGATGTTTGCAGGTAAAGTATCGGCTGGAAAACGGGAAAACTTCAGAAATGAGATAACGAGAGTTCAGAGACAGTATGATCCTGTTTGGGGGAAATGCAAGGCTGGTAGGTGTAGGGATTGTTGGATGATTAAAGAAATGAAGGTTTTGGTTAAGAAATAGTAGGAAGCATGTCAGGTATACACAGCAGAGATCAAGTGAATCCTCAGAGGAGTATCAAGGCAGTAGGAGTATACTTAAGAAGGAAATCAGGAGGACAAAAAGGAGACATGAGATAGCTTTGGTAAAGAGGGTTTAGGAGAATCCAAAGGGATTTTATATTTACATTAATAACAAAAAGATAACTGAGGCAAAAATAGGACACCTCAACAATCAGCAAGGCATCCAATGTGTGGAAGCTCAGGAGGTGGGTGAAATACCAAACAAACATTTTGCATCAGTATTTACTGAGGAGAAGGATAAGAAAGGTACACAATGTGGGGAAACTGACATCTTGAAAAATATCCTCACTACAGAGGAGGAGGTGCTGGATGTCTTAAAACGCATAAACATGGATAAATCACCCAGGAGCTGATTAGGTGCTCCCGAGTAAACTGTGGGAAGCTAGAGACATGTTTGCTGGGCCTCTTGCGGATGTATTTGCATCATCGATATTCACAGGTGAGGTGCAGAAATACTGGAGGTTGGCTAATATGGTACCACTGATTAAGAAAATTGCTAAGGAAAATCGACAGAACTATAGATTTGTCAGCCTTACATCGGTGGTACGCAAGGTCTTGAAGGTAATCCTGAGGGACAGGATTTACATGTATTTGAAAATACAAGGACATAATAGGGATAGTTAACATGAGTTTGTGCACGGTAAATCTTGTCTTACAAACTTTATTGAGTTGTTTGAAGAACTAGCAAAGAGGATTGATGAGGACAGAGAGGTGGACGTAATCTTTATGGACTTGGTGTTTGACAAGGTTCCTCATGGTAGACTGGTTAGCATATTTAGATCACACGGAGTACAAGGGGAACTAGACATTTTGATACAGAACTGGCTCGAAGGTAGAAGACAAAGGATGGCTGTTGGGGGTTGCTTTTGAGGCTGGAGGCCTGTGATCAGCAGTGTGTCACAAGGATCGATGATGGGTTCACTGTTTTTTTGTCATTTAGATGAATGATGGGGATGTGACCATAGGTGGGACAGATAAGACATTTGCAGATGACACTAAAATTGGAGGTGTAGAGGACATCGAAGAAGGCTACCTCAGAGTACAATGGGATCTTGATCATATGGGCCAATGGGTTGAGGAGTAGCAGATGGAGTTTAATTTAAATAAATGGCAGATGCAGAACTTTGGAAAGGTAAATAAGGGCAGGAGTTACACACTTAATGTCAAGGTCCTGGGGATTGATGCTGAACAAAGAGACCTTGGAGATCAGGTTCATAGTTCCTTGAACATGAAGTCCTGGAGACAGGATGCTGAAGAAGACATTCGGTACGCTTTCTTTTATTGGTCAGAGCACTGAGTATAGGAATTAGAAGGTCATGTTGCAGCTGTACACAGGACTTTGATGAGGCCACATCTGGAATATTGTGTGCAATTGTGGTCTTCCTCATATTGGATGGGTGTTGTGAAATTTGAAAGTGTTCAGAAAAGATTTACAAGGATGTAGCCAGAATTTGGAGGATTTGAGCTATAAGGAGAGGATGAATCGGATGTGGCTGTTTTCCCTAGAACATCGGATGCTGAGGGTATCTTACAGGGGGTTAATAAAATCATTTGGGGCATGGACAGGATAAATTGACAAGGTCTTGTACGAGAGGTGGAGAATTCAAGAATTAGGGGGCATAGGTTGAGCGTGAGGGGAAGAAGTAAAAGCGACCTTAGGGGTAACATTTCATACGGAGGATGGTGCATGTATGGAATGAGTTGCCAGAGGAAATAGAGTGCTCGGGTGCAATTTAAACATTTAAAACGCATCTGAGTGTCGTTGTGTATAGGAAGGGCTTCGAAGGAGATGGGCCAAGTGCTGCCAAATGGGATTAGATTGTTTAACATATCTGGTCTGCATGGATGATTTGGACTGAAGGATCTGTTCCCGTGCTGTGCATCTCCATGACTGTATCACTGTCTGCCTCCTGTCCTTGAGCAGCAGTTACAGTAGGCTATGTGATCCCCACAGAAACAAAGCCAGTGTCTGTCAGGCATTAGAACTCTGAGTTTTGAAATGGTGATGAGGAACCTGATTGCCTCGGCCTGACTTTAATGGGGGTCGAACGTAAGGTAATCCAGGAGGCAGATTCAAGTAATGAACTGTCGCCATTTTAAAATCAACCTGTGCTACCACACGGTTCTGGAGAATGAGAGTGTTAAAGCAGGGTCTTTTAACCCAGAGAGAGAAATCTAACAGCTAAGCCCCATGAGCCTTCAAGTTGAATCTTTCCAATCGTATCCTTCTCTTCCTTCCATAGTGACTGAATTCAGTGAAAAATGAAGAACTATTCTAAAGAAATATTTTCATTTTCTCTCAGAAAGATCTTCACAACATGATTTCTATGGTTTACATTGACAGTCGTGAGAGTTTACGTCCATGTATACTATTTTCCCACCAGACGTCCCTCAATGATACAAAAGCCCCTCGAAGATTCCTGTAATCATTACAATTTTTAAAAAATTCTTGACTAAATTTCTGTAAGGAATCTCGACTGTGTTGTAATTTAGAACCTCTGAAAAAATGCATTCACGTAAACATTTCACAGAATTATGTATTTTATCTCAGGTACCAGCAGAACTACAATCTTTTAACTCATTAATAATAAAAAAAATCTGTTTACCTTCTCCTTAAATTAACTCAGTGCCTTCAGGTCTAACACATATTCCCCAGATTTATGACCCCTTGTGGGAAGGAAATTCTACTCAGCACAGTTTTAAATCTTCTTCACTGAACCTAAAACAGTGACTTCTCATTCCACATTGCCCCACACAAAGAAAACATCATCACTGTGTCTCTTTTGTCAATTATCAAATTAACTATCAAAGAACAAAGAACTAACACTTTTAGCAGATGCCTATGATGTCTCACACTGACTGTTACAAGTGGGGACTTGGTCATGTGGGATTCCACAAAGACATTTGAGAGACAGAATATATGGGGATGGAATGAGTTTTAGGCAGCAAATGAAAGGATGCAAAAGGTATAAATCTGAAAGTCCTGAACTTAGAATGATACAAAGAAAATAACACACCAGTTGAAATAATGCGAGACATACAAAAGCTCATTACTGGACTTTCATTGGGACACTGATTGAAGTGCTGGGAATGTCAAAGTAAATCTCAGATAAAAGCAAAGCTGGAAATGGATATTTAATGCATGTGTGTACAATATGTTATACTGGGCACATTATTCCTCGCCCACTGATAAATGATTCAGAAGAATGAAGGTTTTGCATCTTTTATTTCAAAGGAAGCTGACTTTCTTCATTTCTAAAATCAAGAGCACCTGAAATGATCAGAAAACATCAGACATAGGATTTCACAGTCCAGCAGTGATCCCATAACTTAAAATGGAATGACCTGGAGTCTGCTGGGAAGAGGATGAAGAAGCAGAGATGAGGAGCATTAAGGTGATTGCCACAGATTTGTTTTTTTGGGGGGAAATGTTGATTTCACAAGCATTCATTCTACAGGGCTGTTACTGAAGTGTCAGATAAAGGTCGCTCTGGTGGAACAACAATATTAAGACTTTTATGAACAGTGCTGAGGAGGTTACACACCACTCCATCATTTTGCAGAAAGCTGTGTCTGTTTGTGGCAGTTGGGACTGGCTTGTTTGGGAGCTTCTCTAAAATGAGGATTGGTGGCTAAATCCTCAAATCCTAAATCCTCAAAGACAGTACCTCGTATTGTACTGGACGCAGTTCAGCAGGATTTTGTCATTAAAAGATGTGAGCCTCATGCTGAGTGGTCTGTCCAGTAAATGTATTCGGTCAAACAGTGCTGTATCTGTTTAATAATGTGTTAACATAATTATGTTGACCACCATTTGCATGTGAATTCATGTTAGATTTTGGTTTTATTAAGATTGCATTCATTTCATGTTATGTTCTTCAGTAACATTAAATCTTTTGATTTTTTTTTGGACATCTGTTTTATTTGTAACATTCACTGATACTGGACTTCTCCAGGTTAGATTAATGATCATTTTGAATTCTGGGATTCAGTCTTTCATCCAACTCAGTCTATCTTCCTTGCTGTCTCCTGATACCCTTTCGCCCTCAGAACAAAATTAACTCCGTCATGAAAACATTTAATGTCTGAGTCTCACCCTCTTCCTGTGGCAGAAAATTCCAGAGGCTCACCACTCTCACTCCTAAGTATCCTACTCTGTGTGCTCAGTGTGTGATCACAGATTCATAACTCTCCTTTAAGCGGAACATTCTTCTTATTCATGCCTAGTCATTTTAGAACTTTAGTGTTTTAAGATTAGATTAGATTCCCTACAGTGTGGAAACAGGCCGTTCAGCCCAACCAGCCCACACCGACCCTCTGAAGAGTAACACAGCCAGACCCATTTCACTCTAACCAATGCACCTAACACTATGGGCAATTTAGCATGGCTAATTCACCTGACTCACACATCTTTTGATTGTGGCAGGAAGCCGGAGCACCCAGAGGAAACCCATGCAGACATGGAGAGAATGTCCAAACTCCACACAGGCAGTCACTTCAGGTTGATTTATTAAGTGTAGATTCATTGAATTATATAGGTATAACATGCTCTGTCATTCTCCTCAACTTCGGTGAAATGATTCAGTACGTCTTCGTAGGTCAGTACTGTCATCCCAGGAGTCAGTCTGGTAAATTCTCACTATACTTGCTACGTGGCCAATACATCCCTCATTAGATAAGGAGACAAAAACTGCACTTACTATTCCAGGTGTGGTCTCACCAAGGTGCAAAGTAGTTGCAACACAATATCCCTTCTGGACCAATTCCAGTTTAATAACAGGATGCCTGTAGCATGGCTAACCAAATTATATTCAGTGCTCTAATTGTCCCCTTAATAATGACCTGTTCAGCCGCAACAAAATGTCTCAATTCTGATACTCAATTTCTGAACAATTAAAACAAAAATGTGAAAAGTCTCCTTCATCGTCTGGTCTATCGATGGTACAAATTTGAAGAAACTATGTACCTAAAAACCATGTCACTCTGTTCGACATCAATCACCAGTTCCCAGACATTAACCCGCCAAGTCCTGCCAAAGTCTGTGGCGCATAAATGTATTACCTCACCATCCATCTGCCACCACATGTTTATACGTAACAAGATCTGGACAACATTCAGGCTTGTGCTGAGAATTGTAAAGTAATAATGCACCATCTCGAAACTTAATCTTTCACTCCCTCTACCAACGCACACATGCAGCATTGTGTACCCTACACAAGATGCACTGCAACAACTTTCCAAGGCTCCTGACATAGCAGCTTCCCAGTCTGTGATGTTTCCCATTTAGATAGACAAGGACAACAGTCACAATGGGTTCCTGTTCAAACCATACGTCATCCTGACCTTGAGATACATTGCCATTCCTTCACTGTCAATGGCTCAAGAATTCTCCTTGTCACAGTCTCAGTCCATTGTTCAATAATGGCTTGATCGCTGCTTTCATCAGTAACCACAACAAATCAAACAGTAGTTTCACAACGTTGCTGTATTTTCATCCAGTAGTACTTCTATCTCATCTCTGCATTGACCTCTACTTTTCTGTACCTAATAATCATTATTATTATCCACTCTGCTTCAAACCTTTAGCATTCTAACTGCCTTTATAAATTCAGTCACTTTGGTTCAAAATGAAAACTGTTGTGGACCAGTCGTGACCCCCACAAAACATTTCACGGAGGTAATCCAGCGGTTAACTTTTCCATTTATTTTAGGCAGATGTGTGTTGGATATTCCAGGCATGACCACCTGGTGAAACCACTCGGATTCAAGTATAGCAGAATTTATTTTGCACAACAACGAATGATTCACAAGCAAAAGTAAATAAAATTTCAATTGACACCTATTTTACAACACAACCGATATGAGAATACCACACCTTAACAATGGAGCTGTTCAATTTCTTTTTGCAAAAACCCCACAAAAACAACCCTTGGGGAAAAGTTAAGTTCAAACACATTTTCTGACAGTAGAGATGTTAGAGAAAGTCATCTGTTGAATCGAGGAACCCTTTTCTCCCAGCAACTTCTTTTCTGAAAAGCAATTTCGAACAGCCTTTGTGCTAAAACTCGAAACTAAACCAGACTTAAAAAAAAACACCCTGAATTGGGAGAACTGGTCACTCCACTTTTATTGAACAAGAGATTTTGTTTTTTAAATTAATCTGAAAGCCCTTTCCCTGATTATTGACTTAGGCAGTATCTGTAAGCCATTATAAAAGTGGCCTAAACCCAGATAAATTGGAACCTCTGCCTTTTACAATCCCTTTCGAAAATTAAAACTAAGGACAACATAACCTCTGTTAAGGGAGCAACATCATCATAAAAGACACTGTACAATATCATCACTTGATTAAAAATGAAACATTTTATTTTGTTCATTCGAGAAAGTGGGCATCCTTGGCTAGGTTGGTATTATTCCCAAAAGGGCGGTTAAGACTCAATTGTAATGCTCTGCGATCCAAATGGCTGTGGATCTCAAATCACATTTCCGACCGACCAGCTGAACGTTGTCAGAATTTCTTTCCAAAATGACAATTGATTTTTGAAAACAATTAATTTTCATTGTGTCAATAAAGATTGGCTCACATTATTTGCATGGAAAATTCATTATTTGCCATGGTGGGATTTGAACCTGTATCCCCATGATATTAGTTTGATTAGATTAGATTACTGATAGTGTGGCAACAGGTCCTTCGGCCCAACAAGTCCACACCGCCCCGCGAAGCGCAACCCACCCATACCCCTACATTTACCCCTTACCTAACACTGTGGGGAATTTAGCATGGCCAATTCACCTGACCTGCACACCTTTGGACTGTGGGAGGAAACCGGAACACCTGGAGAAAACCCACGCAGACACCGGGACAATGTGCAAACTCCACACAGTCAGTCGCCCGAGTCGGGAATTGAACCTGGGTCTCTGGCGCTGTGAGGCAGCAGTGCTAACCACTATACGACCGGGCTGCCCACGGACCTAGACAACTGGCCAGTGAGGTTATCATGACACAAACAACTCCTCCCACAGTAATATAAATTACTTGTGTAGCTTTCTGAGCAGAACATAAGGAGATTTCAGCAAATATTTCACCTTCTCTCTGAATCTCCTCTGGGTCTTTGCATAAATGCAAGTGCTAGTGCAGGAGCTGGTGCACATCAGCAGGAACGCTGCCCTGATTGCCACATAGAGTGAGGTTGAAACTTGGAAAGACGTAGTGTGGGTAATGCTGATGCAGATGTGGATGACAGTGATGGGTACCGCCAGCACCATGAAGCAGCCGGAGATGGTGAAGAGCAGAACGATGGAGGTCTTCCTGACCTTCCACTCTGGGTCTCTGCCCATCTCTCCAGCACTGACACTCATGCTCTTCAGGGTTTGAAGACCACTGCTGGCCACTAGGATGTGGCGGGAAGTGAGGGAGTTCAACAGCAGCAGCAGGGGAATAGGAAGAAACATGT
>NC_057746.1:23989166-24000725 GCF_004010195.1 Chiloscyllium plagiosum | reverse complement strand
AGCATCATGGTTTTGGACAATGCAGTCATCCTTAATGGACTTATTGGAGTTCTTTAAGAAAGGAATGTGTACTATGAAGATGTGCCAGTGGCTATACTCTGCTTAGATATCCTGGCAATATTTGATAAGGTGTTCCATCAAAGTTTGTGTAGAAAATGACAGCCCATGTTGTCGGGGATAACAGACAGAATGATTAGCTGTCCAAAAGGAAAGCAGACAAATTGTATAAATCTTATTATTTTCTGCATGTGAATATATGGCAAGTTGTGCATGGCAGGGATCAGTTCTAAGGCCTTAATTATTCATGATTATTACAGGTAACTTGGTCAAATGGTCTAAAATGATGACTATTATATTTGCTGTTTTGACAAAAATACGTTGAAAGGTAAATTTTGAGGCGTGAAGACGCTACAAAGACATATAAATAAATGAAGCACTGTCAATAATATAGAAAACAGAATTTAACATTTAAAAATTTTGTCATTGTCAATTTTGGCAGGAAGAATGAGAAAAAGAAAATTCTAACTGATGAGAAGGTCGAGCTCTGAGAGGCAGAGGAATCTGGATGTCCGAATATTTCAATTGCAAAATTGTCGTTTTCAGGTATAGCAAGACATTGAGAAAACAAATAGAATGTTACCATGCACTACATGAGAAATTGACTGCAAAGAAATAAGTTTACTCTTTAGAATCTTTAAACTTTGCAATGACTCTGAGATTAGCGGGACATGATTCGCAGGTGACTACTGTTTCCATTCTAGATGTTATCAGAACAACAACCATCACATTTAACGCTGCAATTATACCTATGTACATGCTGGTGACAAAGGAACAGAGTCATAGCTGCTTTGCTATCCTGGCAACATACCTTGCTCAAGCAATTTTATAATGTGATCAAAGCACTGTCGATGACATTATGCATTCACTCAGACGATGGAGAATTCCTTCTATCCTGTCAGATGCACTTTGGATTAATTGGGAAAGTAATCAATATCCATTCAAATTACAGGAAAATTTAATACTCCTTTCAGCTAAAATGGTTTCAGGAACCCAAAAACTCATTTGTAACTTGGATTAGCATTTGCTCAGGAGAAGGGTGAATAATCAGAAAAACTGAAACTCACTTATTGAGTTGTTTGGACTCTGGTTGCTGTCAATCCAGATGGCAAGTGTGTAATATATGTAAGCCGAACAAAGAAAGAAATAAGTTCAACTGGAGTTAAATTATGAGCAGATATTTCAGCAGGGTATCATTAAGTTACTGCATTCAGACTAGTTAGACAGAGAGACAGGGGGGTGGTACGGCGGAGACATCAGGGCAGAGAAAGCGAAAGAAATACAAGAAAGGTCGAGAGGGACAAAGTAGTGGCTGCGGTCATGGAGAGACAGAGAGAGAAAGAAAGAAAGAGGGACAGATTGGTGGAGAGAGGGGGACAGTGGGTAAGAAAGAATGGGGCAAATAGGGTGACAGAAAGAGAGAAGACTTCGTCAGATCCTTCATCGTTCCACATGCACGAGAATGAATCGAAATGAGTTGCTGCAGGATAGCCCATACATCACAGTTGTTGCTGCCAAAAGGAGCTGGTAATGCAGCAGCTGTTTTGTGACACTAACAAACAAGGCATTGACATGCAAGTTACCCTGTCGAAGAAGGGACTGAAGAAGCAGCACTGAACTCAAATCTTAAAAGCTGCTTTCTCTCCACAGATGCTGCTAGGCCTGCTGAGATTGATACTATGGTTTCTGCTTTGGCTTCTGATCTCAAGTGTCCGTCCCGTCGGTAACATTTGAACTTCTTGATGGTTTCTGTGACTAGATATCTCCAAATAAAGGTTGGTGTCCCATTGCTCTCCGAACAGGGGTTATCCTAGTGGGCGATAATCATTGACGGTTCAGGAGGAAGGCACTCTTCATGGATTGACCGGGCTTGGCCCTATGCCTAAGCAACTTGTTTATGACGCTGGTCAGCAGGAAATGTCATGATGTTGGCATTGAAACATAAGCAGTGGAATTGTCAGTGATGGTCGTGTGAATGTGAATGAATATTTACTTGGAAAAGTTGCTTGTTCTCTAGAATATTACCAGCCATAAATTATTCATTAATTTACAAGATGTGTCCTGCATTTAAACACCACGCACAGACATGACTCACAGCACTCTTGGAGTCATGATTTGGAGATGCCAGTGTTGGACTGGAGTGTACAAAGTTAAAAATCACACAACATCAGGTTATCGTCCAACAGGTTTAATTGGAAGCACACTTGCTTTCGGAGCGACACTCCTTCATCAGGTAGTAGTGGAGGGCTCAATCCTAACACACAGAATTTACAGCAAAAATTTACAGTGTGATGTAACTGAAATTACACATTGAAAAATTGATTGTCTGTTAAGCCTTTCATCTGTTAGAATACCGTGATAGTTTCACTTCTTTCATGTGTAAATCACAAAACCTATTTTTCTTAAAGTTGCATTCTCGGGTTAGCATCAACATATTGTCTAGCTATCACTATTGTTAACAGCTAATCCGAGAAAGCAACTTTTAAAAAAAAGTTTTTGTGATTTACACATGAAAGAAGTGAAACGATCACTGTATTCTAACAGATGAAAGGCTTAACAGACAAGCAATTTTTCAATGTATAAATTTTTGCTATTAATTCTGTGTGTTAGGATTGAGCCCTCCACTACCATCTGATGAAGGAGCGTCGCTCCGAAAGCTAGTGTGCTTCCAATTAAATCTGCCGGGCTGTAATCTGGTGTTGTGTGATATTTAACTTAGCATTATTGGAGTTTTTATGAATTCAAGCGTTTCCTCCAACAATCATGTGCAATCAATCAGAAAACAAGAAGGAAAGTCAGTAATAGATTGAAGGCATTTGAATTGAATCAGTTGAGCTCTGGGTACATATTGGCTGACCATTAATGCAGCCTGCTTCACACCAAGGTTGACACGTGTACGAGACTTTGATAAAAAATTTCAAAGCATTACTTACATTTCGAAACATTGAGTTCGAAAGTAGAGCTACGCGGGATTTTGATTTCCATTCTGTGAAGGAACCTTGTTTTAACTAAGTGCCAGAAAACCATTATTTTGGCATTTAGTGAAAACAACATTTGTGAGAAATCATGTGACTGAATATAAGTGATTAGACAAGCTCCCTTGTGAGGTATTTGCTGAAGTGATTAAAATCAGATTTACGACCCAGCTCAAGGTAGAAGGTGAGGGAGCTGAAGGAGATTCAAATCAAAGAGAAACAACATAGAAATTTGAACGTCCCCAGGCCATTAAATGGGGAAAGCAGTTTTAAGCTGTATTCATAGCCCAAGTAGATAGGGCTGGGAAAATCTGAGGCTTTTTTTTAAACAGTGTTAACTTGTGTATGTGTCTCTTGATGAGAGAGAGGGCGTTAGAGAGAGAAACATACCTGATGAATATGCATAGGTTACAGAAAGGAATTGCTTGTGACCCTATTAGTTGAATAACAAATTAAACAATGAAGATGCTTCATTAGGTTTGAATATCTGCAAAGGATATTACTGAGAAAAAAAAAGTTGATTTTTATTTGTTGTCAACATTATCTGGAAATCTAAAAATAAGTAGCTCAGAGAATTAATGGTATTGGAAAGTGAAAGGGACACATTATTTGATCCTGTGAACTGGTGCCATCGAACTGTGCATCCTCATTGCTTTCTTGAACCAGGAGCAATCTTCTTTGTTTGTCTGTGTATGTGAACATAGAGGATTAAGAAGGAGTTGAAAGTTCCAACCAATAAACTCACAAGTTGGTACATCATATTTAGTTTACCTGTAGTTAGAGTTGATTATTCTACAATAATTAGTACTTTTGTATTACGTACAAAAACCTGGTCAGTGCGTTCTGTTGCCCTGAGTTTGTCAGAAAAGGAAACTGAGGACTATTTCATAATTTATTAAACTTTTAATGTTAGTGTCAGCCTGGAAATGGAAGGATTCATGTATCAGTTCACTTTTGCACGTGACTCATGACAATGCTTCAGTTGATTTCCATTCTGTCGTCCATATCTCAGTCAAGACTTTCAGTAAGTCTGAACCCAAATGTTCTGGGAGCATCGAAACTAATTATTGGCTTTACCAAAGCATCCTTTGAAATTCTTTCTTCCCTAAGTCCTTCCTACAGTCCACGGTGAAAATCTGATAATACATACATCAATCTAGAAATAAAAGCTTTCCATCTTCAACATCATTTTGCTTTTTTGAGCAACAATCACCAACTTTCTTGAGGGAGGGTCTGTCACCAAATGGCGTGAAAATATGTTGCCTACTTAATTAAGGGAAGTATTGTGATATTTCCAAAAAACAATGTGAATTTGAGGCACAATGGAATAAGTGGGAATGATATAAGATGAAGAGTATGAATACAACAGAAATATAAAGGGCAACAATAATTAATTGGAGCTGTTCATAGACTACACACTCGCAATGTTTGTTTGGAAGGATATTAATTCGGAAATGAGAAGTGCATTTAACAATGCAAAAGCAATCCTTTTAGGTGACTATAATGTTATATAACCTGGGAAAAGTTGATGCATAACAGTATAATTGACATAACCTTGCTTTATTTCTTTTCTGGATTGCTTGCTGGTTCAGATTTATTGCCTGTCCATAACTGCCCATGAACTGACCAGTTTAATAGACCAATGCAGATTCAGCCATTTTGCTGTTAGACCAGAGTCACAGGTATGCCAGATCAGGAACCGAAAGGATACCAATGATCCAGATGAGATTTTACAAATAACAGCAAAGATGACAAGGTTGGCATTAGGTTGATATTTATTGAATTGAAATGATAACATCTGTCATCTTTGGATAAGAATTGCTGATCCCAGAATATTAAGATGGGAGCCAGTGTTACTAATCTGAGGATTTTACCACCATTCTTCTATTTTCTTCTCCAGAACATGCTGAGATGGAATTTCTGGAGCCGTTTGTTGAGGAATCAAACAAGGAAGGGTTTATTTTCCAATTTTACGCCTCACATTAAACGATGAGAAAGGGTCAACTATTAATCTTGTTGTAAAATGCTATATTTAACAACAATGACCATTCAAGAGTTGAATTAAAAGCTACACTGATAGAAGAGCAAGATCTAGTGCTCACATCATTAACATATGGCTTTGAGCAAGTATGCATTCCTTTAAAGTACAAAGACACAAGAGGGAAAGTGAGGTCAGTGAAAGCAGCAAAGGAATTTAAATATGACAAAGTAGAATTGAACTGAAAACATTAAATCTATTTCTCTTTCCAACGTTGCAGTTAGGCCTGTTCAATCTCTCCAGCAGTTTCTGTTTCTAGTTAAGTCAAATATTGCATTTGATCAATACATCACAAAGGTGATGAAAACTTGTAATCCTAAAGATTAGGTGCACTTCAGAATTGAGAAAAGAATGCCCAAGGATGCAATAAAAAAGAGTAGAATATTGATTTAAAAAAGCAGGAAACAAAGTTGTGAAACCTTCAACATGTAATAAAAAGTAAATGGTTAGCAGAGACAAAATTGGTTACGGGATTATTTATCACAACAAACAGAGAAATGCTAGAATTAAAATAATTACTGTGTGTCTGGCTGCTCAGAAAATGTTACAAGAAATCTCAGAGAAATGACAACTATCAATGAGAATGAAGAACTGAAAGCAATTTAAGAAAAATTCCTGTACAAACCAATGAAATAGAAGGTTGACAAACCTCTGACATCTGAAATTATCCATCCCAGTGTTTCAAATGCGATGGCTAAGCGCTTTCTGGACACAGTGTTGATAATCTTGGAAACTGGTTTCTGGAATACAGATATTGCAAATGTGAACCCATGTTGAAAAAAGAATAAAGTGAGAAAACACAGGTTAACAAGTTTGGCATTCTAATATAATTGGTAGAGAAAATGCTGGTAGACAATATATTCTGAAAAAAGTATAATTGGACAGATAGAAAATGATGGTCTGATTGGGCTGAGGTCAATGAAATGGAAATAATGTTCAGCAACGTTTTGGAGCTATCTGAGTCTGTTGCTGGCAGTATAGATGAGGTGGTGAAGTCAATGCCTTCGTGATACAGTTTCTGGTCTATCATTCCAAAGAAACAGAAAAAGTTATGATGACCTGGGTTCAAATATTGCTACAGCCGATGAGAGAATTTAAAAATCTGAAATTAGGAGTCGACTGATGACATTCAATCCTTTGTCAATAGTGAGAAGATGCTGTGTGATTCACGAGGGAAGAACCTGACTGGTTTACCTGGTCTGGCCTGCATGCAATTCCAGATGGGGTTGATGCATAAGTGTCCTCTGGGCAATTAGGGATGGAGAATAAATGCTGGCCTAGACAGTCACACTCATATCCTGAGAATGAATGAATTTTAAAAAAGTCATTGACATGTCCTCTGATTTTAAAAAGGCACTTGACATAGTTGTGCAGATGAGGTAATTAAACTAAATTGAAGCACTTGGTTGAAGGAGTTGGATTGAGGAATGGTCAGCAGAAACAACACAGACAGGAGAAATGCATGGGCCATTCTCAGGTTAGCAGGCCGTGACTGGTTGAGCATCACAAGTAACATTGCTTGAGCCTGAGCTGTTCATAATCTCTGCATCACAATTTGGGAACAGACCTAATATTTACAGTTTTGTGGATCACAGAATACGAGGTGGGGATGTGTGCTGTCAGGATAAACAAGAGGCTGCAAAAGGAATTCCACAGACTGAATGAACAGCTAACAATATCCCAAGAGAATGTCATTTCAGTTCGTGTGAGGTTGTCCACTTTGTTAGCAATGATCGAGGTGTGGATTATTTATAAAAAGGCCAAAGATTACAAAAGTCTGATGACTAAAGGGCAATAGGTGGTCTTGTTTGTAAGTCACTGAAAACTAGCGTGCAGGCGCCACAAACAATTTGGAAGGCAAATGGTTTGTTGGACTTTAACATAAGATGATGGACGTGCAGGAATAAGGAAGTTGTGCATCAGTAATGTAGAACATTGGCGAGACCACTTGGAATACTTTGTACCATTTTGGTACTCTCAACAAAGGAGAAATAACATATCTTCCCAAAGAGGGTCGCAGGTTGATTCCCCAGACTGTTTTCTGGAATATTGCAAACTCCCGTGTGGAGGTTTTTCAAAAACACAGGATTGTATCCTCTACAATAGGCGAAAGTGAGTACTGCAAATGTCAGAGATGAGAGTCTCGATTGGAGTGGTGCTGGTAAAGCATGGAAGGTCAGGCAGCATCCGAGGAGTGGGAAAATTAACGTTTCAGGCAAAAACCCTCCCGATGAAGACACTAATCTTGCATCCTCTAAAGCTTGGGAAAATGACAGGGAATCTTGTTTCAGCTTACAAAATTCTATGAACTCTCACAGGATAGAGGTTACCCCTCGCAGAACCAAGGGATAGAGTTTCAGAGTAAGGGAAAGCCATTTAGGACCGACAATAATCGAGCAAGTTCTGAAGCTCTTTCACTTGAACCTGTAGCTTAATGGGACACAGATAGTGGTCTGTTCAGAGCATCTCGCCTTGTTTTAACAAGGAAACCAAATGGAATTTTGGAATTTGCTGCTAAAGGAATAAAACACAAACAAATACGCACATGCAGCTATGTGTAATCTCTATAAGATAGATCGCAACAACTTAGTAAGTCCCCTAGGGCAGCATTTGCCAAATCTGTAATCTCCACTAGCTAAATTTTCGAGGACAGCATATACATGGGAATACCATCAGTGCAAGTTTCTTTTCAAAGCACAAGCCTTCCTGACCTGGAAATGTACTGCTATTCCTTCAATGTCACTTCGTCAAGAATTTCGTTTGTCTCAGCCTATTCTTCAAAATTGGTCTGGTCGCTGCTTCCTTCAGTGATTCTGAAAAATTATCCCATACTTTTGGATAGTGAAAGGTCATCAATTGCCTCTGTTTTCAGCAGAACATCTCGAAGTCGATTTCTTCCACATCTCGAGCCATCAAAAATTGTTTCAGTACATTCTGCGCAAATCCTTTATCATTCTAACTGCCTCTATCAGCACACAATGAAAATGACCTCATTGTTTCCGTTTCTGGTTCAAAGTTACATGGATTTTTTTTTTAACCTGGCATTATCTGAATGCATGTCTTCTGCATCCTCAGAATTAAACCTAACCTGCCAATGTTAGGTTAGGTTTAATCCGAAGTCCATAGAAAACTCTGCAGTTTTGGTCTCAGTAATGACTGGTTTTTGATATTTGAACCATGATGGTCACATGTGTTATAACACACTTCTGAAACAGATGGGTCTTGGCACAAATTTTATTGATCAGAGTCAGGGGCACTACCAGTGCACCACTTGACCCTTATCTTCATATTTACTGCATACCCTGTACATCGCCTCCCCTACCTCACTTCAATTTATTCAAATCCTTTGTGGATTGCACCGAAAATTTCAAGAAAAAAGGACAATGTTCAACGTCAGTCGCTCTCTTAAAATTGGCATCTCATATTTTGTTCAGTGGGGTTAATGGGCATCACTGGCTAGGTTGGCAATAAGAATTTTTTTTCCCAAAAGGACATTAATTCTTCGATGACAATTGACACTCACTCTTGACAATTGATATGCCGGGCAGTGAGAGAATTCAACAGCAGCATCAGGGGAATTGGAAGAAACATATTTGAGATGTTGGTGAGGCACGATGAGCAGCCCAGGCCAGTGAATTGAGATAACCAGTGACTGTGCGGCAGCCCCACTGTACATTGTTCAGAGCGTGAGTGGGCTCATAGCAAAAAGGCAAGGCAATGTTGACCATAATGTTAAGAGCGCTCACAATGGACGTGACTACGCTGGCTATTCTTTCAGTGCAACATCTCGCCTTCAACTTGTTGCAGCAAATTGCTACAAAGCGGTCAAAGGTGAAGGCGATGGTAAACCAGATGGTGAGCTGAAGGCTCAGACGTTGCAGGAGAGCACTGAGTCAGCACGCAGGAGTGTAGTTCAGCAGCAAGCTCGGGAAATTATACCTGAAGATCTGGCTCACAATCAGATTGAAGACAAGAACCATCGGATCTCCTGTTGCCATGGCAGTCATGTAGCGAATGATTCCTTTGGAAAGAATCAACACTGTCATCAGGTTTGCTGAAAAAATAGAATCCCAATTATCACATGTATCAAAATGCCGATCAGAAATGGGCAAAGACAAGGCCTGGAATGACAGAAGGAGGGTTCTGCAAGATTGTGGGCTGCTTCCTGGTGATGCTAGACTTGGACATCAATGAACAAAACTGACATCTTAGTGGCAACATATTATCTCTCTCATAGAAGTATTCTGAAGGTGATTTCAGGAGTAGAATAGAACTCACTGTCACTTTGCACCCCTTGACCTGCCTATTCCAAGCAAATAAATATTGCTGCTTTAGAAGCTTGGAGAAGGTTCATTTACCTTATTCCAGGGATTAAAGTATTTTGCTGTGAAGAAAGGTTATGCTTCATTCATGTAAGTTATTAAGCAGACAGGATAAGGTACATCACTGGAATTACACTCCTCTTCATGGGACACTTGGGGATACGGTTTAGTAATAAGTAGTTCCCCTTATCAAATAGAGATAAGGACATTTCTATTCTCTTAGAGGGTGTTTTGTATTTGGAATGCTCTTCCTCTGAAGGTAGTGGGACTGTGTCGGAAGGACTGAGTTGGATTGTTTTGATCACACAAGGCATTCAAAGGCTATGGAATGCAGGCAGAAGTCTGGATCTTATTCTCATCAATAGTACTCCTACTAAAATTTGGAGAGGTTTCAAAGGGCCACATTGCCTATCTCTGTTCCGAAATCATAGGTATCTGTATTCCTCTCCTATGGCTAATTTTCGTCAAAGAAGGTGTATTTCTGAGGTGTCTTATATGTATGGCACTACCATCAAGAATATCTTTATGTCAGGCCTGAAAAGTACATGTGGACTCTGCCCCCACACCTCTCTCTATGGCAAGGGGTTCCAAACACTCACAATCCTCTCGCGAGAAGAAATTTCTCCTCATCTGCGAATTACGTTGACACTCCTTTCTGCTGAGACTGTCCCCTCTGGGACATTTCTAAACAGAACAGGCAAGATAAAAGTCGCAACATCTTCCAAGCACTTCCCAAAAATTTCAATGATTTTCATGATGGAATTGAATATTTCTATTCGAAATGTTTGTTGTCCTAATTTCTGGTGAAGCCAAAGCACACTCCGATGAGAGGAAAGCATTCTCTCACCATTCACCCTGTCAATTGCCTTAGAAATCCGATATGTCTCAATGAGATCAACTTTAATTCTTCTAGATTCCAGTGAGTAGACTTCCACACTCAGCTTTATCTGCGTATTAACTTTATATGTTTCATTCTGAAGTAAACCCAAGATGCTTTGAATTCACGTTTTCTGCAACTCTTCTCCGTTTAAATAAAATGGTGTCCTTTGTTCTCCTTTCCAAAATTAACAGCTTCACTTTGATCTACGTTCTACTCCAGTTTCTGACATTTTCCCCACTTACTTAACTGATCAACATTTTTCTGTAAACTGTTTGTATTCTTCTCTTAATCCGCCTTTTTCACTTATGTTTGGTATCTCCTGCAAATTTGGCCATAGAACATTCATTTCCTTCCTGCACATACTTAATATATTTGTATAATTCCTAACCCTGCAGAACCCGACGAATCCTTTACCCCATTCATTGTTTCCTTTCGATCAGCCATTTCTCTATCCATACTATTATGCTGCCTTCAATACAGTATAATGTTAACTTATAACTTAACCGTTTGTGAGATACATCATTGAGTGCTGTTTCATTGTCCAAATCCAACGCATCTCCTGTTTCCACTCCATCCAATCTGGTTGAGACATCCTCAGAAATTTCAAGAAATGCATTAGACACGAGTTCCCTTTCATGAAGCTGTGCTGACTCTGCTTGATAAAATATGGGTTTTACAAATGTGCTGTTATCCCAGTCTTATTAATTCATTCCAATATTTTTTCAACGATACATGTGTTTACTCACCTTATGCCTCCCTCACTTTTTCAACACAAGTGTCACGTTGTCAGTTTTCTAAATCTCTGGCATTTCTGGACACGCCAAGATGTTTTTGCGAATTACAGGCAACGTTGAGGTTTACAAAATCATGAAGGATATAGACAGAGTGGATAGAGACAAGCTTTTTCCCAGGGTGAAGTATTCACTAAAGAGAGGTCACGCTTTCAAGGTGAGAGGTGGAAAGTTTAAGAGGGATACATGCGGTAAGTGCTTCACACAGAGGGTGGTGGGCATTTGAAACGTGTTGCCAGCAGAGGTGGCAGAGGCAGGCACGGTAGATTCATTTACAATGCGTCTGGACAAATGCATGAGTATGTGGGGAGCAGAGAGATACAGATGCTCAGAAATGGACTGACAGATTTAGACAGGCTTGGAGGGCCTGGGGGCTGTAAATTGCCTTTGTTCTTTTCCTCTACTATCTGTGTAGCTAACTCTTTTAGGTTGCTGGGATGCAAGTCGCCAATGCCAGAAACCTTTTTTGCCTTGAGCCCCATTAGTTTTTCGAATA
>NC_057746.1:23984364-23988971 GCF_004010195.1 Chiloscyllium plagiosum | reverse complement strand
CGTTGTCAGTTTTCTAAATCTCTGGCATTTCTGGACACGCCAAGATGTTTTTGCGAATTACAGGCAACGTTGAGGTTTACAAAATCATGGAGGGTATAGACAGAGTGGATAGAGACAAGCTTTTTCCCAGGGTGAAGGATTCACTAACGAGAGGTCACGCTTTCAAGTTGAGAGGGGGAAAGTTTAAGAGGGATACATGCGGTAAGTGCTTCACACAGAGGGTGGTGGGCATTTGAACCGTGTTGCCAGCAGAGGTGGAAGAGGCAGGCACGGTAGATTCATTTACAATGCGTCTGGACAAATGCATGAGTATGTGGGGAGCAGAGAGATACAGATGCTCAGAAATGGACTGACAGATTTAGACAGGCTTGGAGAGCTTGGAGGGCCTGGGGGCTGTAAATTGCCTTTGTTCTTTTCCTCTACTATCTCTGTAGCTAACTCTTTTAGGTTGCTGGGATGCAAGTCGTCAATGTCAGAAACCTTTTTTGCCTTGAGCCCCATTAGTTTTTCGAATACTTCTCTCCCAGTGATGATGAAATGACATGATTGCTCTACCATATCCTTGAGCATTCATGAGATGTTCGAAATATTCTCCACCGTAATGATTGATGCAAAACGTTGATTTAAATCACTTACCATTTGTTGTTTTCTTTATTTAAGTGAAACACAGTTGTTTCCAACCCTCAGTCATCTGGGACTGGACTGATCAACTGAGGCTGAAACCAATGGTAATGAAGAGATGGAAAACTCAGCAATAAGCAGGAGTTCCATTTGGGGGACACTGGAGAAAATTGCAGATACCCAAATCAAATCAGAACACACAAGAAAAATGTCACAGCGGCTTCGAATCACTTACAAGGAATTCCAAAGATGGCAAGAATGGGAAAGAAAATTTCAAGCGGAAGTGCCTGTGGTCCCATGTTTTGGTGAAAGCAGAAACAGTCAAAATGAGGCAACGCATTTAAATACACTCAATTTATACACAAGTGTCCATCCTCAGGGAGAGTGTGAACAGATATCATTAAACACACAAATTTGAACACAGACATTAATTAAGGCAAGGAGCCTGGGGCTGGTAGTGCGGGCATCTCCTGTGGCTATCACCATCTGAAACAAATGCGCTATTTTGGAAAATGTAGAAGGTGATTTATTTTCAGGGAAACGTAGCACGGTCAGTCATGTTCTTGGTACCGAGGCAGGCTCTCATGGAATGAGCGTTACATAAGGTTGCAAACAATCCATTGTGATAGTGGACTGTCTAGTCAGAGGTGCAGACAGAAATTTCTGTGGTCACCTGCGGGAAATCAGAATGACATATTACCTTTCTGATGCCACGATCAAGGGTATCTCAAAGAGAGGGTAAAATGTTCTCAAAGGGGAGAGGAACGTGCAGGAGGTCATTGCAGACATTAGAACCAACCACATAGGAATGGATAAGGATACGATTCTGAAGTGAGAATATAGAAAGTTAGACAGGAATTGAAAAAGGAGGTCCTTGAAGTTAGTAATATCTGGATTACATCCAATGCTGCTAGCTAGTTAGTGTAAAAATCGGAGGATAGAGCAGAAGAATGCGTGGCTGAGAAGCTGGTGCAGGGGAGATGAGTTCACATTGCATCATTGGAATCTGTCTTTATATGAAGGTCTAATTTCTCCTGAATTGGAAGGGGATGATTATGCTGACAAGGATATTTGCGGGAGCTACTGAGGTGGATTTAAACTAGTAAGGGAGCGGGGTGCTATGGTGGGATGCAGTGAGATAGTGAGGAAAGAGATCAATCTGAGATTGGTACAGTTAGGAAAAGGAGCGAGTCAAACAATCAGTGCAAGCAGAAACAAAGCAGAGAAAGGTAAGACTGAAATTAAACTGCAATTATTTCAAAGCAAAGGGTAAACCGTCAAGGCAGATGAACTGAGGGCACGGTTAGGAACATGGGACTGGGATTTCAAAGCAATTACAGAGATGTGGCTTACAGATGGACAGGACTGGTAGCTCCATTTTCCAAATTAGAAGTAAAAAAAGGATACAAAGGGGGGTTAGGGAGCGCGGGCGGGGTGGGCAGTAGTGTGCGTGGAGGTGGCAAAAGACGAGATGTTTTTGATAAGGGATAACATTACAGCTGTACGTAGGGAAGATATTCCTGAGAATATGTCCAGGACACTTATTTGAGTAAAACTGAGAAATAAGAAACAGATGATCATAATAGTGGGACTTTGCAATAGACTTCCCAATAGTCAATGGGAAATTGAGAAACAAATTTGTAAGGACATCTCAACTATCTATAAGAATAATGGAGTAGTTGTGGTAGGGAATTTTTACTTTCCAAACATAGACTGGGATTGCCACAGTCATGAGGGTTTAGATGGAGAGGAATTTGTTAGGTATTTACAGAACTTTTTCTGACTCAGTATGCAGATGTACCTACGAGGGAACGTGCAAAACTTGACCTTCTCTTGGGAAATAAGGCAGGGCAGGTGACTGTGGTGTCAGTGGGGGAGGACCTTGGGGCCAGCGACCATAATTATATTAGATTTAAGATAAAAATCACACAACACCGGCATCTCCAAATCATGAGATTTAAGATAGTGATAGAAAAGGATAGACTGGTTATAAACGTTAAGGTTCTATATTGGAGAAAGATCAATTTTGACAGTATAAGGCAAGAACTTTCAAAAGTTAATTGGGTGTGGATGTTTGCAGGTAAATTAACGGCTGGAAAATAGGAAGCCTTCAGAAATTAGATAGTGAGAGTTCAGAGACATTATGATCCTTTTAGGGGGAAAGGCAAGAGTGGTAGGTGTAGGGAATGCAGGATGACTAGAGAAATGAAGGTTTTGGTTAAGAAAAAGAAGGAAGCACATGTTAGATATACACAACAGAGAAAGTGAGGACTGCAGATGCTGGAGATCAGAGCTGAAAAATGTGTTGCTGGAAAAGCGCAGCAGGTGAGGCAGCATCCAAGGAGCAGGAGAATCGACGTTTCGGGCATAATCATTCCTGAAGATTCTCCTACTCCTTGGATGCTGCCTGACCTGCTGCGCTTTTCCAGCAACACATTTTTCAGCTTATGCACAACAGAGATCAAGTGAATCCTCAGAGGAGTATCAATGCAGTAGGAGTATACATAAGAGGGAAATGAGGAAAGTAAAAAGGGGAGATGAGATGGCTTTGCCAAAGAGGATTAAGGAGAATCCGAAGGGAATTTATAAATATATTAAGGATAAAAGGGTAACTATAGAGAGAATAAGATATCTCAACGATCAGCAAAGCACCCAATGTGTGGAAATGTAGGAGATGGTGGTGTTACAAAACGAGCATTTTGCATCGATATTTACTGTGGAGAAAGAAATGGAAGATACAGAACGTGGGGAAACTGACATCTTGAAAAATATCCATATTACAGAGGAGGAGGTGCTGGATGTCTTAACATGTACAAACATGGATAAATACCCAGGACCTAATCAGGTGTACCCTAGAACTCTGTGGGAAGATAGGGAAGTGATTGCCAGGCCTCATCCTGAGATATTTGTATCATCGATAGTCGCAGGTGAGAGGCTGGAAAGCTGGAGGTTGGCGAACGTGGTGTTACTGTTTA
This sequence comes from Chiloscyllium plagiosum, assembly GCF_004010195.1. Taxonomy (NCBI): domain Eukaryota; kingdom Metazoa; phylum Chordata; class Chondrichthyes; order Orectolobiformes; family Hemiscylliidae; genus Chiloscyllium; species Chiloscyllium plagiosum. The sequence continues at coordinate 23,985,375 of NC_057746.1, read as the reverse complement.
AGAAGGGTGGTAAGGAAAAATCAGAGAAATATAGGTTGGTAAGCCTGACATCGGTGGTGGGCAAGCTGTTGGAGGGAATCCTAAGGGACAAGATTTACATGCATTTGGAAAGGCTAGGACTGATTAGGGATAGTTAATATGGCTTTGTGCTTGGGAAATCACGTCTTACGAACGTGATTCGGTTTTTTGAAGAAGTAGCAGAGAGGATTAAGGAGGGCAGAGTGGTGGACGAAATCTTTATGGACTTCAGTAAGATGTTTGACAAGGTTTGAATCACACGGAGTACAAGGAGAACTATGCATTTGGATACAGAATGGGCTCGGAAGTAGAAGACAGAGAATGGTAATAGAAGGTTGCCTTTCAGACTGGAGGTCTGTGACCAACAGTGTGTCACAACGATTGAAGTTGGGTTCACTACGTTTAGTCACTTATATAAGTGATTTGGATGTGAGCATAGGTGGGACAGATAAAGAGTTTGCAGATGATACCAAAATTGAAGGTTAGAGGACAGCGAATAAGGTTACCTCAGAGTACAATGGGAATTTGATTATATGGACCAATGGGCCGAGGAGAGGCAGATGGAGTTCAATTTAGAGAAATGTGAGGTGCAGCACTTCAGCGAAGGAATGAAGAAGCAGTCTTAAGAGCCATTTTCATTTTCTGTCAGAAAGGTCCTCACAACATGATTTCCATGGTTTACATGGAGAATCTTGAGAGCTTACATATATGTACACTATTTTCCCGAGAGACCTCTCTCAACGATACAGAAGTCCATTGAAGATTCCTGTAGTCATTCCAATTGTTAAAAATTCTTTATTAAATTTCTGGAAGGAATCTCTACTGTGCTGTAATTTAGAACTTCTGGGTTAGTAAAATGCAGGGGATGCAGACAATGGAAATGTGGAGCTGGTTTAAGGAACACATATTGCGTGTCCTTGATAGGTATGTCCCTGGCAGGCAGGGAGGAAGTGATAAGGTAAGAGAACCGTGGTTTACTACAGAAATTGCATC
>NC_057746.1:23979051-23983864 GCF_004010195.1 Chiloscyllium plagiosum | reverse complement strand
GAGAGATTGTACAACAGTGCCATGTCAGCCCTCAGTTGTAACTTTCTAATCCTACCCTTCTCTCTCTCTAGTGATCTAATGCATCTGCTGAACAATGGAAAGGGATTCTTAAGAGGTAGTTTGACATAGCATTGGAAAGAACTTTTCGACATGATTTCTATGGCTCACCAACGTTAATGAAATGAAACACATTGATTGCCAGAGCAGTGATATTACACTTAAAGCTGCTTCAATCAGGACGTTTTAACACATTGGTTTAATTCACATTAGCTTTTGCCAAAATGTCCATTAAAATGTTGTTCTTTCCTGCAAAATGAATGGCTTTTATATTATACAGCTGCATTATGAAACTCCCATAAACTTCATTTCTTTTTACACACAAGTTCTCCGAAAGCAAAGAAAGCACGAAACAATTGTCGTCAATATGAGTAAGTCTGTCAAAAGTCATTTAGGTCATGAGACCTTAAGAAATTTGAATGTGTACATTTCGAACCTATGCAGAGACAATACAAGCCTCGGTGTCTCTTTCCACGCTGCAGACATTATTGAAAAACAGCCTTTTTTTTTGGAAAAATAACAGAGTAGCCCTACCCTACCCTGATCCGAACATTAGAGCAAGAGTTGGAAAATGAGGTGTGGTTCATTTAGACAGTGATGGTGAGAACTGATTTCTCTGAAAGGAATGCAAGTTTGGAAATGCCGTGCCTCAAAAAAAATATGTAATGTAGAATTCTTACGTTTTTAACCTGTAAGTAGATATATTTTTGATTATCACTTGGATGAAGATCATCAAGAACATGCTGGAACGTAGACTTCATGTTCAAATCAAATCAAATCAGCCAATGGCAGAGCAAATTCAAAGTGCTGAATGGCTGAGTTTTGCGTCCATGTTCACAAGCTCAACCCACACCTCATATTCTTGCAGTAAAATGACACCATATCAATTTTTCTGGCGTCCGCAGTCAGTTTGCAAGGCTTCACAAAATTTGTGTTATTGCTAAAACTAAATGCAGTTGTCAGCACAACTTTCAAGTTGTCATAACCCCATTCACTCTCCTGTGTCCAATCAAGTGGTTTTCTTTGCTGCCAAAAATTTCTGGAAGGTGCCACTTTATTGCTGAAATTTAGAATGAACTTCTGAAAGAACTCGTCCACATCACAGAATTTTCCATTTCGTCTTAGGCACAAGATGAAATACCATTTAAGATATTGATAACTAAATATCTGTCTATTTCCTGAGAATGTTGAAGCATCCAGCGCACATTGCTCAGAATCATGCTTCTTGTGGTAAGAAATTTCACTTCATCCCTGTATTATATCTGCTACCACATTTCCAAAACCGATAACATATCATTCGACACTGTCCGATTCGAGGAAGCATCTTCGACATTCCTACATGCATCCGTTGAAGTAATATTAGACATAGAAAACCTCTTTTTTGGACTTTAGGTGGGATACCAATTGCAGTTGTGGGCTTGTCCTCAGAGTGGAGTGAATCTGGAAAGTCCTTAATGGACTTATTGGAGTTCTTTAAGAAAGGAATGTGTACTATGAAGATGTGCCAGTGGCTATACTCTGCTTAGATATCCAGGCAATATTTGATAAGTTGTTCCATCAAAGTTTGTGTAGAAAATGACAGCCCATGTTGTCGGGGATAACAGACAGGATGATTAGCTGTCCAAAAGAAAAGCAGACAAATTGTATAAATCTAATTATTTTCTGTGTGTGAATATATGGCAAGTTGTGCATGGCAGGGATCCGTTCTAAGGCCTTAATTATTCATGATTATTACAAATAACTTGGTCAAATGGTCTAAAATTATGACTGTTATATTTGCTGTTTTGACAAAAATACGTTGAAAGGTAAATTTTGAGGCGTGAAGACGCTACAAAGACATATAAATAAATGAAGCACTGTCAATAATATAGAAAACAGAATTTAACATTTAAAAATTTTGTCATTGTCAATTTTGGCAGGAAGAATGAGAAAAAGAAAATTCTAAATGATGAGAAGGTCGAGCTCTGAGAGGCAGAGGAATCTGAATATTTCAATTGCAAAATTGTAGTTTTCAGGTATAGCAAGACATTGAGAAAACAAATAGAATGTTACCATGCACTACATGAGAAATTGACTGCAAAGAAATAAGTTTACTCTTTAGAATCTTTAAACTTTGCAATGACTCTGAGATTAGCAGGACTTGATTCGCAGGTGACTACTGTTTCCATTCTAGATGTTATCAGAACAACAACCATCACATTTAACGCTGCAATTATACCTATGTACATGCTGGTGACAAAGGAACAGAGTCATAGCTGCTTTGCTATCCTGGCAAAATACCTTGCTCAAGCAGTTTTATAACGTGATAAAAGCACTGTCGATGACATTATGCATTCACTCAGACGATGGAGAATTCCTTCTGTCCTGTCAGATGCACTTTGGATTAATTGGGAAAGTAATCAATATCCATTCAAATTACAGGAAAAATTAATACTCCTTTCAGCTAAAATGGTTTCAGGAACCCAAAAACTCATTTGTAACTTGGATTAGCATTTGCTCAGGAGAAGGGTGAATAATCAGAAAAACTGAAACTCACTTATTGAGTTGTTTGGACTCTGGTTGCTGTCAATCCAGATGGCAAGTGTGTAATATATGTAAGCCGAACAAAGAAAGAAATAAGTTCAACTGGAGTTAAATTATGAGCAGATATTTCAGCAGGGTATCATTAAGTTACTGCATTCAGACTAGTTGAATTTAGAAACAAGAAAAAAATCTTCAATTGCAAAATGGTAGTTTTCAGGTATAGCAAGACATTGAGAAAACAAATAGAATGTTACCATACACTACATGAGGAATTGACTGCAAAGAAATAAGTTTACTCTTCAGAATCTTTAAACTTTGCAATGACTCTGAGATTAGCGGGACTTGATTCGCAGGTGACTACTGTTTCCATTCTAGATGTTATCAGAACAACAACCATCACATTTAACGCTGCAATTATATCTATGTACATGCTGGTGACAAAGGAACAGAGTCATAGCTGCTTTGCTATCCTGGCAACATACCTTGCTCAAGCAGTTTTATAATGTGATCAAAGCACTGTCGATGACATTATGCATTCACTCAGACGATGGAGAATTCCTTCTATCCTGTCAGATGCACTTTGGATTAATTGGGAAAGTAATCAATATCCATTCAAATTACAGGAAAATTTAATACTCCTTTCAGCTAAAATGGTTTCAGGAACCCAAAAACTCATTTGTAACTTGGATTAGCATTTGCTCAGGAGAAGGGTGAATAATCAGAAAAACTGAAACTCACTTATTGAGTTGTTTGGACTCTGGTTGCTGTCAATCCAGATGGCAAGTGTGCAATACATGTAAGCCGAACAAAGAAATAAATAAGTTCAACTGGAGTTAAATTATGAGTAGATATTTCAGCAGGGTATCATTAAGTTACTGCATTCAGACTAGTTGAATTTAGAAACAAGAAAAAAATCTCAAGAATCTGAAATAACAACATAGAATAAATTATGAGCAGATATTTCAGCAGGGTATCAAGTTACTGCATTCAGACTAGTTGAATTTAGAAACAAGAAAACTATCTCAAGAATCTGAAATAACAACATAGAATATGACAAATATATGTCAGGTCAGGAAGCGTCTGTGGAGAGAAAGGACCAGACAAGAGAGAGTTGGTGAGACAGAGAGACAGGCGGATGGTACAGCGGAGACATCAGGGCAGAGAAAGCGAAAGAATACAAGAAAGGTCGAGAGGGTCAAAGTAGTAGCTGTGGTCATGGAGAGACAGAGAGAGAAAGAAAGAAAGAGGAACAAACTGGTGGAGAGAGGGGGACAGTGGGTAAGAAAGAATGGGACAAATAGGGTGACAGAAAGAGAGAAGACTTCGTCAGATCCTTCATCGTTCCACATGCACGAGAATGAATCGAAATGAGTTGCTGCAGGATAGCCCTTATATCATAATTGCTGCTGCCAAAAGGAGCTGATAATGGAGCAGCTGTTTTGTGACACTAACAAATAAGGCATTGACATGCAAGTTACCCTGTCGAAGAAGGGACTGAAGAAGGAGCACCGAACTCAAATCTTAAAAGCTGCTTTCTCTCCACAGATGCTGCCAGGCCTGCTGAGATTCGGCCTGTGGTTTCTGCTTTGGCTTCCGATCTCAAGTGTCCGCCCCATCGATATCATTTGAACTTCTTGATTGTTTCTGTGGCTGGATATCTCCAAGTAAAAGTTGGTATTCCATTGCTCTCCGAATAGGGCTTATCCTAGTGGGGTGATACGCATTGAGGGTTCAGGAGGAGGGCACTCTTCATGGATTGACCGGGTTTGGCCCTATGCTTAAGCAACTTGTTTATGACGCTGGTCATGATGTTGGCAGTGAAACATAAGGGGCTAGATTAGAGTGGTCCTGGAAAAGCGCAGCAGTTCAGGCAGCATCCGAGGAGCAGTGAAAGCGACGTTTTTGGCAAAAGCCCTTCATCAGGAATACAGCTGAGGTCAGGGCGGGTATTAAATTCATTGATGCGTGGGCAGAGGGGGATGAAGGTGAGGCCTTTGCTGAGGACTGATCGTTTGTCCTCAGAAAGGGGGAGGTCAGGCGGAATGGTGAAAAGTTGAGGGCTGGGATCTGGAATGGGTGTGGTGGTAATGGAGGTGACGTCATGAGCAGGGGTGGTGTTCCCCTCAGGGTTCTGGGAGGCGGGGATGGTGACAGTGGGATCTGTGGGGGGCGTGGCAGCAGAATGCAGGTGAGTGGCGTTGGTGGGGGTTGAAGTGGTGGCAAACACGGCAGT
>NC_057746.1:23966138-23978781 GCF_004010195.1 Chiloscyllium plagiosum | reverse complement strand
AATCACACAACACCAGGTTATAGTCCAACAGGTTTAATTGGAAGCACACTAGCTTTCGGAGCGACGCTCCTTCATCAGGTGATCACAGTCACCTGATGAAGGAGCGTCGCTCCGAAAGCTAGGGTGCTTCCAATTAAACCTGTTGGACTATAACCTGGTGTTGTGTGATTTTTAACTTTGTCCACCCCAGTCCAACACCGGCAACTCTGAATCATTGTCAGTGATGGTCGTGTGAATGTGAATGAATATTTACTTGGAAAAGTTGCTTGTGCTCTGGAATTTACCATCCATAAATTATTCATTAATTTACAAGATGTGTCCTGCATTTAAACACCACGCACAGACACGATCTACAGCACTGTTGGACTATTTGTGAATTGAAACATTTCCCCCAACGATCATGTGTAATCAATCAGAAAACAAGAAGAAAAGTCAGTAATAGATCGAAGGCAATTGAATTGAATCAGTTCAGCTCTGGGTACATATTGGCTGACCATTAATGCATACTGCTTCACATCAAGATTGACACGTGTACGAGACTTTGATAAAAATTTTCAAAGCATTACTTACATTTCGAAACATTGAGTTCGAAAGTAGAGCTCCGCGGGATTTTGATTTCCATTCTGTGAAGGAGCCTTGTTTTTACTAAGTGCCAGAAAACCATTATTTTCGCATTCAGTCAAAACAACATTTGTGAGAAATCATGTGATTTAAGATAAGTGATTAGACAAGCTCCCTTGTGAGGTATTTGCTGAAGTGCTTAATCTCAGATGTACGACCCAGCTCAAGGTAGAAGGTGAGGGAGCTCAAGGAGGTTCAATTCAAAGAGAAAATATCCACACAAGCAAAACGACATAAAAATTTGAAAGTCCCAGGCCACTAAATGTGGAAAATACTTTTAAGCTGTATTAATAGTCTAAGTAGATAGGGCTGGGGAAATCTCAGGCTTTTTTTTTTAACCGTGTTAACTTGTGTATGTGTCGCTTGATGAGAGAGAGGGCGTTAGAGAGAGAACCATACCTGATGAATATTCATAGGTTACAGAAAGGAAATGTTTGTGAACCTATTAGTTGAATAAGAAATTAAAGAATGAAGATGCTTCATTAGGTTTGAATACCTGCAAAGGATATTACTGAGAAAAAAAGTTGATTTTTATTTGTTGGTAATGATAATACTTGTCAACATTATCTGGAAATCTAAAAATAAGTAGCTCAGAGAATTAATGGTTTTGGAAAGTGAAAGGGACACATCATTTGATTGCGGTAACCCACTGGTCACTGCCTGCCATTCTGAAATGGAGCCGTTTATCACTACCCTTTGTTTCCTATTAGCCAACCAATGTTCAATCCAAATGGTGTCTGAGCAGTTCCAGAGGCCGGGAAATCTACTGGAATGTTTGAGGAGCGCTGGTTATGGAGGTGGGTAGACAAAAGTTTGTTGTACTTACAGTTTTTGATGTTTGAGATGAAGTTGAAATACTGTTTGTTGAGAGTATGAATTCTCCTGAGGATGTAGTACAGAGTGGGTCCTTTGCAATTCTGAGAGAGTGTGGCCCTTAGCTGAGGCAGGGCTGACTGTAGAGAGGTTAGGTGCCAGCGCATTGCTGCAGCATGGGGCAGAGGATCTTGAAGGAGAACCGTTGCTGATGTTTTTGAATCTGTAGTTTGTACTGTTTGTCTTGTTTGGCTCTGAGCTCTGCTGGTTTAAAGGTCGTCCAGAGTCCGTGTGGGATGAGTTGGTTATGAAGGCAGGCACTGAGGAAGCAAATGTGGCTGTGGTATCGAGTTTGTTTCAGGACATGGTTGAAGAGCTTCAGGGCAGAGGAAATGACCTGGGAGTTGCAGTGGGAGAGGGACTCCCTGAGATTCTAGCAGTGGAATTGTCAGTGATAACAATCACACAACACCAGGTTATAGTCCAACAGGTTTAATTGGAAGCACACTAGCTTTCGGAGCGACGCTCCTTCATCAGGTGATCACAATCACCTGATGAAGGAGCGTCGCTCCGAAAGCCAGTGCGCTTCTAATTAAGCCTGTTGGACTATAACCTGGTGTTGTGTGATCTTTAACTTTGTACACCCCAGTCCAACACCAGCATCTCCGAATCATTGTCAGAGATGGTCGTGTGAATGTGAATGAATATTCATTTGGAAAAGTTGCTGGTGCTCTGGAATTTGCCAGCCATAAATTATTCATTAATTTACAAGATGTGTCCTGCATTTAAACACCACGCACAGACACGATTTACAGCACTGTTGGACTATTTGTGAATTGAAACATTTCCCCCAACGATCATGTGCAATCAATCAGAAAACAAGAAGAAAAGTCAGTAATAGATCGAAGGCATTTGAATTGAATCAGTTCAGCTCTGGGTACATATTGGCTGACCATTAATGCATACTCCTTCACACCAAGGTTGACACGTGTACGAGATTTTGATAAAAAGTTTCAAAGCATTACTTACATTTCGAAACATTGAGTTCGAAAGTAGAGCTCCACGGGATTTTGATTTCCATTCTGTGAAGGAGCCTTGTTTTTCCTATGTGCCAGAAAACCTTTGTTTTCGCATTCAGTCAAAACAACATTTGTGAAAAATCATGTGACTGAAGATAAGTGATTATATAAGCTCACTTGTGAGGTATTTGCTGAAGTGCTTAATCTCAGATTTACGACCCAGCTCAAGGTAGAAGGTGAGGGAGCTCAAGGAGGTTCAATTCGAAAAGAAAATATCCACACTGGCAAAACGACATAGAAATTTGTAAGTCCCCAGGCCATGAAATGTGGAAAATAGTTTTAAGCTGTATTAATAGTCCAAGTAGATAGGGCTGGGGAAATCTCAGGTTTTGTTTTTAACCGTGTTAACTTGTGTATGTGTCTCTTGATGAGAGAGAGGGCGTTAGAGAGAGAACCATACCTGATGAATACGCATAGGTTACAGAAAGGAATTGCTTGTGAACCTATTAGATGAATAAAAAATTACGAATGAAGATGCTTCATTAGGTTTGAATACCTGCAAAGGATATTACTGAGAAAAAATAGTTCAATTTTATTTTTTGGTAATGATATTACCTGTCAACCTTATCTGGAAATCTAAAAATAAGTAGCTCAGAGAATTAATGGAGGATTAAGAAGGAGTTGAAAGTTCCAACCAATAAACTCACAAGTCGGTACATCATATTCAGTTTGCCTGTGGTGAGAGTTGATTATTCTACAATGATTAGTACTTTTGTATTACGTACAAAAACCTGGTCAGTGCCTTCTGTTGCTCTGAGTTTGTCAGAAAAGGAAACTGAGGACTGTTTAGTAATTTTATTAAACTTTTAATGTTAGTGTCAGCCTGGGAATGGAAGGATTCATTTATCAGTTCACTTTTGCACGTGACTCATGACAATGCCTCAGTTGATTTCCATTCTGTCATCCATATCTCATTCAAGGCTTTCAGTAAGTTTGAAGCTGAAATGTTCTGGTAGTATCGAAACTAATCATTGGCTTTACCAAAGCATCCTTCGAAATATGTTCTTCCCAAAGTCCTTCCAACACTCCACGGTGACAATCTGATAATACACATATCAATGTGGAACTAAAAGCTTTTCACCTTCAAAAATCAAGTTTATTTTTTTGAGCAACAATCAACATCTTCCTTGAGGGGGAGTCTGTCACCAAATGGCGTGAAAATATGTTGCCTACTTAAAAAAGCGAAGTATTGTGATATTTCCAATAAGCAATGTGAATTGGTGGCACGAAGTGAATACGTGGGAATGATATAATTGCCTTTATGGAGATATGGGTGTCAAATTGTGGAAATTGAGGATCTTGGAACAGAGTGTCAAGATGAACAGTATGAATACAACAGAAATATAAAGGGCAGTAATAATTAATTGGAGCTGTTCATAGACGACACACCAGCAATGTTTGTTTGGGAGGATATTAATTAGGAAATGGGAGGTGCATTTAACAATGCAAAAGCAATCCTTTTAGGTGACTATAATTGTTATATAATCTGGAAAAAGTCAAGGAATACAACTTTGCCATCTTTGGATAAGAATGGCAAACCCCAGAACATTAATATGGGAGCCAGTGTTACTAGTTTGAGGATTTTACCACCACTCTTCAATTTTCTTCTCCAGAATATGCTGAGATGGATTTTCTGGAGGTGTTTGTTGAGGAATCAATCAAGAAAGAGTTTATTTTCCAATTTTAAGCCTCACATTAAACAATGAGAAAGGGTCAATTATTAATCTTGTTGTGAAATGCTATATTTAGCAGCAATGACTATTCAAGAATTGAATTAAAAGCTACACTGATAGAAGAGCAAGATCCAGTGCTCACATCATTAACATATGGCTTTGAGCAAGTATGCATTCCTTTAAAGTACAAAGACACAAGAGGGAAAGTGAGGTCAATGAAAGCAGCAAAGGAATTTAGATATTACAAAGTAGAATTGAACTGAAAACATGAAATCTATTTCTCTTTCCAACGTTGCAGTTAGGCCTGTTCAATTTCTCCAGCAGTTTCTGTTTCTAGTTAAGTCAAATATTGCATTTGATCAATACATCACAAAGTTGATGAAAACTAGTTAAAGATTAGGTGCACTTCAAAATTGAGAAAAGGATGCCCAAGGAAGCAATAAAAAAAAGAGTAGAATATTGATTTTAAAAAACAGGAAACATAAAGTTGTTAAAACTCCAGCATGTACATAAAAAGTAAGTTGTTAGCAGAGACAAAATTGGTTACGGGATTATTTATCACAACAAACAGAGAAATGCTAAAGCTAAAATAATTACTGTGTGTCTGGCTGCTCAGAAAATATTACAATAAATCTCAGAGAAATGCCAACTATTAATGAGAATGAAGAACTGAAAGCAATTTAAGAAAAACTCCTGTACAAATCAATGAAGCAGAAGGTTAACAAATCTCTGACATCTGAAATTATGCATCCCAGTGTTTCAAAAGCGATGGCTAAACAGTTTCTGGACACAGTGCTGATCATCTTGGAAACTGGTTTCTGGAATACAGATTTACAATATTGCAAATGTGAACCCATGTTGAAAAAAGACTGAAGTGAGAAAACACAGAATGCCAAACTTGTTAACCTAATATGATTGTTCGGGAAAATCACGGTAGACAATATATTCCGAACAAAGTATAATTGGACAGGTAGAAAATAATGGTTTGATTGGGCGGAGGTCAATGAAATGGAAATAATGTTCAGCAAAGTTTTTGAGCTATTTGAGTTCTGTTGCTGGCAGGATAGATGAGGTGGTGAAGTCAATGACTGAGTGTTATCTTTTCTGGTCTATCGTTCCAAAGAAACAGAAGAAAGTTAAGATGACCTGGGTTCAAATATTGCTACAACCGATGAGAGAATATAAATTGAATTAAAAATCTGAAATTAGGAGTCAACTGAAGACATTGAATCCTTTGCCAATAATGAGAAGATACTGTGTGATTCGCTAATGGCCTTTAGAGAAGAACCTGACTGGTTTACCTGGTCTGGCCTACATGCAATTCCAGATGGGGTTGATGCATAAGTGTCCTCTGGGCAATTAGGGATGGAGATTAAATGTTGGCCTAGACAGTCACACTCATATCCTGAGAATGAATGAATTAAAAAAAAGTCATTGACATGTCCTCTGATTTTAAAAAGGCACTTTCGAAATACATTCTTCCTAAAGTCCTTCCAACACTCCACGGTGACAATCTGATAATACATATATCAATCTGGAACTAAAAGCTTTCCACATTCAACATCACGTTTGTTTTTTTGAGCAACAATCAACATCTTTCTTGAGGGGGAGTCTGTCACCAAATGGCGTGAAAAAATGTTGACTACTTAAATAAGCGAAGTATTGTGATATTTCCAATAAGCAATGTGAATTGGTGGCACAAATGGAATGCGTGGGAATGATAAAATTGCCTTTATGGAGATATGGTTGCAGGGTGTCTAATTGTGGAAATTGAGGACCTTGGAACAGAGTGTCAAGATGAAGAGTATGAATACAACAGAAATATAAAGGGCAGTAATAATTAATTGGAGCTGCTCATAGACTACACACCAGCAATGTGTGTTTGGGAGGATATTAATTAGGAAATGAGAGGCGCATTTAACAATGCAAAAGCAATCCTTTTAGGTGACTATAATTGTTATATAATCTGGAAAAAGTCAAGGAATACATCTTTGCCATCTTTGGATAAGAATTGCTGACCCCAGAGCATTAATATGGGAGCCACTGTTACGAGTCTGAGGATTTTACCACCACTCTTCAATTTTCTTCTCCAGAATATGCTGAGATGGATTTTCTGGAGCCGTTTGTTGAGGAATCAATCAAGGCAGAGTTTATTTTCCAATTTTAAGCCTCACATTAATCAATGAGAAATGGTCAATTATTAATCTTGTTGTGAAATGCTCTATTTAACAGCAATGACTATTCAAGAGTTGAATTAAAAGCTACAATGATAGAAGAGCAAGATCTAGTGCTCACATCATTAACATATGGCTTTGAGCAAGTATGCATTCCTTTACAGTACAAAGACACAAGAGGGAAAGTGAGGTCAATGAAAGCAGCAAAGGAATTTAAATATTACAAAGTAGAATTGAACTGAAAACATTAAATCTATTTCCCTTTCCAACGTTGCAGTTAGGCCTGTTCAATTTCTCCAGCAGTTTCTGTTTCTAGTTAAGTCAAATATTGCATTTGATCAATACATCTCAAAGTTGTTGAAAACTAGTAATCCTAAAGATTAGGTGCACTTCAGAATTGAGCAAACGATGCCCAGGGAAGCAATAAAAAGAGAGTAGAATATTGATTTAAAAAGGCAGGAAACAAAGTTGTTAAAACTTCAGCATGTACATAAAAAGTAAGTTGTTAGCAGACACAGAATTGGTTATGGGATTTCTTATCACAACAAACAGAGAAATGCTAAAGTTAAAATAATTTCTGTGTGTCTGCCTGCTCAGAAAGTGTTACAAGAAATCTCAGAGAAATGACAACTATTATTTAGAATGAAGAACTGAAAGCAATTTAAGAAAAACTCCTGTACAAATCAATGAAGCAGAGGTTAACAAATCTCTGACATCTGAAATTATGCATCCCAGTGTTTCAAAAGCGATGGCTAAGCGGTTTCTGGGCACAGTGTTGATCATCTTGGAAACTGGTTTCTGGAATACAGATTTAGAGTATTGCAAATGTGAACCCATGTTGAAAAAAGAATGAAGTGAGAAAACACAGTATGCCAAACTTGTTAACCTAATATGATTGGTCGGGAAAATCATGGTAGACAATATATTCCGAACAAAGTATAATTGGACAGATAGAAAATGAGGATTTGATTGGGCGGAGGTCAATGAAATGGAAAGAATGTTCAGCAAAGTTTTTGAGCTATCTGAGTTCTGTTGCTGGCAGGATAGATGAGGTGGTGAAGTCAATGCCTTCGTGATACAGTTTCTGGTCTATCATTCCAAAGAAACAGAAAAAGTTATGACGACCTGGGTTCAAATATTGCTACGACCGATTAGAGAATATAAATTGAATTTAAAAATCTGAAATTAGGAGTCAACTGATGACATTGAATTCTTTGCCAATAGTGGGAAGATGCTGTGTGATTCACTAATGGCCTTTAGGGAAGAACCTGACTGGTTTACCTGGTCTGGCCTACATGTAATTCCAGATGGTGTTGATGCATAAGTGTCCTCTGGGCAATTAGGGATGGAGAATAAATGTTGGCCTAGACAGTTGCACTCATATCCTGAGAATGAATGAATTAAAAAAAAAGTCATTGTCATGTCCTCTGATTTTAAAAAGGCACTTGACATAGTTGCGCAGATGAGGTAATTAAACTAAATTGGAGCACTTGGTTGAAGGAGGTGGATTGAGGAATGGTCAGCAGAAACAACACAGACAGGAGAAATGCATGGGCCATTCTCAGGTTAGCAGGCTGTGACTGGATGAGCACCACAAGTAACATTGCTTGAGCCTGAGCTGTTCATAATCTCTGCATCACAATTTGGGAACAGACCTAATATTTACAGTTGTGTGGATCACAGAATACGAGGTGGGGATGTGTGCTGTCAGGATAATCAAGAGGCTGCAAAAGGAATTCCACAGAATGAATGAATAGCTAACAATATCCCAAGAGAATGTCATTTCAGTTCGTGTGAGGTTGTCCACTTTGTTAGCAATGATCGAGGTGTGGATTATTTATAAAAAGGCCAAAGATTACAAAAATCTGATGTCTAAAGGGCAATAGGTGCTCTTGTTTGTAAGTCACTGAAAACTAGCATGCAGGCGCCACAAACAATTTGGAAGGCAAATGGTTTGTTGGACTTTAACATAAGATGATGGACGTGCAGGAATAAGGAAGTTGTGCATCAGTAATGTAGAACATTGGCGAGACCACTTGGAATACTTTGCACCATTTCCGTACTCTCAACAAAGGAGGAATAACATATCTTCCCAAAGAGGGTCGCAAGGTGATTCCCCAGACTGTTTTCTGGGATAATACAATCTCCTGTGTGGAAGTTTTGCAAAAACCAGGATTGTATCCTCTACAATAGGCGAAAGTAAGTACTGCAAATGTCAGAGATCAGAGTCTCGATTAGAGTGGTGCTGGTAAAGCACGGAAGGTCAGGCAGCATCTTGAGGAATGGGAAAATTAACGTTTCAGGCAAAAACCCTCCCGATGAAGACACTAATCTTGCATCCTCTAAAGCTTGGGAAAATGACAGGGAATCTTGTTTCAGCTTACAAAATTCTATGAACACTCACAGGATAGAGGTTTCCCTTCGCAGAACCAAGGGATAGAGTTTCAGAGTAAGGGAAAGCCATTTAGGACTGACAATAATCAAGCAAGTTCTGAAGCTCTTTCACTTGAAACTGTAGCTTAATGGGACACAGATAGTCGTCTGTTCAGAGCATCTCGCCTTGTTTTAACAAGGAAACCAAATGGAATATTGGAATTTGCTGCTAAAGGAATAAAACACAAACAAATACACACATGCAGCTATGTGTAATCTCTATAAGATAGGTCGCAACAACTTAGTAAGTCCCCTAGGGCAGCATTTGCCAAACCTGTAATCTCCACTATCTAACATTTCGAGGACAGCATATACATGGGAATACCATCAGTGCAAATTTCTTTTCAAAGCACAAGCCTTCCTGACCTGGAAATGTACTGCTATTCCTTCAATGTCGCTTCGTCAAGAATTTCGTTTGCCTCAGCCTATTCTTCAAAATTGGTCTGGTCGCTGCTTCCTTCAGTGATTCTGAAAAACCATCCCACACTTTTGGATAGTGAAAGGTCATCAATTGCCTCTGTTTTCAGCAGAACATCTCTAAGTCGATTTCTTCCACATCTCGAACCATCAAAAATTGTAACAGTACATTCTGCGCAAATCCTTTATCATTCTAACTGCCTCTATCAGCACACAATGAAAATGACCTCATTGTTTCGTTTCTGGTTCATAATTACATGGATTTTTTAAACCTGGCATTATCTGAATGCATGTCTTCTGCACCGTCAGAATTAAACCTAACCTGCCAATGTGACTCCGAAGTCCCTAGAAAACTCTGCAGTTGTGGTCTCACTAATGACTTGTTCACTATTACTCCCACCATTTTTGATATTTGAACCATGATGGTCACATGTGTTATAACACACATTTGAAACAGATAGGTCTCGGGCAAATTTTATTGATGAGAGTCAGGGGCACTACCAGTGCACCACTTGACCCTTATCTTCATATTTACTGCATAACCTGTACATCGCCTCCCCTACCTCACTTCAATTTATTCAAATCCTTTGTGGATTGCACCGAAAATTTCAAGAAAAAAAGACAATTTTCAACGTCAGTCGCTCTATTAAAATTGGCATCTCGTATTTTGTTCAGTGGGGTAAATGGGCATCACTGGCAAGGTTGGCATTAAGAATTTTTTTCCTAAAAGGACATTAATTCTTCGATGACAATTGACACTTACTCTTGACAATCACTCACGGTTTCATAGCTTGTTAATGAATGGACATTTTTACAATTTGATATATGGAATTTGATCCTCTATACTCAGGATATTAGCTTTGGACTTTGGATTTCTGGCCCAGTGAGGTTATCACTCCACCACAATCTCTGCCATAAATGTAAATTATTCACGTAGCTTACAGAGCAGAGAATTGGTAGATTTCAGCACATCCTTCACCTCCTCTCTGATTCTCTCCTAGGTTAGTGCGTCAATGCAAGTGTTTTTGCATGAACTGGTGCATGTCAGCAGGAACGCGGCCCTGTTTGCAAAATCGAGCGAATTTGACCCTTGGAAAGTCACTGTGGAGGTAACGCCGATACAGATGTGGATGACAGTGATGAGCAATGAGAGCACCACAAAGCAGCTGGAGATGGTGAAGAGGAGAACGATGGAGGTCCTCCTGCTCTTCAGCTCGGGGTCTCTGTCCATCTCCCCAGCACCACCTCTGCTGCTCTTCAGGGTCCAACGGCCGCTAGGATGTGCCGGGCAGTGAGAGAATTCAACAGCAGCATCAGGGGAATTGGAAGAAACATGTTTGAGATGTTGGTGAGGCACCGATGAGCTGCCCAGGCCGGTGAATTGAGATAACCAGTGACTGTGCGGCAGCTCCATTGTACATTGTTCCGAGCGTGAGTGGGCTTATACCGAAAAGGCAAGGGAATGTTGACCATAATGCTAAGCGCGCTCACGATGGATATAACCACACTGACCATTCTTTCAGTGCAACATCTTGCCTTCAACGTGTTGCAACAAATTTCTACAAAGCGGCCAAAGGTGAAGGCGATGGTAAAGGCGATGGTAAGCTGGAGACTCAGACCTTGCAGGAGAGCACTGAGTCGGCATGCAGGAGTGTAGTTCAACAGCGAGCTCGGGAACTTATACCTGAAGATCTGTCTCACAATCACATTGAAGATAAGAACCATCAGATCTCCTGTTGCCATGGCGGTCATGTAGCGAATGATTCCTTTGGAAAGGCCACACTTTCCTTGGGAAAGAATCAACACTGTCATCAGGTTTGCTGAAAACATAGAATCCCAATTATCACATGTATCAAAATGCCGAACAGAAATGGGCAAAGACAATGCCTGGAATTTCAGAAGGAGGCTTCTGCAACTTTGTGGGGTGCTGACTGGTGATACTAGACTTGGACATCAATGAACAAAACTGACATCTTAGTGGCAACACATTATCTCTCTCATAGAAGTATTCTGAAGGTGATTTCAGGATTAGAATACAATTCACTGTCACTTTGCACTCCTTGGCCTGCGTATTCCAAGCAAATAAATATTGCTGCTTTAGAATCTTGGAGAATTTACCTTATTCCAGGGATTAAAGTATTTTGCTGTGAAGAAAGGTTATGCTTCATCCATGTAAGTTACTGAACGGACAGGATAAGGTGGATCACTGGAAATACACTCCTCTTCATGGGAAACTTGGGGATACGGTTTAGTAATAAGTAGTTCCCCTTATCAAATAGAGATAAGGACATTTCTATTCTCTTAGAGGGTGTTTCGTATTTGGAATGCTCTTCCTCTGAAGATAGTGGGACTGTGTCGGAAGGACTGAGTTGGATTGTTTTGATTTCACAAGGCATTCAAAGGCTATGGAATGCAGGCAGACATCTGGATCTTATTCTCATCAATAGTACTCCTACTGAAATTTGGAAAGGTTTCAAAGGGCCACATTGCCTATTTCTGTTCCGAAATCATAGGTATCTGTATTCCTCTCCTTTGGCTAACTTTCGTCAAAGAAGGTGTATTTCTGAGGTGTCTTATATGTATGGCACTACCATCAAGAATATCTTTATGTCAGGCCTGAAACGTAGAAGTGGACTCTGCCCCCACACCTCTCTCTATGGCAAGGGGTTCCAAACACTCACAATCCTCTAGCGAGAAGAAATTTCTCCTCATCTGCGAATTAAGTTGACACTCCTTTCTGCTGAGACTGTCCCCTCAGGGACATTTCTAAACAGAACAGGCAAGATAAAAGTCGCAACATCTTCCAAGCACTTCCCAAAAATTTCAAGGATTTTCATGATGGAATTGAATATTTCTATTCGAAATGTTTGTTGTCCTAATTTCTGGTGAAGCCAAAGCACACTCCGATGAGAAGAAAGCATTCTCTCACCATTCACCCTGTCAATTGCCTTAGAAATCCGATATGTCTCAATGAGATCAACTTTAATTCTTCTAGATTCCAGTGAGTAGACTTCCACACTAAGCTTTACCTCTGTATTAACTTTATATGTTTCATTCTGAAGTAAACCCAAGATGCTTTGAATTCACGCTTTCTGCAACTCTTCTCCGTTTAAATAAAATTGTGTCCTTTGTTCTCCCTTCCAAAATTAACAGCTTCACTTTGAGCTATGTTATACTCCAGTTTCTGACATTTTCCCCACTTACTTAACTGATCAACATTTTTCTGTAAACTGTTTGTATTCTTCTCTTAATCTGCCTTTTTCACTTATGTTTGGTATCTCCTGCAAATTTGGCCATAGAACATTCACTTCCTTCCTGCACATACTTAATATATTTGTATAATTACTAGCCCTGCAGAACCCGACGAATCCTTTACCCCATTCATTGTTTCCTTTCCATCAGCCATTTCTCTATCCATACTATTATGCTGCCT
>NC_057746.1:23962490-23965882 GCF_004010195.1 Chiloscyllium plagiosum | reverse complement strand
AAATGCATTAGACACGAGTTCCCTTTCATGAAGCTGTGCTGACTCTGCTTGATAAAATATGGGTGTTACAAATGTGCTGTTATCCCAACCTTATTAATTCATTCCAATATTTTTTCAACCAAACAAATGTTTACTCACTTTATGCCTCCCTCACTTTTTCAACACAAGTGTCACGCTGTCAGTTTTCTAAATCGGTGGCATTTCTCGACACTCCGCAAGATGTTTTTGCGAATTACAGGCAACGTTGAGGTTTACAAAATGATGAAGGGTATGGACAGAATGGATAGAGACAAGCTTTTTCCCAGGGTGAAAGATTCACTAACGAGAGGTCACGCTTTCAAGGTGAGAGGTGGAAAGTTTAAGAGGGATACATGCGGTAAGTGCTTCACACAGAGGGTGGTGGGCAGCAGAGGTGGCAGAGGCAGGCACGGTAGATTCATTTGCGATGCGTCTGGACAAATGCATGAGTATGTGGGGAGCAGAGAGATACAGATGCTCAGAAATGGACCGACAGATTTAGACAGGCTTGGAGAGCTTGGAGGGCCTGGGGGCTGTAAATTGCCTTTGTTCTTTGCCTCTACTATCTCTGTAGCTAACTCTTTTATGTTGCTGGGATGCAAGTCGTCAATGTCAGAAACCTTTTTTGCCTTGAGCCCCATTAGGTTTTCGAATAGTCCTCTCCCAGTGTTGATGAAATGACATGATTGCTCTACCATATTCTTGAGCATTCATGAGTTGTTCGAAATATTCTCCACCGTAAAGATTGATGCAAAACGTTGATTTACATCATTTGCCATTTGTTGTTTTCTTTATTTAAGTGTAACACAGTTGTTTCCAACCCTCAGTCATCTGGGACTGGACTGATGAAGCTCACTCCGAAATCAATGGTAATGAAGAGATGGCAAACTCAGCAATAAGCAGGAATTCCATTTGGGGGACACTGGATAAAATTGCAGATACCCAAATCAAATCAGAACACACAAGAAAAATGTCACAGCGGCTTCGAATCACTTACCAGGAATTCCAAAGACGGCAAGAATGGGAAAGAGAATTTCAAGCGGAAGCGCCTCTGGTCCCATTTTTTGGTGAAAGCAGAAACAGTCAAAATGAGGCAACGCATTTAAATACACTCAATTTATACACAAGTCTCCATCCTCAGGGAGAGTGTGAACAGATATCATTAAACACACAAATTCGAACACAGACATTAATTAAGGCAAGGAGCCTGGGGCTGGTAGTGCGGGCATCTCCTGTGGCTATCCCCATCTGAAACAAATGCGCTATTTTGGAAAATGTAGAAGGTGATTGATTCTCAGGGGAACGTAGCACGGTCAGTCATGTTCTTGGTACCGAGGCGGGCTCTCATGGAATGAGCGTTACATAAGGTTGCAAGCAATCCATTGTGATAGTGGACTGTCTAGTCAGAGGTGCAGACAGACATTTCTGTGGTCACCAGCGGGAAATCAGAATGACATATTACCTTTCTGATGCCACGATCAAGGGTATCTCAAAGAGAGGGTAAAATGTTCTCAAAGGGGAGAGGAACTCAGGTAACAAGCAATCCATTGTGATAGTGGACTGTCTAGTCAGAGGTGCAGACAGACATTTCTGTGGTTACCAGCGGGAAATCAGAATGACATATTCCCTTTCCGATGCCACGATCAAGGGTATCTCAAAGAGAGGGCAAAATGTTCTCAAAGGAGAGAGGAACGTGCAGGAGGTCATTGCACACATTAGAACCAACCACATAGGAATGGATAAGGATGCGATTCTGAAGTGAGAATATAGAAAGTTAGACAGGAATTGAACAAGGATGTCCTTGAAGTTAGTAATATCTGGATTACATCCAATGCTGCTCGCCAGTCAGTGTAAAAATCGGAGAATAGAGCAGAAGAATGCGTGGCTGAGAAGCTGGTGCAGGGGAGATGAGTTCACATTGCATCATTGGAATCTGTCTATATATGAAGGTCTAATTTCTCCTGAATTGGAAGGGGATGATTATACTGACAAGGATATTTGCGGGAGCTACTGAGGTGGATTTAAACTAGTAAGGGAGCGGGGTGCTGTGGTGGGATGCAGTGAGATAGTGAGGAAAGAGATCAATCTGAGATTGGTACAGTTAGGAAAAGGAGCGAGTCAAACAATCAGTGCAAGCAGAAACAAAGCAGAGAAAGGTAAGACTGAAATTAAACTGCAATTATTTCAAAGCAAAGGGTAAACCGTCAAGGCAGATGAACTGAGGGCACGGTTAGGAACATGGGACTGGGATTTCAAAGCAATTACAGAGATGTGGCTTACAGATGGACAGGACTGGTAGCTCCATTTACCAAATTAGAAATAAAAAAAGGATACAAAGGGGGGTGAGGGAGCGGGGGCGGGGTGGGTAGTGGTGTGCGTGGAGGTGGCAAAAGACGAGATGTTTTTGATAAGGGATAACATTACAGCTGTACGTAGGGAAGATATTCCTGGGAATATGTCCAGGACACTTATTTGAGTAAAACTGAGAAATATGAAACAGATGATCATAATAGTGGGACTTTGCAATAGACTTCCCAATAGTCAATGGGAAATTGAGAAACAAATTTGTAAGGACATCTCAACTATCTATAAGAATAATGGAGTAGTTGTGGTAGGGAATTTTTACTTTCCAAACATAGACTGGGATTGCCACAGTCATGAGGGTTTAGATGGAGAGGAATTTGTTAGGTATTTACAGAACTTTTTCTGACTCAGTATGCAGATGTACCTATGAGGGAACGTGCAAAACTTGACCTTCTCTTGGGAAATAAGGCAGGGCAGGTGACTGTGGTGTCAGTGGGGGAGGACCTTGGGGCCAGCGACCATAATTATATTAGATTTAAGATAAAAATCACACAACACCGGCATCTCCAAATCATGAGATTTAAGATAGTGATAGAAAAGGATAGACTGGCTATAAAGGTTAAGGTTCTATATTGGCGAAAGATCAATTTTGACAGTATAAGGCAAGAACTTTCAAAAGTTAATTGGGTGTGGATGTTTGCAGGTAAATTAATGGCTGGAAAATAGGAAGCCTTCAGAAATTAGATAGTGAGAGTTCAGAGACATTATGATCCTTTTAGGGGGAAAGGCAAGAGTGGTAGGTGTAGGGAATGCAGGATGACTAGAGAAATGAAGGTTTTGGTTAAGAAAAAGAAGGAAGCACATGTTAGATATACACAACAGAGAAAGTGAGGACTGCAGATGCTGGAGATCAGAGCTGAAAAATGTGTTGCTGGAAAAGCGCAGCAGGTGAGGCAGCATCCAAGGAGCAGGAGAATCGACGTTTCGGGCATAATCATTCCTGAAGATTCTCCTACTCCTTGGATGCTGCCTGACCTGCTGTGCTTTTCCAGCAACACATTTTTCAGCTC
>NC_057746.1:23959490-23961463 GCF_004010195.1 Chiloscyllium plagiosum | reverse complement strand
TTGAAGGTGTAGAGGACAGCGAATAAGGTTACCTCAGAGTACAATGGGAATTTGATCATATGGACCAATGGGCCGAGGAGAGGCAGATGGAGTTCAATTTAGAGAAATGTGAGGTGCAGCACTTCAGCGAAGGAATGAAGAAGCAGTCTTAAGAGCCATTTTCATTTTCTGTCAGAAAGGTCCTCACAACATGATTTCCATGGTTTACATGGAGAATCTTGAGAGCTTACATATATGTACACTATTTTCCTGAGAGACCTCTCTCAACGATACAGAAGTCCATTGAAGATTCCTGTAGTCATTCCAATTGTTAAAAATTCTTTATTAAATTTCTGGAAGGAATCTCTACTGTGCTGTAATTTAGAACTTCTGGGTTAGTAAAATGCAGGGGATGCAGACAATGGAAATGTGGAGCTGGTTTAAGGAACACATATTGCGTGTCCTTGATAGGTATGTCCCTGGCAGGCAGGGAGGAAGTGATAAGGTAAGAGAACCGTGGTTTACTACAGAAATTGCATCTCTTGTATGTGTTGATGAGGCACGATGGTTCAGATGAGGCGATGGAGAGTTACAGACCAGCTTGGAAGGATTTAAAGAGAGAGTTAAAAAGAGCAAAGAGAGGACATGAGCAGTCTTTATCAAATAGAATAAAGGAGAACAGTAAAACTTTTGATAGGTATGTAAGGATTAAAAGGATGATTAGGTTAGGAATAGGTCCAGTCAGAGACAGAAGTTTGAAGTTGAGTGTGGACCCTATGGAGATTGGAGAGGTGCTAAACGAACATTTCTCATCGGTTTTCACTCAGGAAAAGGAGAATATTGTAGAGGAGAAGTTTGAGGTATGAGAAATTAGTCTAGAAATGATCGATGTTAGTTACGAACAGGTGTTATCAATTCTGGAAAGTGTGAAAGTAGACAAGTCACCTCTACAGGTTTAGTACCAGAGAACTGGAGGATTGGAAATGTTGTGCCCTTGTTCAAGAAGGGCAGTAGAGATGACCCATGTAATTATAAACCAATGAGCCTTCCTTCTGTTATAGGAAAGGTTTTGGAAAGGATTATAAGAGATAAGATTTATAATCATCTAGCAAGAAACAATTTGATTTCAGATAGTTAACACGGATTTGTCAAGGGCAGGTCGTGTCTCACACACCTCAGTGAGTTTTTTGAGAAGATGACCAAGAATGGAGGACAGTTGATGTGGTATACATGGACTTCTGTAAAGGTTTTCATAAGGTTCCACATGGTAGGCTGTTGGATAAAATGCAGAGGCATGGAATTGAAGATGATTTAGTAGTTTGGATTAGAAACTGGCTTTCTGAAAGAAGGCAGCGAGTGGTGGTTGATGGAAAATATTCAGCCTCGAATATGGTTACTAGTGGTGTACCACAAGGATCTGTTTTGGGAGCATTGCTGTTTGTCATTTTTATAAATGACTAAGACACAGGCATAATTGGATGGATTGGTAAATTTGCAGATGCCACTAAAGTCGGTGGAGTAGTGGACAGTTTTGGAAGAATGTTACAGGTTGCAGAGGGACTTGGATAAATTGCAGAATTGGGTTGAGAGATGGAAAATGGAGTTCAATCCAGCTAAATGTGAGATGATGCATTTTGGAAGACTAACAGGAAGGCAGAGTACTGGGTTAATGGAAAGATTCTTGGTAGTGTGGACGTGCAGAGTGATAGTGGAGTCCATGTACATAGATCCCTGAAAGTTGCCACCTAGGTGGATAGTGCTGTTAAGAAGTCATACGGTGTGTTAGGTTTCATTCGTAGAGGGATTGAGTTCCGGAGCCACAATGTCATGCTGCAACTAAATAAAACGCTGGTGCGACTAAATTTGGAATATTGTGTACAGTTCTTGCCCACATATTTCGGGAAGGATGTGGAAGCATTGGAAACGGTGCAGAGGTGATTTACCATGTTGTTGCCTGGTCTGGAGGGAAGGTCTTATGAGGAAAGGCTGAGAGA
>NC_057746.1:23957379-23958211 GCF_004010195.1 Chiloscyllium plagiosum | reverse complement strand
GAGGATTGGTGACTAAATCCTCAAATCCTAAATCCTCAAAGATAGGACTTAGTATTGTACTGGATGCAGTTGAGCAGGATTTTGTCACTGAAACTTGTGTGCCTCATGCTGAGTAGAGTGTCTGGTAAATGTGTTAGGTCAATCATTGCTCTGTTTATTAATGTGTTAACGTAATTATGTTGGCTACGATTTGCATGTGAATTTATGTCTGATTTTTATTCATTTCACATTGTGTTCTTCAGTAACTTCAAATCTTTTGATTTTACTTTGGACGACTGCTTCATTTGTAACATTTGGTGATACCAGGTTTCTCCAGATTAGATTAATGATTATTTTGAATTCAGGGATTCAGTCTTTCATCCAACTCAGTCTATCATTCTTGCTGTCTCCTGCTACCCTTTGCTCCCATCTGCCCGAAGAACAAAATTAACTCCATCTTGAAAACATTCAATGTTTTAGTCTCACCGTCTTCCTGTGGCAGAAAGTTCCAGAGGCTTACCACTGTAGGTGAAGGATTTTCTCTTCATCTCAGTTCTAAATATCCTGATCTGTGTGTTCAGAGTGTGACCACAGATTCATAACTCTCCTTCAATGATAACATTCTTCTTATTCTTGCCCTGTATGGTATTTTCAGAACTGTTGAGTTTTCAGTATAATTTTGGTGATTGGTTAGGAATGACACGCTCTGCCATTCTTGTTAACTTCCATTAAATGATCCAGAATGTCTTCAAACGTCGGTATTGCCATCCCAGGAGTCAGTCTGGTAAATTCTCATTATACTTACTGCGTTTCCAAAAATATCTCATTAGATAAGGAGACCAAAACTGCACTT
>NC_057746.1:23943043-23956516 GCF_004010195.1 Chiloscyllium plagiosum | reverse complement strand
GTAGTGTTAGGTGGAAGGGTAAATGTAGGGAAATAGGTCTGGGTGGGTTGCACTTCGGTGGGTCGGTGTGGACTTGTTGTGCTGAAGGGCCTGTTTCCGCACTGTAAGTAATCTAATGTAATCTAAAAGCACCAGGCATGAGCAACGATATGTCATGGAGACATAGAGACGTACAGCATGGAAATAGACCCTTTGTTCCAACTCATCCGTGATGACCAGATTTCCGAACCCAATCTACTCCCATCTGCCAGCACCGAGCCCATATCCCTCCAAACCCTTCCTAATCATATACCCACACAGATGTCTTTTAAATGTTGCAATTTTACTCGCCTCCACCACTTCTTCTGGCAGCCAATTCCATAAACGTTCCACCCTCTGAGTGAAAAAGTTGCCCCATTGATCTCTTTTATAACTTTCCGCTCTCACCCTAAACCTATGCCTCTAGATCTGGACTCCCCCACCCCAGGGAAAATACTTTGACTATTTATCCCTTACAGGCCGCTCATGATTTTATGCAGCTGTATCAGATCACCCCCTCAGCCTCTGACGTTCCAGTAAAAAACAGCCCTAGTCTATTCAACCTCTCCCTATGGATCAAATCCTCCAACCCTGACAATAACCTTGTGAATCGTTTCTATACACTTTCAAGTTTCACAACATCTTTCCAATAGGAAGGAGACCAGAATTGCACGCAATATTACGACAGTGGCCTAACCAATGTCCTGTACACCAGCAACATGACCTCCCAACTCCTGCATGCCATACTCTGACCAATAAAGGAAAGCATACCAAACGCCTTCTTCACTATCATATCTGCATGGGACTCTAATTTCAAGGAGCTATGAATCTGCACTCCAAGGTCTCTTTGTTCAGCAACATCCCCTAGGACCTTGCCATTAAGTGTCTAGGTCCTGCTAAGATTTGCTTTCCCAAAATGTGGCACGTCACGTTTATCTAAATTAAACTCCATCTATCAATTCCCAGTCCACTGACCCATCTGATCAAGATCCCGCTGTAATCTGTGGTAACCTTCTTCGCTGTCCACTACACCTCCAATTTTGGTGTCATCAGCAAACGTACTAACTATACCTCTTATGCCCACAGCCAAGTCATTTATATAAATGTTGAAAAGTAATGGCCCCAGCACTGATCACAGGCTCCAGTCTGAAAACAAACCCCCACTACCACACTTGTGGTCTACCTTTGAGCCAGTTCTGTAACCAAATAGTGAGTCTTCCCTGTATTCCAAGAGATTTAACCTTGCTCACAGTCTCCCATGGGGGAACCTTGTCGAACGCCTCCCTGCAGTCCATATATAACACATCTACTGCTCTGCCCTCATTAATCCTCTTTGTTACTTCTTCAAAAAACTCAATAAAGTTTGACAGACATGATTTCCCACGCACAAAGCAACGTTTATTATCCCTAACCAGTCTTTGCCTTCACAAATACATGTACAGTTCCCTCAGAAGTCCCTCCAACAACTTGCCCACCACCGACGTCAGGCTCACTGGTTTATAGTCCACTGGCTTGTCCTTACCAAATTTGAATTCTACAAGCCTGAGGTACTGCTGACAATTCTAGACTTGAACTTCTACGAAAAACAGTGAAATCTCATTAACAATACATTGCATGTGCCATGGAAATAATCAAAGGTTAATGATATATTCAATTAGATTGCATTAGATTCCCTTCAGCCCAATAAGTTCATACCAACCCTCTGAAGAGTAACCAACCCAGACCCATTCCCCATATTCATCCCCCATTTATGGTAGTTTCGCATGATCCATCCACCTAAACAACACATCTTTGCATTGTGGGAGGAAACCAGAGCACCCGGAGGAAGCCCACGCAGACCACGGAGAGGAAATGCAAACTCCACGCAGGAAGTCACCCAATGCAGGAATCGAACGTGGTGATCTTGGCGCTGGGAGGCAGCAGTGCTAACCACTGTGCCGCCTCAAAACGCTACAAAGCATTGGCTGGGAAAAAGAATTCTGGCAGTAGGTGAGAATTCTATCACTGATCCACCAACGCAGTTGTACATTCTGTTGCACCACTTGTTCTCCTGATTTCAGGAAAACAAATATTATTACTTTAGAAGTCTCTCAGCGAAGATTCACTTGCCACATTCCTGCGAATAAGGTCTTGTTGAAATAAGGTTATGCCCATCTCCATTCGACATTCTGGAAGAATCTAAGGTAATCTCATTGAAACATGTAAGCTCTTGAGGGGACTAGATAAAGTTGAACACAAAAACAAGATGGTTTCCTCTTGATTATAGTGATTCAGACAAGAGGATATGGCATCCGTTTTCTAACAGAGGTAAGAAATTTGCTATTCTCTGCGAGAGTGGTTAGAGAGCAGAATTATGTTCCCTTGAAGGTAATGGGGGCTTGGCCTATAAGATTGAGTGAGACAGATTTTGGATACAAAATGGAATGGGAAGCTATGGTTTCCAGGCAGGACAGCTATTAGCCACTGATGAGGAATTTTAAGGATTGCAAGGATGGGATCTAGAATTTCTGTTGCAAGTGCTTTTTCATTGCATTTTCAGAATAAGCAGGAACTGCCAAAGCATTCTCCGATGAGGGAAGCATCTTCTCACCAGTTGCCCTGTCAACGTCATTAAGAATCCAGTATGTCTCAATTGGATCACTGTTCATTCTTCTAAACTTCAGTGAGCAAACTCTGAAACTGTTGAATTTTTGACCATAATCGGTCTTTCCACACCTATGGTAATCCTAATGATTCTCCTATGAATTGTGTCCTATGAATTATTCTTTCCTTTATTACTGGGTCAAAACTGCTCACAGATCTATTCTCACGAGCTGCTTGTAACTTGCATTAAGTCATCCCTAATCTTGTACTTCAACCCTCTTGAAATAAGAGGCCAGAATTCCATTTGCCTTCCTTATTAGAGCATTTGCCTATGTGCTCTACCTTTGTGTTTGTACATAAGTAGCCCCCAATTCCCTCTGTGTACCAGCTTTCTGCAGTGTCTCTCCATTTCAATAAAACTCTGTTGTTTTGTTCTACCTTCCAAAATGAACAACTTGACATTTTCCCACATTATACCCCATTTGCAATTTTTTTGCCCATTTACTTAATCTGACAATATGTCTCTGAAAAAAAGTTTGCATCTCTCGCAAAATTTCCCTTTCAATAAATTTTGCTGTAATCTGCAAAATTCGACTTGATGAGAGTGTTTTTCCAAATGTTCTGCTATCCAAAAGTAATTAACTGTTTCCAACACTTTTTTTCAATAGATATAATTATCCACATTTTACCTTTCTTCCTTTTGAATCGATGTGTTACATGGACAGTTTTTCAAACCTGTGCGCCTTCTCCACAACAATAATACAACATACATTATTTCTGCACCTACCTCTTTCAGGATCCAAGGTTGCAATTCATCAGAGCCAGCAATGTTTTTTGACTTTCGCCACATCAGTTTCTTAAATACTCCTTCGTTACTGATGGTCATTTGACTTACTTCCTCTACCTCATTCTGCGTGTTAATGGGATGGTCAAAGTGACATCCACTGTCAAGCCTGACGGAAAATAATTGTTTATTTTTTCTGCCGTTTTCTTTCGTTAGGATAAACACAGTTGTTTCCAATTCAGTCAGCTGGGACAGGAGTAATTGCAATCAACCCAAATTAAATGGTAATTAAAAGAAATGAAAACTCCGCAGAAAGAAGGTGTTAAATCAGAGGTATGTTGTTTCAAATTGCAAAGATTTAATTTAAACCAAAACACGTAGAAAAATACCACAGTGGCTTCTATTCACTTACCAGTAATTCCAAACATTGCAAGAACAGGAAAGAGAATTTCTATTGGAAGCGCCTACTCTTGCATTTTCAGGTGAAAGCAAAGTCCAAAAGAATTAATTAATTGAAACATCGTCAATTTATACACAAATCAATCCTCCAGTGAAACAGTAAATAGATCTCATGAAAAGTGCTGTTTCTAACGAACAAGTTAATATCTTGCTAAATTGAGCAGCATTTACAGTGAGCTGTATGATTCCCCGAGGATCAGGACCAGTGTCTCTCAGGCTCCACATCTCTTCCTTCTCAGGAGGCCACTCGAGAAGTGGTTGCTTCAGCTCAACGTTAACCAGAGTCGGAGAGTACGCTGGTCCACGAGGTAGATAAAAATCACCAAACTTCATACTTTTAAGTCAATCTGTGCTACGAAATTCTCCCTGTATTCCGTGAGATCTAACCTTGCTAATCAGTCTCCCATGGGAAACTTTGTTGACCACCTTTCTGAAGTCCATCTAGATCACATCAACCGCTCTGCCCTCAGCAATCCACTTTGTTACTTCTTCAAAAAACTCAATCAAGTTTGTGAGACATGATTTCTCACGAATAAAGCCATGTTGACTATTTCTAATCACTCCTTGCCTTTCCAAATATATGTACATCCTCTCCCTCAGGATTCCATCCAACAACTTGCCCACCACCGACGTCAGGCTCATTGGTCTATAGTTCTCTGGCTTGTCATTACAAATTTTCTTAAACAGTGGCACCACGTTAGCCAACCTCCAGTCTTCCTTCACTTCCTTCACCTCACGTGTACAAATTGATGATACAAATATCTCAGTAAGAGGTCCAGCAATCACTTCCCTGGCTTCCCACGAGTTCTAGGTACACCTGATCAGGTCCTGGGGATTTATCCACTTTTAAGTGTTTCAAGACATCCAGCACTTCTTCCACTGTAATATGGACATTCTTCAAGATGTCGTCATCTATTTCTCTATATTCTATATCTTCCATCTTAGATTCCAGAAGACCGAGGTGCTGCTGGCAATTCGAGACTGGAACTTCAACGAAAAACAGTGAAATCTCAGTTACAATACACTGTCTGTGCCGTGGAAATGATCAAAAGATAATTTCTGGAATGGTATATTCAACTAGATCAGATTCCCTACAGTGTGGAAACAGGCCTTTCGGCACAACAAGACCATACCGACTCTCTGAAGAGTAACCCAGTGAGACCCATTGCCCACATTCACCCCTGACTATGGGCAATTTAGCAAGATCAATTCACCTACCCTGTACATATTTGGATCGTGGGAGGAAACCAATGCAGACAAGGGGAGAATGTGCAATCTCGACACAGACAGTCATCCAAAGCAGGGATCGAACATGGATCCCTGGCGCTGTGAGGCAGCATGCTGCGTCAACATACTGCAATTGATTGGCTGGGAATCAAACCGGACCTCCCGTGTGGCAAGCGAGAATTCTACCTCTGAACTACCAATGCAATTGCTCAGCCCATTTCACTGTTTGCTCTCCTGTGAATAAGGTCTTATTGGCTGAAATAAGGCTATACATATCTCCAATCGAGTCTGGAATAATCTAAGGTAATCTCATTGAAATACGTAAGATCTTGAGGGGACCAGATATAGTTGAACACAAAAGGAGATAGTTTCCTCTTGATTACAGTGATTCAGATGAGGGGAAACTATCGGAATAAATTGTTTCCTTTTTCAAACAGAGATAAGAAATTTACTATTCTCTGTGCGAGTGGTTAGAGAGCAGAATTATGTTCCCTTGAAGATAATGGGGGTATGGCCTATAAGATTGAGTTAGACAGATTTTGGATACACAATAGAGTGGGAAGCTATGGTTTCCAGGCAGCACAGCTGTGAGCCACTGATGAGGAATTTTAAGGATTGCAGGGATGGGTTCGAGAATTTGTGTTCCAAGTGCATTTTGATTCCATTTTCAGTTGAAAGCAGGAACAGCCAAAGCACACTCCGATGAGGGGATCATCCTCTCAGCCTTTGCCCTGTCAAGGCCCTTAAGAATCCAGTATGTCTCAATGGGATCACTGTTCATTCCTCTAAACTCCAGTGAGCAGACTCTGAAACTGTTAAATTTTTGACCATAAGTCCGTCTTTCCATACCTATGGTAATCCGAATGATTTTCCAATGAATTGCGACCTATGAATTTTTCTTACCTTTGTTACTGGATCAAAACTGCTCAAAGAGCTGCTTGTAACTTGCAGTAAGACTTGCATACTCTTGTACTCCAACCCTCTTGAAATAAGAGGCCAGATTTCCATTCGCCTTCCTTACTAGAGCATTTGCCTGTGTGCTCTCTTTCTGTGTTTATACGTAAGTAGCCCCCAAGTCCCTTTGTGTACCAGTTTTCTGCACTGTTTCTCCATTTCAATAAAACTCTGTTGCATTGTTCTACCTTCCAAAACGAACAACCTCACATTTCCCCACACTCTACTCCATTTGCAGTTTTTGCCCATTTACTTCATCTGTCAATATGTCTCTGAAAAACTTCTTTATGTCTCTCAAAATTTGCCTTTTGCTGTAATCTGCAAAATTCCACTTGATGAGAGTAAGTTTTTCCAAATGTTCTGCTATCCCAAAGTAATTAATTGTTTCCAATAGATATAGCTATCCGCATTTTGCCTTCCTATCTTTTGAAACAGAGTCTTACATTCACAGTTTTTCAAGCCTATGCTACTACTCCACAATAATAACGACACATACATTATTTCTGTATCTGCATCTTTCAGGATTAGATTAGATTACTTACAGTGTGGGAAGAGGCCCTTCAGCCCAACAAGTCCACAGCAACCCTCCGAAGAGCAGCCCACCCAGATCCATTCCCGTACATTTACCCTTCACCTAACATTACGGGCAATTTACCTAACCTGCACCATTTTTTTGGACAGTGGGAGAGAACCAGAGCACCCGGAGGAGAATGTGCAAACACCACACAGACGGTTGCCTGAGGCGGGAATTGAACCCGGGTCTCTAGCGCGGTGAGGCAGTAGTGCTGACCAGTGTGCCACCGTGCCGTTCATCGCAGTTACCGTTCATCAGAGCCAGGAAAATTATTTGCCTTTCGCTGCATCAACCTGTCAAATAATCCTCCTTTACGAATGGTCATCTGATTTACTCCCTCTGCCTCATTCTGCGTATTAATGGGATGTTCAAAGTATCATGCACTGTCAAAACTGACGGAAGACATTTGTTTGATTCCTCTGCCTTTTTCTTTCGTTAGGTTGTTTCCAATTCAGTCAGATGGGACAGAACTAATTGCACTCAAACCGAAATGAATGGTAATTGAAAGAAATTAAAACTCAGCAGAAATAAGGTGTTAAATTCGATTTATATCGTTTCAAATTGCAAAGATTCAATTTAAAAGCGAACGGATAATAATAATAATAAAATGTTACAGTGGTTTCTAATCACTTACCAGGAAGTTCAAAGATTGCAAGAACTTGAAAGAGAATTTCTCGTGGAAACGCCTGAAGTCACATTTTAGATTAGATTCCCTACAGTGTGGGAACAGGCCCTTCTGCCCAACCAATCCTCCAAAAAGTAACCCACCCTGACCCATTTCCCTCTGACTAACATACCTAACACTATGGGCAATTCACCTGACCTGCACATCTTTGGGCTGTGGGAGGAAACCCGCGCAGACTCCACACAGACAGACATCCGAGGCTAGAACCTGGAATTTTGGAACTGCGAGGGAAGCAGTGCTAACCACTGCGCCATCATGCAGGCAAAAACAGGAAAAGTCCAACTTCATTAAAACATGCTCAATTTATACACGAATCAATCCTCCAGTGAAACAGTAAACAGATCTCTTGAAATATACTACTGCTGTCGTACAAGTTAATATCTTGTTTAATTTGAGCAGCATTTACAGTGAGCTATGTGATCCCGGAGGCTCAGGACTAGTGTCTCTCAGGCCCCACAGCTCTTACTGCTGAGGATGCCACTCGAGAACTGATTGCTTTAGCTCAACGTTAACCAGAGACAGAGAGTAAGTTGGTCCATGAGCTACATAAAAATCGACAAACTTCATTGTTTTAAGTTAATCTGTGCAACGACACGACCATGGAGGAAGTGAGACTTGAATCCAGGACTTCTAGTCCAGACAGTGATCCTCCAAATGTGCGACGTGAGCCCTCAGTTACACCTTTCTAATCTTACCTCTTTCTCCTTTTAGTTATTGCATTCAGTAAAAAATGAAAAAAAAAAATTCTGAAGAGCCATTTTCGTTTTCTGTCAGAAACATTGATTTAAACGTGATTTCTATGGTATGCATCCACCCTAGCGATAACATATACAATATACATTTATAAACTGGAGTGGTTGACACATTTTATTCAAGTCTGTTTTGACTGAGAGATCCTAATTCACGTTAGCAACAGCAAAATTGACTTTCAACATGGTTTCTATTCTAATGTTGTTCCGTCAGCCAAATGAATGAATTTATGGGATACAGGTCAATTCTTAAAGTTCAAAAAATATTTCATTTCATTTCCCACAAGATCTCTCCAAAAGAAAACAAAATACGCCCCTTCGACATTCCTGTGTTCATTCAATGTTATGTTTTTACATTGTTTAATAAGTTCCTGCAACTTCTGGTAAAATATATTCACATCTGGAGCAAATGGGAGGAGGAAAGAGTCATAAAGCTCCTGATCTTAAAATGATACAAAGGAAGTAACATGCAGCCGTTGAACTGACGCCACGCATCGAAACTCTCATTTCTGGATTTTCAATGGGACATCGATCGGAGTGCTGAAGTGTCTAAGGAATGCTCGGAAATCTGCGTGACTGAAAAGGAAATGGGTATTAAAACCACACTTGCTACACATTTCATATTCTTCCTCAATTATTGATGAAGATATTCAGAAGAATGAAGCCTTTGATTCTTTACTTCGAAAGGAGCCGATTTTATATATTTCCCAAGTGAAGAGCATCTGAAATGACAACAAAAACCACATTGAATTTTGGATTTCACGAGCTTGGAGTGACCCACTAACCTAGTTAGGAGTAACTTGGAGGCTGCAGGGACACTGGAGAGTAAGAGAACATGATGTGAAATAATGCGAGTGGGATAGGTTCATTTACTTTACAGGAATTGATTGAGAATTACTAGCCCACACTTTATAGTGACGTTACTGTAAGGTCAGAGCAAGGTGGAGCCACACGATTAATTATCTCTTCAGCAGTGCTGTGGGTTTCCAACAGCAGTCCACTAATGTGGAGTAGACTGTGCCAATGTAACTTGGTCTGTTTGGGAGCTGCTGTAATGGAAGAATTTGTGTCTCCATCCTTCCATAAATGTCTAGAATTCTACTCGAGGTAGGTTACAACTGTGTAGGATTTCGTGGCTAATTGTTGTGCCCCCAATGCTGAGTGGACTTACAGCAAATGTGTTAGATAAGTCATGGCTGTGCATGTCCTTTCATGAGTAAACATAATTACATTGACCAGGGTTTGCACGTGAATTTGTATTATAGTTGACTTAATTATGAGAAAATAAAAAAATCATGTAAAAGTCTGATTTTGTTTTCATTTCACATAACGTCATTGAGTAAATTTATTGTTTTTTTTAATTTACTCTATCATTCATAATAGCACATTCGATACTACCCAGCTTTCGATTTTAAAAGTAGCATTATTTTGAAATTCTGCGAGTCAGAATTTCATGCAATTCAGTACTGTTTCTTCCTTTATTCCAAAACCTTTTGACGTGTTCAGCCTGAAGAACAAAATTCACTCTTTATTGAAGGCATTCAAGAATTTAGTCTCAATCTCTTCTTGTGGCAGGGAATCCAGAGGATCGCAACTCATTGGATGAAGAAATTTCTCATTATCACAGTATTAAACAGCCGATTCTGTTTGTTAGGGATGTGAGCTCAGGTTCTGGAGTACCAAGTCATTAGAACATCGTTCCTATTCTTGCCCTGTCTCGTCCTCTTAAAATTTTATAGCTTCGTATCAAGTTTCATGGAATTTTGTAGTTATAAGATCCTCCCTCATTCCTCCAAACTCCAGTGAAAATGACCCGAAATGATCTAGCCTGTTCTAAAATGAAAGTCCTGCTATCCCAGGGGTCAATCTGTGAAATTTACATCATCGTCCCTCCAACACCAAAACATTCCTCATTAGATAATAAAACTAAACCTGCACTCAATTGTCCAGGTGTGGTCTCACCAAGGACCTAAAAATGGTAGCAAGACATCCCTGTCCCTTCAGTCAAATGGCCCTGATATGCAGTCAATATTTATTTTGCCTTTTCCACTACCTGTTGCACCTGCATGTTTAGTTTCAGCGACTGATGTATAAGGACACCCAGGACTTGTTGCACTGCCTCATTTCCTAAAGCATCGATTGATGATTATCAAACACAATCTCATTGAATTATGGAGCATACTCACCAGGCTGAATGGCCTACTACTGCTCCACCATCTTATCGTCTTATTTTGTCCTCATTCTGCAAAAGACAGAAGTAAAATACCACAGCTGCAAGAGTTCTGAAATAGAAACAAAGTGCTGAAAAATCCAGGCGATCTGATAGCATTTGCGGACAAAGACTCCTGTCAAGCCCACCAGAGCGTATCCCTTATCCTCACTATTCACATGACTAGCAGTGCATTCAAAGAATGATCCGTCACCATCATACACGTCTTTACACCCTTGTCATCTTTACAAACTAATCATATCAACACACTTTGGACCTTTCCTCCATCATCCCCATTTTGTCACCTCCGAAGTGTAGGACCTCTCTTTTTATCTCCTCCCTGTTTATTGTCCAAATTCCCAAACACTTTTTTCCAGGTGAAGCAGTATACTGTACATCTTTCAATCTGGTTTGCTGTATTGACTGCCCACTACACAGTCTTTTGTGCTCTCGGGAGACCAAGCACATATTGCCAGATTGCTTTCAGTACACCGTTCTGTTCACATGCGAATATAGTTAGTGCTGGACCATAGCAGCTTTCCAGTGAAGAAAAACACAAGTTAGAGGAACAACATCTCATTTTTTCTGGGGCTTCTTTACAGCGTTTTGGGCTCAATTTGAATTTGGCAGATTCAGACTTTGATTCTCTACTCTGCTTAGATATTTTACCTTCACGCGTACTCACTGAGTATATGTACCATCTCTTCCATGGTTTTGCTTTCAGTCATTCTTATTTTCCTTCTGTAATTCGCAGCTACACCGGATCTAAGTCTCTTCTCTGCAAAAATTACCAGTCTCTTTGTGCTTTATTTTGACATGAAAGATCTTCGATACCAATTGCTGACTCTCTTTTCAACAATACAAAGCACGTGACTTTCCACCTGTCCTTAGTTCTAAAGAACAGTGAGAAACAACAACCTGTCAGTATCGCTGAGGACCAATCGTTATCTCCAAAGTGAGCTTTTCCCTATGTTCTGGCACAAAATAACTCGATAATTCTCCCCAAAGATTTGTTTAATTGAAGAAATCCATTATTTGACCAAGTTCCTGTTTTACTCCAGTGGACAGATCCCTGTGTGTGCGAGTCTTTTGTTTTTATTCTCAAGATAGCCGGTCAAGGTTTAACAATGGCAGGGAATGGCTACTTCTGCCAGTTCAGTATTTTTTTTCTGGTTTGCTTTAGTTGTAGCAGGGAAGCTGATGGTAGCTGCAGCAGAAGTTTCTACGGTGGAATAAAGGTTCCATGCTTTAGCAAATGATTCTTTACTGGCTTCTCTCTTTGAAATCTCTCCTGTTTGTAAGAACCAGTTTCGAATTTAGCTTTTGATAAGGGGGTTGTTTGTGGGATATTATGGGACTTGGAACAGCTCCTTGGTAAGTTGCTATGTCGAGTCGGTTGGGTTTTCAAATGATTGAGTTATTCTAAGTTATATTTTCTTTCGTTCATGCTTCAGCTGTAGCATTTAAATACATCGTTTTGCTTAAAGCCGAACGGTTTGACCAGCAGCATTGCTCCTGGTTAATCCACTACACATCTGCCTTTAAAGTAAGAAAAAGTTAAGGTCAAGGCTACCTTCTTGAAATACTTTGAGTAGATCTGCTCGGCCCATAACAATATGCAGCCTCCAGTA
Source organism: Chiloscyllium plagiosum (assembly GCF_004010195.1). Taxonomy (NCBI): domain Eukaryota; kingdom Metazoa; phylum Chordata; class Chondrichthyes; order Orectolobiformes; family Hemiscylliidae; genus Chiloscyllium; species Chiloscyllium plagiosum. The sequence goes on along the minus strand of NC_057746.1, from coordinate 23,944,643 downwards.
AATATAATTCCAAACTGATGGTACTGGCTCTGATTGTTAAACTTTGCATTCATTGACTATCAGCCTGCTGTTGTCCTGCTTTTCGCTCTAGCTGGTTTAAATCCATCTCTCTAAAATCTGACTACTGTATGAGCCTCATGTAACCCATCTACCTGTGTGAGAATAAGAGGAGGCCTTCCAGATTGATCTACCACATTGCTAAATCATATTTGATCACGATGTTAGCTCCTCGCAGCAACCATTCGCAACGATGCTTCAGACCATACATAATCGAAGGCACTTCACCAAAGCATGAATTGAACAGAAAATGATGCTGCAAAAAATTCTAACTTGCAATCGGGAAACTCCTTGAAGTTTTTTTTTTAATGTACTGTTTCTGAGGACGAAAGAAGAACTAACTGATTTGGAGGATGATTAATGGCAGACATTCCTGTCGGACATACATCACGAAGTGGAATGTAGTCTGCCACGATCAGAGACTGACGGGGAGGCGCTGGTGTTCGACTGGAGTGGAGAAGGTCAGAAGTCACACGACTCCACTTTATATTCTGACATGCTTATTTGAAATCAATAAGTTTCAAAGCGCTGTTGCTTACTCACTTCAGTTCTCAAGCTTGTGATTTCGTGCGACTTCTGACAGAAGGGTTGGAGCCTCCCGATGTTTTCCCATGCAACTTTCAGATTTGAGCATGCGCATTGAGCCTGAGGTGCGTGGGGAGGGAACGAACTCCAACCTGAGGAACAACGAAGGAGGTTCTATGCATTATTGCGGACCCCCCGAGGAGCATGTGCACTACCAGTACCCTGCTATAGCGCTGTTCCCAAGCCGTATTGGACAGTAGGAACTGCAATCTCCACTGCACAACTGCTGTCAGTGAGTCTTCAGTAGGCAAGCTGGAGGCCGGAAGAACGCAACAAGGCAGGTAACATCAGAAGGTGGAGAATGCTTCGTCTAGAACGCTTCTTCAGAACAGGGAGTGTTGTCTGAGGGAGGCAATGATTCTTTCAGTATTCATCTTCAATGTTTACCCTTTTTCTGTGTCAACAGACGCTGTTTGACTATCCGATCAGTCAAGAAGTTTCTGCTCGCGGGTGTGGTGCTGCAAAAGCACAGCAAGTCAGGCAGCATCCGAGGAGCAGGAGATTCGACATTTTGAGCAAGAGCCCTTCATCAGCAACACACTCCCGACTGTGATCCCCAGTATCTGAAGTCCATCTATTTCCAAGAATGTGCACATTGCTTAGGCCTGTGTTATTGACGATACCAGACCCTCTCGAAACATTTCAACAATGTAGCCTAGACCCTAACTTCGATAGCTCTTTTTAAGCATGTGTGCAGTGAATGTTCCAGGGCAGATAATACTGGTCAAACCAACTTTATTTGAACAAAATAGAATTCTTGTGTAAGATTACCGAAAGAAACATAAACAAAAGACAACAGAATACTGAATAACTTCGCCTGTCTGAAAACCCAACAAATTGTATCAACTTAATAATGCTATTCATAATTCTTGCAACAATTCACACAAATGCCTCTTGGCACAAAAGGTAAAATGAAACACAGGTTCTTACAGGAGAGAAGTCAGAGACTGTTTCAACA
>NC_057746.1:23922741-23942543 GCF_004010195.1 Chiloscyllium plagiosum | reverse complement strand
ATGTATTGGGACATAATTTTACACCACACCAGGTCATTCTGTTTTAAGTTATGGAATCACTCCTAGACTGTGCCATCCCATGTCTGATGTTTTATGATCAGTTCAGGTGCTCTTGATTTGAGGAATGAAGAAAGTCGACTTCCTTTGAAATAAAAGATGCAAAACCTTCATTCTTCTGAATCATTTTATCAATGGGTGAGGGAGAATGTGCCCTGTATTACAAGCTTATACATTTAATATGCATTTCATTTCATTTGCCGATTTGCTGTTATTTGAGGATTACTACGTCATTCCCAGCACTTCAGTGTCCCAATGAAAGTCCAAGAATTAGCTTTTATGTGTCTAACATTAGTTCAACTGACGTGTCATTTGTTTTATCATTCTAAATTCAGCTCTTTCATATTTATGCCTTTTTCATTCTTCTGTTTGTTCCTAAAAAACTCGTTCCATCCCCATATATTATGTTTCTCAATTTTCTTTGTGAAGTCCCCTCTTATAATGGTCAATGTGAGACGTCATAGGCATCTGGCAAAACTGTTGGTTCATTGATCTTTGATGTTGACTTGATATTTGACAAAGGAGACATAGTGCGGATGTTTTCTTCATGTGGAGCAATGCAGAATGGGAGGTCACTGTTTTAAGTTAAGTGATAGTAGATTTAAGACAGAGATGAGCTGAATTTCCTTCCCACAAGGGTCATATGGTGGGTCATATGGTCTTGTGGTGGGAGAGCATTTTGGTGATAGTGACCACAACTGCCTCACATTCTACATAGCTATGGAGAAGGAGAGGATTAAGCAAAATGGGAGGATATTTAACTGGGGAAGAGGACATATATAATGAGATTAGACATGAGTTAGGAAGCATGGATTGGGAGCAATGTTTCCATGGTAACGGCACTATAGACATGTGGAGACTGTTTAAGGAACAGTTGTTGGAAGTGATGAATAAATATATCCCCCTGAGACAGGCAAGAAGGGGTAAGATAAAGGAACCTTGGATGACGAGAATAGTGGAGCTTCTCGACAAAAGGAAAAAGGTAACTTACATAAGGTTGTAGGAAGCTAGGGTCAAGCTCAGCTCTACAGGATTACAGGCAGGCGAGGAAGGAGCTTAAAATGGTCTGAGGAGAACCAGGAGGGGGCACGAGAAAGGCTTGGCAGAACAGATTAGGGAGAACACAAAGGTATTTTACACTTATGTGAGAATAAGAGAATGGTCAAACAAAGAGGAGGGCTGATCAGGGATAGCATAGGGAATTTGTGTGTGGAGTCTGAGGAGGTTGGGGAAGCCCTAAGTGAGTTTTTTGCTTCTGTCTTTACGAAAGAAACAAACTTTGTAGTGAATGAAACCTTTGAAGAGCAGGTGTGCGTGCTGAAATGGATAGAGATAAAGGAAGCTGATGTGTTGAAAATTTTGTCACACATTAAGGTTGACAAGTCGCCAGGCCCGGACCAGATTTGTCCTCGGCTGCTTTGGGAAACGAGAAATGTAATTGCTTCGCTGCTTGTGAAGATCTTTTCATCCTCGTTCTCCACTGGAGTCGTACCTGAGGACTGGAGAGAGGCAAATGTAATTCCTCTCTTCAAGAAAGGAAATAAGGAAATCCCCGGCAATAACAGACCAGTGAGTCTCACGTCTGTCGTCTGCAAGGTGTTAGAAAGGGTTCTGAGGGATCGGATTTATGACCATCTGGGAGAGCATGGCTTGATTAAATGCATTCAACACAGCTTTGTGTTGCCTCACAAACCTTATCGAGTTCTTTGAGGATATGACTAGAAAAGTTGATGAGGGTCGAGGTGTGGATGTGGTGTATATGGACTTCAGCAAGGCACTTGGTAAGGTTCCCAATGGTATTCTCATTCAGAAGGTCAGGATGAAAGGGATACAGGGGAACATAGCTGTCTGGATACAGAATTGGTTGGCCAACAGAAGGCAGCGATTGGTAGTAGAAGGAAAATAATCTGCCTGGAAGTCAGTGGTGAGTGGTGTTCCACAGGGCTCTGTCCTTGGGCCTCTATTGTTTGTAATTTTTATTAATGACTTGGATGAGGGGATTGAAGGATGGGTCAGCAACTTTGCAGATGATACAAAAGTTGGAGGTGTCGTTGACGTATAGAGGGCTGTTGTAGGCTGCAGCAGGACATTGACAGGATGCAGAGATGGGCTGAGAAGTGGCAGATGGTGTTCAACCTGGATAAATGCGAGGTGGTGCATTTTGGAAGGTCGAATTTGAAAGCTGAATACAGGATTAAGGATAGGATTCTTGGCAGTGTGGAGGAACAAAGGGATCTTGGTGTGCAGGTACATCGATCCCTTAAAATGACCACCCAAGTGGACAGGTTGTTAAGAAAGCATATGGTGTTTTGGCTTTCATTAACAGGGGGATTGAGTTTAAGAGTCGTGAGATCTTGTTGCAGCTCTATAAAACTTTGGTTAGACCGCACTTGGAATACTGCGTCCAGTTCTGGTCACCCTATTATGGGAAAGATGTGGATGCTTTGGAGAGGGTTCAGAGGAGGTTTACTAGGATGCTGCCTGGACTGGAGGGCTTATCTTATGAGGAGAGGTTGACTGAGCTCGGACTTTTTTCATTGGAGAAAAGGAGGAGAAGAGGTGACCTAATTGAGGTATACAAGATAATGAGAGGCACAGATAGAGTCGATAGCCAGAGACTATTTCCCAGAGCAAAAATTGATAACACGAGGGGTCATAGTTTTAAGCTGGTTGGAGGAAAGTATAGAGGGGATGTCAGAGGCTGGTTCTTTACACAGAGAGTTGTGAGAGCATGGAATGCGTTGTCAGCAGCAGTTGTGGAGGCAGGGTCATTGGGGACATTTAAGAGACTCCTGGACATGCAATTGGTCACAGAAATTTGAGGGTGCACACATGAGGATCAATGGTCGGCACAACATCGTGGGCTGAAGGGCCTGTTCTGTGCTGTAGTGTTCTATGTTCTATGTTCTATCTCAGAAGCTCTAAATTGCAGTACAGTAGAGAATCCTTCTGAAAATTTAATAAAGAATTTTTAACAAATTCCAATGATGACAGAAAACTTTGAGGGACTTCTATTTCGTTGAGAGAGATCTCGTTGGAAAATATTCTACATTTATGTAAACCCTCACGACTCTCCGTGTGAACCAAAGAAATCATGTTGTGAAGAACTTTCTGATAGAAAATGAAAAAGGATGTCAAGAGTGGTTCTTCATTTTTCACTGAATGTAGTCACTATGGGAGGAAGAGAAGGATAAGATTGGAAAGATGCAACTTGAAGGCCCATGTGATCCAATTGTTCGATTCCCCTCTCTGAACTAATAGACCTCGGTTCAACACTCTCATTCTCCAAAAGTGTGCGGTAGCACAAGTTGATTTAAAATGGTGACAGTTCATTACTTGAATCTACCTCCTCGATTACCTTACGTTCCACACCCGACACTGGTCGAGGCAATCAGGTACACAGTTATCCTTTCAAAACTCAGAGTACTCATGCCTAACAGACACTGGATTTGTTACTTTGGAGTTCACACAGCTCACTGTAAGTGCTTCTCAATGACGGGAGGCAGAGAGTAATGAAGTCAAAGAGATGTAAAGCACGGAAACAGACCCTTCAGTCCAACACATCCATGCCAAGCAGATATCCTAAACTAATCTAGTCCCCTTTGCCAGCAGCTGGCCCACATCCTTCAAAACCCTCCTATTCAGATAACCATCCAGATATCTTTTACACGTTGAAATTGTACTAGAGTCCACCATTTCCTCTGGCAACTCATTCCATACATGCACCAACCTCTGTGTAAAAAAGTTATTCCTTCGGTTCTTTTTGATCCCTCCCCCCGCTCACCTATGCCTTCTAATTCTGGACTTCCCCACTTCACTTAAAAGACCTTCCTCATGATTTTATTAACCTCTGTAAGATCGCCCTCTGCCTACAATGCTCCAGGGAAAACAGCCGCAGCCTATTCATCCTCTTCTTATAGCTCAAACCCTCCAACCCTGGCTACATCCTTGTAAATCTTTTCTGAACACACATTTCACAACATCCATCCAATAGGAGGAAGACCACAATTGCACACACTGTTCCAGAAGTGGCCTAATCAATGTCCATGCCGCAACATTACCTCCTAATTCCTATTCTCAATGCTCTGACTAGTAAAGGAAAGCATACTCAATGCCTTTTTCACCATCCTGTCTACCTGCGACTTCACATTCAATAACCCATGAATCTGCACTCCAAGGTCTCTATGTTGAGAAACACTCCCCAGGACCTTGCCATTAAGTGTATAGCTCCTGCCCTTATGTACCTTTCCAAAGTGCTGCATCTCACATTTATCTAAACTAAACTCCATCTTCCAGTCCTCAGCCCATTGGCCCATATGATCAAGATCCCGCTATACTCTGAGGTAGCCTTCTTCGCTGCCTTCTACACCCTCAATTTTGGTGTCATCTGCAAACTTTTCATCTGTACCACCTATGGTCACATCCAAATCATTTATATAAATGATGAAAAGCAATGTACCCAACATCAATCGTTGTGACACACCGCTGGTCACAGGCCTCCAGCCTAAAAGGCAACCGCCTTCCACCATTCTCTGTCTTCTACTTTCGAACCAGTTCTGTATGCAAATGGATGGTTCTAAACTAGCAAACCAATTTACAATGAGGAAGACCTATTAAGTACTTCACTGAAGTCCGTAAAGATTGCGTCCACCACTCTACCCTCATCAATCTCTTTGTTATTACTTCAAAAAGCACAACCAAGTTTGTGAGACATGATTTCCCAAGCATGTTAACTGTCTCTAATCAGTCCTCGCCTTTCCAAATACATATAAATCCTGTCCCTCAGGATTCCCTCCAACAAATCGCCCACCACCAATATTTCTCTGATTTTGCCTTACAACCTTTCTTAAGTACTGGTAGCTTGTTAACCAACCTCCAGTCTTCCAGCACCTCATCTGTGACTCTCGAAAGTGCACATATCTCAGCATGAGGCCCTGCAATCACTTTTCTAACTTGCTACAGTTTTCTCGGGAACACCTGATCAGCTCCTACGGATATATCCATGTTTATGCATTGTAAGACATCGAGCACCTGAGGCAATCTAGAATGAATGGTCATCATTTTAGGAGAAGTGGTAGCAGATTTAATACGGAGATGAGGTGAAATTTCCTACCACAAGAGGCATGTGTCTGGGTAATGTGCGCTGGATGCCTCAATATTGACAGGAGATGGACAGATTTTTAATTATGAATAGGTTAATGGGTTATGGTTTTCCTTGGGTCTAAGTTGAAATGGAAAATTCTGTGGTATGGACAGGTTCTTTCAGAAGTTCATTCTAAATTTCTGCAATGAAGTTGCACCATCCAGAAATTTATTGAAGAAATAAGAACCACTTGATTCAACACAGGAGAGTGAGAGGGGTTATGACAACTTGAAAGTTGTGCTGACAACTGGATTTGGATTGAGCAATAGCCAGATTTTGAGAAGCCATAAAAACTGCTGCTGATGTAAGGAAAATTGTTATGAGTGTAATCAAAGCTGCAAGAATATGAGGTGGAGGTAGAAGGTGTGAACATGCAAGCAAAACTCAGCCATTTGGAACTTCGAATTTGCTGTGCCATTCAATAAGATAATGGCTGATCTAATTTGAACATGAACTCTACTTTCCAGCGTATCCTTGATAATCTTCATCCCAGTGATAGTGAAAAATCTATCTACTTATTGGTGGAAAAAAAAACACTTAGTAATTATACATTCTGTCTTTTGAGGTACGGAATTTCCGAGTCTTGCATACCTCTCAGAGAAATCAGTACTCATCATCACTGTCTAAGTGAACAACACTTTATTTTGCAACCCTTGCTCTGATGTTCGGATCAGGGTAGGGTAGGGCTTCACAGTTTTTTTTTTAAAGTCTATTGTTTGTCAATAATATCCACAGCGTAGGAAGAGACACTGAGTCTTGTGTTGACTCTACAAAGATTCGAAATGTGCACATTCAAATTTTGTTATGGTCTCGGCCCTTTCGATGGACTTGCTCATAATAATCACAATCCTTTCGTTTTTTCTTTACTTTAAGAGAAACTGTGTGAAAAAAGAAATGAAGTTTTTTGGAACTTAATAGTAAAGCTGTATAATATAAAAATCATTCATTTTGCTGGAAAGAACAACATTTTAATGGACATTTTGGCAAAAGCTAAATGAGTTAAACCAATATGTTAAAATATCCTCATTGAAGCAGCCTTAAATGAGATATGGTTGTTCTGGCATCAATGTATTTTATTTCATTAACTTTGGTGAGCCATAGAAATCGTGTCAAAAAGGTCTTTCTAAAACTGTCAATCCACCTGTTAAGAATGCCTTTTCATTGTTCAACAAATGCATTAATTCACTGAAGAAAGAGAAGTGTAAGACCAGAAGGTTCCAACTGAGGGCCAACATGGCACTATTGTACAATCTCTCACGCTGGGCTAGCCACCCTGGGTTCCAAGTCTCAGTCTCTCCACAGCCCTCTCCTTGCGCATGTTGATGTAAAAGAGTGAAACGTGATGCTTGCACCTACCTCATGGAAAAATTTACTCTCTGCATCAATTTAAAGTCAAGACAATATAATTAGATCTCTCGTGTTTCTCTGAGGTTAGCGCCTCTGGAAGCTGGGATTAATTGTCTGTGATTCTCTCTGGATCACTGAGCTTACGTTCAATGCTGCACAACAACTTGTTTGTAAGATCTTGTGTGTTTAATGAGATTTGTTCACTCTCTCACCGGAGAATTACCTTCTGTATAAATCAAGTGCCTTTCAATGTTTTGCCTCATTTTGACTGCTTCCACTTTCACCTGAAAATGGGATCGCAGGCGCTTCCGATGGAAATTCTCTTTCCCATTCTTGCAATCGTTGGAATTCCTGGTAAGTGGTTAAACGTTCTGTGACATTTTTATTGCTGGTTCTGCGTTGAATTTCATTTCAGCAATTAGCAGCTGTACTCCACAAATTCATCTCTTGCATATTTGCTGCGTTTGCCCGTTCTTCATTACCATCAGTTTCAAACTGAGTGCAGTTTTTCCTAACCCATCCTCTGGTTTGGAAACACCTGTGTTTAGCCTGAACAAAAAGTATTGCAATGAAATGAAATAGAGTTAGCTAAAGTGAACTGGATGGATAGATTCACAGAAGTGACTGTAAGCTTGCAATGGCAGTAATTTACGGGAAAATATTCATGAAAATACATCCTCGTAAGGAGAAAACATTCTACAAGTAGGGTAAAACAACCAAGGAAGGATGGGAGCATATTGAGTTGAAAGATAAAGCACACATACACGCAGAAATCAGGCCTGAGGTCTGGTATAAATTCAGAAGTCAGCAAAGGAGGACTGAAAAGGGAGATAATAAACTGACAGCCAGCCACCAAGGAATATAAAAACCGACTGTAACATCTTCTTTAAATATCTAGAAAGGAAGAGACTTATCCGAAAGAAAATGAACTGGGGAGAAAATCACAAGGTGCAATGAAATGGCAGAGGGCTTATGTAGATGTTTTGCATCACTCTTTATAATGGGTAATATTTCGAACATGTCATTAATTCTAGAGCGTATAGTGGAGAAGCCGAGACCTATCTCAGTCACTAAAGAAGGAGGATGGAACAACCTAATAATTCCAAAGGCAAATAAGTTCCCTAACGCTGATAGCTTGCAGCCTCGGATGAAAAAGAGGTATGCACATAAATAGTGGATGCATGAGATGGATTCCCGACAGTAGAGAAACAAGCGCATTGTTCCAATGAGTTCACGCTGACCCTCCAAAGACTAGCCCATCTCCTTAAATTTACCCCGACTAATGCGCCTAACACTATGAGCAATTGAGCATAGCCAATTCACCTGACCTGCACATCTTTGGATTGTGGGAAGAAACCCACGCAGACATGGGGAGAATTTGCAAACTCCAGAACTACAGTCGCCTGTGGTGGGAATTAAACCCAGACCCCTGACACTGTGCGGTTGCAGTGCTAGCCACTGGTCCACTGCGCCACATTGGTTATTGTTTAGCCAAAATCCTTGGAATTGGAGTAGTATCAGAGTTAATTGTTTCTGTGCCAACCATATTCAAAGAGAGGGGGGAAGGATGAGCTTAGATTAACTATATCTATCGTTTAAAACGTATTGCAATCAATTACTAAATTTGGGACAGCAGAATATTTGAAAAATCCTATTCTCATCCAGCAGAGGGGATAGCTTCATGAAAGTGAAATTTTCTGTAACAACTTGATTAGAATGTTTTGAGGAAGACTCAAACAGAATACATAGAGAAGCCACTGCAGTTGTGTTGTATTTGAACTTTGAGACTACCCATAGCAAGTCAACTACTAAAGCATAAGTCATTAGATAAGATCCCCATGCTGTCGGAGGTAGTATATTGTTATGGATAGGGAAATGGCAATATACTAAGAAGCAATGAGTGAGGATAAGAATTTTTATTCAGGCTGGCGGTCTTTGAAAAGTGGGGTTCCACAGGGATCAGTGCTGTGATTGCAACTGTTTACAAAATATATGAATGACTTGGAGGAAGGAAGTGAATGTACCATAACCAAATTTGCAGATGACCCCAAACATAAGTGGAAAGGCAGATTTTGAGCGCAACACCAGTGGTTTACAATGAGATATCGATGGGTTATGCGGGCAACAAGTTGGCAAATGGAGTAAAGTTTGTGATCGTTTGAAGATGTTCATTCTAGAAAGTAGGACAAGAGACAGAGGTTTATTTCAATTGTCTTCCAGCTTTCAGCAACTTTTTTTTTCTCAAAGCGATACTTGTGCATCAAACATACATAGTTACCACACAGGTGCAGCCAGTAATCAGGAAGGCTAATAGAATGTTGGCCTTTACTTCAAGAGCTCATTTGATTTGATTTGATTTATTTTAGTCACATGTACCTGAGTACAGTAAAAAAAAGTTGTTTTTTTTACGAGCAGTATGGCAAATCATAGCAAAGAAGATCATACAGGTCACGGCTGTTCAGATGATCTGTAGCATACAGGTAACAACTGCACGGGACTTTCGCAACACAAGATCAACATTTGCAAGGTCAACATTATTTGAAGGTAGGGAGAGCATCAGCACGCTGATGTTCAGAAGCTGTTCTTGAATCTGTTGGTACGTGTGTTCACGTTGGAGTGTAGGCAGAGGGAGGTTTTATTGCTATTGTATAAGGTGTTGGTGAGACCAGATCAGGAGAACTACGAGCAGTTTTGATCCTGTTATTGAAAGAAAGACACCATTTCATAAAAGGCGTATCAAAAAGGAAATGTTCAGACAATAACAGGTATGGAAGGATTGTATAATCAGCAAAGGCTAAAACATTTGTGGGTCGACTAAATGGATTTAATACAATGAGAGGTGATCTCAATTAGACATTCCAGATTCTTCAGGGGCTTGACAGGGTAATTGCTGAGAGAATGTTTCAACTCATGGGAGAGTGTTTGAATGTTTCTGCTTCCACCTGAAAATGGTATCAAACGAACTTTCTGACAGCAATTCTCAATCCTATCCCTGTGCTCCTTGCAATTCCTGTTAAGAGGCTAAAAGCTGTTGCGACATGGATCTAGCCTGTTCTAATTTGTGACATCCGAAAGGGCATGCATATTCTCAGAATAAGGGAGCATCCACTTCAGACTGGCATGAGAAGGTAAGTTTTATTTCCGAGGGTTTTAGATTAGATCAGACTCACTAGAGTAGGGAATCAGGACCTTCAGCCCAACAAGGCCACACCGACCCTCCAAAGAATAACATACCCAGACCCATTTCTCTCTGGCTAATGCACCGAACACTACTGGCACTTTTGCATGGCCAATTCAAATGGCCTGTAAGTCTTTGGACTGTGACAAGAAACCAGAGCAAAATACACAGACACAGCAACAACGGGCAAATGCCACACCGACAGTGTGGATGGAATTGAACCTGGATCCCTGTTAATGTGAACCAGCATGGTTAACCAATGAGCCACCGTGCAACCACAGCTGGGGCGAGAAGCGTTTGCAACCCCTTGCCACTGAGAGAGCTATGTAAGGAGAGTCCTTATGTATATTAATGCGGAGGTCAACAGATTCTTGATGACAGTGGCAGACATTGCAAAAAGTCACAGAAAAGGAATGTAGGAACATTCGAATTAGGAGTAGGAAACGGCCAATTAGCCGTTTGAACACTTCCGACTTTCAGGAGGATCCTGCCTGATCTGAATGAGCCCCATCATTCCACCCGCATTCCATGGTGTGTCCAAAATTTGTCCAACTCGGTCTCATAAACACAGTCCCCACGATTTTCAGAGGAAATGGATTCCACGTCATAACCATTCTGAGAGAATAAAAACCGCCTTATCTCTGTTTAAAAAGACAAACTGCTCATTCTTGAACCGTGTCCCTTTGTTTAAATATTTCCTGTCAAGAAGAAACTAACTCCAAGAATTCTAATTTTTCCATTGCCCTCAAGATCTTAGATGTTTCAATGAGATCACCACATATTCTTCTGGATTCAAATTGATATAGGAATAACCTTTCTTCACAAAACCAGATCTTAATCATTGGAATGAGGCAAATTAATCTTCTCTGAATGTCACTAAAGCAATAGAATTTGTTTTCTTGAAATGGGGACAACGAGTGGTGCAAAGTCACAACTACTTGCATACTATTCCTCACATCCTCTTCCAATTACTCTAACCCTATCCATAACCCGAACGCAATTAATCCTTGACAGATACTACGGATTACAAATGAGATGTCACGGTTTTTCGTTGTTGTACAAGTGTAGAATTGCAAACAGCATCCCACATTCTTGCGACTTCCACCTTCTGGAATCCCTGATAGTGTGCCTCCCTGTTGGGTGTTTAGATACATTTGACGATTGGATTTTCTTTACAGCTAACCTGATGACAGTGCTGATTCTTTCCCAAGGGAAGTGCAGCCTATCCAAAGGAATCACTCGCTACATGATTGCCATGGCAACAGGAGATCTGATGGTCCTTGTCTTCAACGTGATTGTGAGCCAGATCTTCAAGTATCATTTCCCGGGCTCACTGCTGAACTACACTCCTGTGTGCCGGCTCAGTGTCTTTCTGCAAGGCTTGAGTCTCCAACTCTCCATCTGGTTTACCATCACCTTCACCTTTGACCGCTTTGTAGCAATTTGCTGCAACAAATTGAAGGTGAGGTATTGCACTGAAAGACTAGCCAATGTGGTCATATCCATCGTGAGCGCTCTTAACATTACTGTCAACATTCCCTTGCCTTTTCGCTATGAACCTGCTTTCATTCTGAACAATGCACAGTGGGGCTGCCGCACCGTCACCAGTTACCTTACTTCACCGGCCTGGGCAGCTCACCGGTGGCTCACCAACATCTCAAATATGTTTCTTCCTATTCCCCTGCTGCTGCTGTTGAACTCTCTCACAGCCCACCACATCCTAGTGGCCAGCAGAGCTCGCCAGGCTCTGAAGAGCAGCAGAGGTGGTGCTGGGGAAATGGGCAGAGACCCCGAGCTGAAGAGCAGGAGAACCTCCATCGTTCTGCTCTTCACTATCTCCGGCTGCTTCATGGTGCTGTCGGCACCCATCACTGTCATCCACATCTGTGTCGGTGTTACTCAGCTTGTGACTTTCCAAGGTTCAAACTCTCTTTATGTGGCAATCAGGGTCGCGTTCCTGCTGATGTGCACCAGCTCCTGCACAAACACCTTTATTTATGCACTGACCCAAAGGAGGTTCAGAGAGGAGATGAAGAATTTGCTGAAATATCCCTCCACCCTGCTCTGTAAACCCCGTAAATAATTTACTGTGACATGGGATGTGCTGATGTAATGATAACCTCACTGGGACAGTAATCCAGATAATCAAAGCTAAACTCCTGGAGGCACTATTTGAAATCGCATCATTTGTGAAATAAAAAGCTCTCTTTCCCGTTTGGCCGTTAGTGATTGTCAAGCCTGAACGTTAATTGACATCTCGGAACTAAGGGATGGAATTTTGATATCTTTACCTGGTCTGCCTACTTGTGGTATCAGATCCATGGGCATCTGGGTTACTCATAGCTGCCCTCTGGACAATATATGCCAACCTCACTGGCGATAACAGTGTCTCAAATAAACAAAACACATTTTGAACCCCCATCCATTTTTTGTAATTCTCAATGCAACTCAAATGATTGTGAAAGTTTGGGTGAAGCCCCAACTATTTCGGAGTTGCAGTATAACAAATGTACAGTCATGGAGATCAACATTACTGAAACAGATCCTTCAGTCCAACTTGTCCATGCCATCCCGATATCCTAACCTAATCTAGTCCCATTTGCCTGCACTTGGCCTATATTCCTCCACACCCCTCCTATTCATAGACATATCCAGATGCCTTTTAAATGCTGTAATTGTACCAGCCTCCACCACTTCCTCTGGCCCGCTCTTTCCGTTCAGGCATCATTCACTGTGTGAAAACATTGCCCCTTAGGTCCCCTTTATATCTTTCCCCTCTCACCTTAAACCTATGCCCTCTAGTTCTGGACTCCTGTGCACCATGGAAAAGACCTTGTCTATTTATCCTGTTCGCGCCCATCATGATTTTATAATCCTCTATAAGGTCAACCCTAAGCTTTCAAGGCTCCAGGAAAAACAGCCCCAACCTATTCAGCCTCTCCCTATCGCTCAAACCCTTCAACCCTGTCAACATCCTTGTAAATCTTTTCTTAACATATGACCAGTTTGGTTCAACTATCTGCAAATGTTGGGACATACAGTAAATTTAAACCAGACGTTCGCAAGACTACAATTTTCAAGTTTAATGTGGTTTTGGCAGTCACATTGACAGGTTTGGGGTAATACTGATTGCGTCAAAGAATTAAGCTGGGATAATACCAGATAAAAATCCGTATAACTGCGAAGCAGAAATGTAAACATTGGATTTATTTATCTGGATAGAATCCCTCTATCAGGCCCACTGTCAAGGAAAGGCCGCCAGTATTCTCAAAGATCCATTCCACCCGAGCAATGTTTTTCCACTTCCACTACTATTTGAGAGAAGATACAGAAGCCTGAACACACGCACAAGGCTGTTTCATAACTTTTTCTACCCTACTATTGTTAGAATACTGAATGGAGTCACAAAGTCTTAACATTCGCCTGCACCTGTGTTTTTGTTTTTGCCACTGTTTACCTATTATTTACTTATCTGTGCTACTTAACTCTGTGATCTGTCTGTATTGCTCGCAAGACAAAGTTTTTCACTGTGCCTCGGTACACGTGACAATAAATTCAATTCAATTCTGAATGAAAGAGACTCAATTGATAGAGGCGGTTAGAATGATGAAAGCTTGACTCAAAGTGCGCAGGAATAAGCATTTACAGGTCTACAAGTAGTGGACATCAATTTAGCGATGAGATGCAAGGACCTCCTGGCTGAAAACGGTGGAACTTGGGAACCCTTGGCTAATTGAAACTGTCAGATGTATTGTCAGAGTTGGTGACGACACAGTAACCAAATCAATATCAAAGAATGGATCGAGACTGAGACCAGGGGAATTCTTGACCGAGTGACAGTGAAGGAATGGTAAATACTTCCAGTTCAGGATGGTGGATGTTTTGAATGGGAACTGGCAGTGGTGCTGTTTCTTGTACCTGCTGTCCTTGTTCTTCTAAATCAGAGAGGCAACCGCTTTGAAGGATGCTGTCCTCGGAATCTTCATTAGTTGTTGCATTGTGTCTTGAAGACTTTGGTATGTGTGGGCATTGGAGGTAGAGGTAATTAAATTCAAAGGTTTTAGGTGACACGTCAATGCTTGCCACTTATCAGCCAAGCCCGAAAGATGTCCATATTTTCTTATACATGGAATGCCAAATGGATTTTAATTTTGATTGATGTCAGACAATGCATTTTTGTAAGACAGACCAGGGCGGGACTGAGACAGTTAATGTAGGCCCCCTGGCGTTTAGTCTTGCACAGAGAGACTTAGGGGTGCAGGTGTGTAGTTTCTCCAAAGGGGTATCACAGTTAGACAAGGTTGTGAAGAATTAAGGATATTTGCCTTCATTGGTCAGAGCACTGAGTATTAGCATTTGGGTGTCATATTGAGACTGTACTGGATATTGGCAAGGCCGCATTTGGAGATTATATACAATTCATCTCGCCCTTCCATAAGTAATATGTCATTTAACTGAAAATGGTACAGAAAAGATTTACAAGGATGTTACCGAGACTGGAGGGTTTGAGTTATAAGGAGATGCTGGGTAGGCGTGGTGTATTTTTCCTCAAACATATAGAGGTTTATAAAATCATGAGGGGTCTAGATAAGGTGAATAGTCAAGTTCTTCTTCCCAGGATATGGGAGACAAGTTTAGAGGTCGCAAGTTGAAGATGAGAGGGGAAAAACTTAAATGGGATATGAGGGTGGTGTGCAGAGAGAATAAGCTGTTCAAGGTAGTGATAGAGTGGATACAATTACAACCGTTTGAGAAATGTTTGGATAGGTACGTGAATATGAAATGCTTCGAGGGACATGGGCCAAAAGCATGCCCATGGGAAAATCAGCATGGACATGTTGGCCCGAAGATTGTATTTTGTGTTCTATGATTCTATGTCTATTTCAGATTCTTTGTAATTGTGAAAGGCACTGAACATTGCTCAATTGGCAAGGAACATGTCCTGTTTTCACCTCACGGTGGTGAGAAGGTGGTGATGAAAATGCTTAAGCTGCTGGATAATGATGAATCAATATTTTGTCTAATTGATTGTACAGAATTCTGAAGTTAGAGATTTGACTCTGTACTGATTGCTGACTGAACCTCCTGGTCTCCTGCACATTCGCCCAAAGTATGGCGTTTCAATTCCTGGTATGACTAAGGAGCATAACCATAAACTTCAGGAGGGTATCAGCAGGGTCAATAAGATGGGCAGAGCTGGTCGTGGAAACCTACCCAGAAAAGTGTACTTTGTGGGAGAAGGGTGACAAGGGAAGTTTTTAACCAATACTTTAGTTGCAGTGTTGAATAATGCAGCAATACGAATTAGCAATCTCATAAAGGATGATCCTTTGGGAAATAGTGATCTTAATACAGTGGCTAGGACAGACCTACTCAAAGAATTTCAAGAAAGTAGCTCAGACGATGGCTTTGCTCGTTGTTTTAAATAGGTGTAACACAGCTATTCCAGGAGGGATACAGCTGGTCAAGCCACTTAGTTCTAATCAAAACAGAATTTATTTACAAGATTACCAAATGTAACACAAACAAAAGAGAACATAATACAGAATAACTTAACCTACCTGTAAACCCAACAGATTATCCCGGTTAATATGTTCCAAATACTTGCAACAATCCACATAAACACTCCCTGACATTAATGGTAACATAAAACACAGGGTCGAACAGGAGAGATGTCACAGAGAGAGGAGGATCAGCATGTATGCTCTTCTTTGGGTCCAGCAGCTTTTTGAACTGTCTGACTGTTTTCATGTAATAGCTGGACGAAACAAAAAGCTGAGCTGGGAGAACTGGCCACTCCAGCTTCATTGTATAAGAATTATTTTAAAACTTAAAAGTTTTTTGCCTGGGACAGCATCTGTTTGCTATAATCAAACTGGCCCTAAATCCCTTCAACACCAGAGGTTTCGGAATATATATATATATATGTGTGCAGCGATAAATGATCATGTGGTGCAATGATAGTGTTTCAACCTCTGATCCCCGAAGGACTGTGCTTGTACAACTTCTCTAGAAAGATAAATTCAAGGACAATATAACCCTGTTAAAGGAGAAGCATCGTTACAGGTTCCATTTAAAACTTGAGAGAGACATAACGAGTTCTTAAATCGTTACACAAGAACGTAAACAAAGCCGAGTACATGGATGTAAGAAGAAATGTGAATCAAGTTGATTTAGGTTTGGTAATCTTACATTTGGTCATCTTGAAGGCAATGAAACCTTGGAAAATATTTAAAGAAATAAATCATAACACAGCAACATGGAAATATGAGTTGGGCGTGACTGTCCTTGGTATCACGAACATATTTGACCAAGTCTGATATCAAGGAACCTGAGCTAAACTTGAATAAACTAGCCTCAGGAAAGTCTTCTTCTGGTTGGACTCCTAGCTGGCAAGTAGGAAAACGATTGTGGTTGTTGAAGGTCAGTCATTTCAGCTTTCCTCTGCAGGAGTTTCTTAGGATAGGCCCAACCCTCTCTAGCTACTTCATCAATGACCTTCCCTCAATCAATAGATCAGAAGTCATTGAGTCATAGAGTCAGAGATTCATACAGGATGGAAACAGACCTTTCAGTGCAAGCAGTCGATACCAAACAAATCTAACTTAGAATAAGATTATGTTTTCGCAAAGCCACTGAAATTGTGCTGTGTCTTTTATCTTGAAATTCTTGTTGCAACACGATTTAATGGTTTGGAAGATTTCATTCATTTTCTGAATTACACAGAAGATTTGGTCAAGTTTAAGTCTGAGAATATATATATATATATATATAGATGTAGCGATAAATGATCATGTGGTGCAATGATAGTGTTTCTACCTCTGATCCCGAAGGACTAGCTTATGCCCCAACTGTTTCAAAGGTGCCATAAATCACATCTGAGCGGGGTGGATGAAGTAGTTATAAATACTGGCACAGAGAACATAGAATGTAGAACATAGAACACAGAACAGTACAGCACATGAACGCCTCTTTGGCCCACGATGTTGTGTCAAACATGACGCCAAATGAACCTACACCTTCTGCCGGTCATCAATCCACTTCGAAGCTCCTTGGATGCTGCCTGAACTGCTGTGCTCTTCCAGCACCACTAATCCAGAATCAATCCATATCCCTCCATTCCTTGCATCTTCATGTGCAAGGAATGGAGACCCTTAAATGCCCGTATTGTATCTGCCTCCAGCATCATCCCTAGCACTGCGTTCCAGACTCCTACCACGCTCTGTTTTAAAGAAAGCTTGCCTGACACATCTCCGTTGAACTTTCTCTTCTCGACCTTTTCTTCAGATTCGATTCCTTACAGTATGGAAACCGGCCCTTCCGCCCAACAAGTCCACAGCGACCCTCCGAAGAGTAACCCACTGCCATCTGACTCATGCACCTAAAAAGCTATGGACAATTTAGCATAGTAAATTCATTTGACCTATACATATTTTGGAACGAGGAAAGAAAGCAAAGTACCCAAAGGAAACCCACGCAGACACAGGGAGAACGTGCAAACTCCACACAGACAGTCACCCAAGGCTGGACATCGAACCTGGGACGCTGGTGCATTGCAGCAGCGTTAACCACTAAGCCACTGCACCGTCTACTTAGGGCAGAAGGCTCTAAAAGGATTCTCTGATAGTTGTAAAAACAAATCATCTTCACAGAGTGGAAAACCAAAACCCCAGTTCGCCTTTCTTTCAAACTCAATGTGCCCTCAACATTATTAATGCTTTATAACCATTCATCAGAGGATCAAAACAAGTCTCCATCTTTATGTGCAGCAGTGATCTGGATTGCACACTCTTCCGTGGCAGTGAATTCTGTCATTCAGTATTCTGTAAGTTTCAATCAGATCTCTGCTCATCTTTCTAAACTCCAATAAGGAGAGATACAGAGTCGTCAGCATTCCTCTATGTTAAGCTTTTCATTCCTGGGACCATTCTTGTGAACCTTTGAACACGCTCCAAGGACGTCATTTCTGAGAGATAGGGATTAATATCCGCACAATACGTCCAGAGCTTTATCGAGTCTCAGAAGTATACCCCTACTTTGATAATCATGTCCTCTCAAATTAAATGCCATCGTTGCATTTGTCTTCCTTACTATTGATTCACCCTGCAAGTTTACGTAGACAGAAACCCAGACTAGAACTCTCAAATCTCTTTGCACTTCAGATTTATGAATTTTCGTCCTGTTTAGAAAATAGTCCAGGTGTCTCTTCTTCCAAACAAAGTGCATGCCCTTATACTTCCAAAGGTCAGCCAATATGTATCTAGAACAACACTGGTTCCCTTTAAATGCCTTCAATTTGTTGCTAGCCTTTCTTTCCATAGTTGTGCAAGGGTCAGACTCTCTGCTGATGATCGCTGAAAACAAGCTGCAATTCCCAATTAAGCTGATAGTGCTGTAACCCATGATATAGTGTGGTTTATAAATCCAGGCACGTTCTTATAAATTGAGTTTATTATTTGTGGCTTGTAAATATCGGGGCATGAGCAACTTTACCAGATAAAGATTCATTCTTATTCATGTGGCCATCACTGCCTACTCCACTGCCTGTGCTTTGTACCACTAATTCCCCGTAAACAATATGCTTTAGCACCGTGCGCAGCCCCGTCATTCTGCAATGCATGACTCCTCTTGAACCTTATTGCTGAACCCACATCAGCAGAACACATGTTCTGAGAGCGATAGGGCATGCAGTTTTCAGTTCGAGTGATGCAGGTTGAAGGATATAGAGTAGGCTATTCAGGACTGAGATGAGGCCAAATTTCTTTACACACAATTGTGAGCTTGTGGGATTCTCAGTCGTATGAAACGTTTGTGGTGTGAACATCGAGTGTTTCGGAGAAGGATTTGGGTGTACTTTTAATGCTGAAGGAATAAAAATGTATGTGGAGAAAGCAGGAACAGCATATGGGGTCAATGATTCACGATGACAGCGTGAACAGCAGAAGAGGCTATCCAGACGAGTATTGTGTGGTCATACGAAATTGCTCCTCGAGAGAAAAGTTTGCTTTAGCACAGCTTTCTTTGCTCTTGCTGTGACTTAACACACGGGATATCGCCCCACCTTTCAATTCTGCTTTGGCAGTGCCTCAACATCGAAGATGACTTTATTTGCACTGTGGTTTAATAGATTCTGAGGGATGTGATGATGCTGCTACTTTAACAAGATTATGTTCTTCTCGGTTTTCTTTCAGGTAGTTCGTAAAAGACCCCGAAACGTTTATGTTTCAAGGTTTCTAAGGGCAATTTGATGAAAAGCTAACAAATACTGCCTCAGACAAAAGGCTTTCAAGTTAAAAAAAAAAAGACGTTTGCACAATAAAACTATAGTGGGCAGTTCCCCCAGCTGAGCATCTCTCTGTTTTGATTTGGGTTTTGGCACTCTAGCTATTCAGTGAAAGCAGTCAGACAGTTGAGAAGCTGCTGGACCCAAAGATGCAGTTTCTTGTTGAAACAGTCTCTGACTTCTCTCCTGTAAGAATAAAACTATAGTGGGCAGTTCCCCCAGCTGAGCATCTCTCTGTTTTGATTTGGGTTTTGGCACTCTAGCTATTCAGTGAAAGCAGTCAGACAGTTGAGAAGCTGCTGGACCCAAAGATGCAGTTTCTTGTTGAAACAGTCTCTGACTTCTCTCCTGTAAGAACCTGTGTTTCATTTTACCTTTTGTGCCAAGAGGCATTTGTGTGAATTGTTGCAAGAATTATGAATAGCATTATTAAGTTGATACAATTTGTTGGGTTTTCAGACAGGCGAAGTTATTCAGTATTCTGTTGTCTTTTGTTTATGTTTCCTTCGGTAATCTTACACAAGAATTCTATTTTGTTTAAATAAAGTTGGTTTGACCAGTATTATCTGCCCTGGAACATTCACTGCACACATGCTTAAAAAGAGCTATCGAAGTTAGGGTCTAGGCTACATTGTTGAAATGTTTCGAGAGGGTCTGGTATCGTCAATAACACAGGCCTAAGCAATGTGCACATTCTTGGAAATAGATGGACTTCAGATACTGGGGATCACAGTCGGGAGTGTGTTGCTGATGAAGGGCTCTTGCTCAAAATGTCGAATCTCCTGCTCCTCGGA
>NC_057746.1:23907886-23916212 GCF_004010195.1 Chiloscyllium plagiosum | reverse complement strand
CTCTTACTGAGATATTTGTATCATCAATTTGTACACGTGAGGTGAAGGAAGGTGAAGGAAGACTGGAGGTTGGCTAACGTGGTGCCACTGTTTAAGAAAATTTGTAATGACAAGCCAGAGAACTATAGACCAATGAGCCTGACGTCGTGGGTGGGCAAGTTGTTGGATGGAATCCTGAGGGAGAGGATGTACATATATTTGGAAAGGCAAGGAGTGATTAGAAATAGTCAACATGGCTTTATTCGTGAGAAATCATGTCTCACAAACTTGATTGAGTTTTTTGAAGAAGTAACAAAGTGGATTGATAAGGGCAGAGCGGTTGATGTGACCTAGATGGACTTCAGAAAGGCGGTCAACAAAATTCCCCATGGGAGACTGATTAGCAAGGTTAGATCTCACGGAATACAGGGAGAATTCACCATTCGGATGCAAAAATAGCTCGAAGGTAGAAGAAAGTGGGTGGTGGTGGAGGGTCGTTTTTCAGAATGGCGGCCTGTGAACAGTGGATTGCCACAAGGATCAGTGTTGGGTCCATTACTTTCTATTATTTTTATAAATGACTTGGATGTAAGCATAAGAGCTAGTGTTAGCGAGTTTGCTGATGACACCAAAATTGGAGGTGTGGTGGACAGCGAAGAAGGTTACCTCAGATTACAACGGGATCATGATCAGATGGGCCAAAGGGCTGAGAAGTGGCTGATTTTGAGTTAATTTAGATAAATGGGAGATGCTGCATTTGGGGAAAACAGATCTTAGCTGGACTTATACACTTAATGATAAGGTCCTGGGGAGTGTTGTTGAACAAGGAGACCTTGGGGTGCAGGTTCATAGCCTCTTGAAAGTGGAGTCGCAGGTAGTTAGGATAGTGAAGAAGGCATTTGTTATGCTTTCCCTTACTGGTCAGCGTATTGAGTACAGGGATTGCGAGGTCAAGTTGCGACTGAGCAGGACATCGGTTAGGCCACTGTTGGAATATTGCATGCAATTTTGGTCTCCTTCCTATCAGAAAGATGTTGTGAAACATGAAAGGGTTCAGAAAAGTTTAACAAGGATGTTGCCACGGTTGGAGGATTTGAGCTGTAGGGAGCGGTTGAACAGGTTGGAGCTGTTTTCCCTGGAGCCAAGGAGGCTGAGGGGTGACTTTGTTGAGGTTTATAAAATCATGACGGGCATGGATAGGATAAATAAACAAAATCTTTCCCCTGGGGTGGAGGAGACTAGAACGAGAGGCATAGATTTATGATGAGGGGGGAAGATATAAAAGAGACCTGAGGGGCAACTTTTTTACTCAGAAGGTGGTACGTGTATGGAAGGAACTTACAGAAGACATTGTGGAGATGAGTTCAATTGCAACATTTAAAAAGGCATCTGGATGGATATATGAACAGGAAGGGTTGGAGGGATATGGGCTGGTGCTGGCAGATGGGCTGAGATTGGGTTGGCATATCTGGTCGGCTTCGACCAGGCACAGGTTTGTGAACATCTCCATGACTCTATGACCTTATCGTTGCTCAACTCTGGTGTGTTTTGATACATGTCAGGATTGGATTGCCTTTACAGCGTACCTGATGACAGTATTGATACTTTCCCAAGGGAAGTGCGGCTTTTCCAAAGGAATCACTCGCTATGCGACTGCCATGGCAACAGGAGATTTGATGGTCCTTGTCTTCAACATGTTTGTGAGCCAGATCGTCAAGTATCATTTCCCGGGCTCACTGCTGAACTGCACTCCTGCGTGCCCACTCTGTGCCTTCCTGCAAGGGCTGAGCCTCCAACTCTCCATGTGATTTACAATCGCCTTTACCTTGAACTAATTTGTAGCAATGTGCTTCCAGACTCGAATGGAGAGATGGGCATAATCTGACTTCAACAACACATCATTTGGAGGAGTGTGGCAAGTGAATCGTCTCTGAGAGACTTCTAAGCAATATTTGTGTTCTTTAAATCAGGAGAGCAAGTGGTGTGAAGTGATGCGCAAAGACAGTGGGTGGTTCAGTAGAATTCTTGCCCACCACGAGGGAGGCCTGGGTTTGATTCCCGGTCAACACATTTTTGCATTTTGGTGCAGCACAGTGGTTAGCACTGCTGCCTCACAGCGCCAAGGATCAGGTTCGATTCCTGCCTTGGGTGACTGTCTGTGTGGAGTTTATACATTCTCCCCGTGTCTGCGTGGATTTCCTGAGGGTGCTCCAGTTTCCTCCCACAATACAAAGATGTGCAGGTTAGGTGAATTGGTCATGCTAAATTGCTCATAGTCAGGGTTGAATATTGGGAATGGGTCTGGGTGGGTTAACCTTCAGAGGGTCAGTATGGACTTTATGAGCCGAAGAGCCTGTTTCCATTCTGTAGGGAATCTAATCTAATCTAATTGAATATACCATTCCTGAAATTAGCTTTTGATTATTTCCATGGCACAGACAATGTATTGTTAATGAGATTTCACTGGTTTTCGTTGAAGGTCAAGGCTCGAATTGCCAACAGCAGTTCAGTATTGTGGAATCCAAGATGGACGATATAGAATATAGGGAAATACATGGTGACATCTTGAAGAATGTCCATATTACAGTGGAGGAAGTGCTGGATGTCTTGAAATGCTTAAAAGTGGATGAATCCCCAGCACCTCACCAGGTGTACCCTAGAACTGTGCGGGAAGCTAGGAAAGTTATTGCTGGGGCTCTTAGTGAGATATTTGTATCCTCAATAGGCACAGGCAAGGTGGACGTTGGCTAACGTGGTGCCACTGTTTAAGACATTTGATAAGAACATGCTCGTGAACTATAGACCAGTGAGCCTGTCATTGGTCTTAGTGAGATATTTGTATCCTCAATAGGCACAGGCAAGGTGCCGGAAGACTGGACGTTGGCTAACGTGGTGCCACTGTTTAAGACATTTGATAAGGACATACTAGTGAACTATAGACCGGTGAGCCTGTCATTGGTGGTGGGCAAGTTGTTGGAGGGAATCCTGAGGGAACTGTCCATGTATTTACAAAGGCAGGGACTGGTAAGGGATAGTCAACATGGCTTTGTGCATGGGAAAACATGTCTCTCAAACGTGATTGAGTTTTTTGAAGAAGTAACAAAGAGGATTAATGAGGGTACAGCGGTAGATGTGATCTATATGGACTTCAGTGAGGCACTCGACAAGGTTCCCCATGGGAGACTGGTGAGCAAGGTTAAATCTCATGGAATACAAGGAAAACTCGCCATTCGGTTACAGAACTGGCTCAGAAGTAAAAGTCAGGGTTGGTGTTGGAGGTTTGTTTTTCAGACTGGAGCCTGTGACCAGTGCCACAATGATCAGTGCGGGTTCCACTACTTTTCAACATTTATATAAATGACTTGGATGTGGGCATAAGAGGTATAGTTAGTAAGTTTGCTGATTACACCAAAATTGGAGGTGTGGTGGACAGCGAAGAAGGTTACCTCAGATTACAACGGGATCCTGATCAGATGGGACAATGGACTGATAATTGTCAGATGGAGTTTAATGTAGATAAAAGTGGGGTGCTACATTTTGGGAAAGCAAATCTTTGCAGACCTTATATAGTTAATGGTAAGGTCCTAGGGAATGTTGCTGGACAAAAAGACCTTGGAGTGCAGGTTCATACCTCCTTGAAAGTGGAGTCGCAGGTAGATAGGACAGTGAAGAAGGCGTTTGATATGCTTTCCTTTATTAGAGTATTGCGTACAGAAGTCGGGAGGTCATGTTGCGGCTGTACAAGACATTGGTTCGGCCACTGTTGGATTATTGCGTGCAATTCTGGTCTCCTTCCTATCAGAAAGATGTTGTGAAACTTGAAAGAGTTCAGAAAAGATTTACAAGGATGTTGCCAGTGTTGGAGGACTTTAGCTATAGGGAGAGGCTGAACAGGGCTGGGGCTGTTTTCCCTAGAACGTCAGAGGCTGAGGTGATGGCCTTGTACAGCTGTATAAAATTATAAGGGGCATGTAAAGATAAATAGACAAAGTCATTTCCCTAATGTGGGGGAGTCCAGAACTAGAGGCATAGGTTTAGGGTGAGAGCGGAAAGGTATAAAAGAGATCAATGGGGCAACTGTTTCACTCAGTGGGTGGTACGTGTACGGAATTAGCTGCCAGAAGAAGTGGTGGAGGCTAGTAAAATTGCAACATTTAAAATACATCTGTGTGGGTATATGGTTAGGAAGGGTTTGGAGGGATATGGGCTCGGTGCTGGCAGATGGGAGTAGATTGGGTTCGGATATCTGGTCATCACGGATGAGTTGGAACAAAGGGTCTGTTTCCGTGCTGTACGTCTCTATGACTCTATGTCTCCATGACATATCGTTGCTCATGCCTGGTGCTTTTAGATTACATTAGATTACTTAAAGTGCGGAAACAGGCCCTTCAGCCCAACACGTCCACACCAACCCACTGAAGTGCAACCCACCCAGACCTACTCCCCTACATTTACCCTTCCACCTAACACTACGGGCAATTTAGCCTCGCCAATTTACATCGAACCTGATGAAATTTTTTGATTCTTTCCCAAGGGAAGCGTGGCCTTTCCAACTGAACCACTCGGTACATGACAGCCATGGCAACAGGAGGTTTGATTGTCCTTGTCTTCTACGTGCTTGTGAGCCAGATCTTCAAGTATCATTTCCCAGGCTCCCTGTTGAACTACACTCCTTTATGCCGACTCAATGCCTTCCTGCAAGGGCTGAGCCTCCAGCTCTCCATCTGGTTCACCATCTTCTTCTCCTTTGACCGCTTTGTAGCACTTTGTAGCAACAAATTAAAGGTGCGGTATTGTACTGAAAGAACGCCTAACGTGCTCATATCCATTGTGAGCGCTCTTAACATTATGGTCAACATTCCCTTGTGTTTTCGCTATGAACCTGCTTACATTCTGAACAATGTACAGTGGGGCTGTCGCACTGTCACCGGTTATGACACTTCACTGGCTTTGGCAGCTCACTGGTTGCTCACCAACATCTCAAACATATTTCTTCCTATTACCCTGCTGCTTCTGTTGAACTTTCTCATCATCCGCCAGATGCTAGTGATCAGCAGAGCTCGTCAAACCCTGAAGAGCATGAGAGGTGGTGCTGAGGAGATGGGCAGAGACCCTGAGCTGAAAAGCAGGAAGACCTTCATCGTTCTGCTCTTTATCATCTCGGATGCTTCATGATGCTGTCAGTGCCCATCACTGTCATACATTTATGTGCCACAGATTTTGACAGGATGTGCAGGGTTAATGGTTGCGAACTGGCAATTAATGACGAACTGACTTACCTATGGTCCAGGTGCATAGTATTTTCAAAGTTGCACCATCCGGAGACTGGATGATGAAGGAAACTTTTCACAAGTTTGCTTTAATTGTTCAGAAATTGAGTATGGGAGTTGAGACATTTTGTTGCGGATGAACAGGTCATGATGAAGGGTACATTTTGAGTACTGAATACAATTTAGTTAGCCCTTCTATAGGCAGTCTGTTATTAAACTGAAATTGGTGCAGAAGGGATATTGTGTTGCAACTGTTTTGCACTTTGGTGAGACCACGTCTGGAATAGGAAGTGCAGTTTTGGTCTCCTTATCTAATGAGATATTTTTGGAAACGCAGAAAGTATAATGAGAATTTACCAGACTGACTCCTGGGATGGCAATACTGACGTTTGAAGACATTCTGGATCATTTATTGGAAGTTAACAAGAATGGCAGAGCGTGTCATTCCTAACCAATCACCAAAATTATACTAAAAACTCAACAGTTCTGAAAAGACCATACAGGGCAAGAATAAGAAGAATGTTACCATCGAAGGAGAGTTATGAATCTGTGGTCACACTCTGAACACACAGATCAGGATATTTAGGACTGAGATGAAGAGAAAATCCTTCACCTACAGTAGTGAGCCTCTGGAACTTTCTGCCACAGGAAGACGGTGAGACTAAAACATTGAATGTTTTCAAGATGGAGTTAATTTTGTTCTTAAGGCATATGGGACCAAAGGGTATCAGGAGCCAGCAAGAATGATAGACTGAGTTGGATGAAAGACTGAATCCCAGAATTCAAAATAATCATTAATCTAATCTGGAGAAACCTGGTGTCACCAAATGTTACAAATGAAGCAGTCGTCCAAAATAAAATCAAAAGATTTGAAGTTACTGAAGAACACAATGTGAAATGAATAAAATTATCATGAAACCAAAATCAGACATGAATTCACATGCAACTCGCGGTCAACATAATTATGTTAACACATTAATAAACAGGTAGAGCAATGATTGACCTAACACATTTACCCAGACACTCTACTCAGCATGAGGCACACACGTTTCAGTGACAAAATCCTGCTCAACTGCAACCAGTACAATACTAAGTCCTATTTTTGAGGGTTCAGGATTTGAGGATTTAGTCACCAATCCTCATTTTAAAGCAGTTCCCAAATAAGCCAGTCCCAAGTGCCCCAAACAGATACAGTTTCCTGCAAAATGATGGACTGCTGTGGAATCTCCTCAGCACTGTTCATGAGAATCTTTATTATGTCGTTACACCAGAGTCACCTTTATCTGACACTTCAGGAACAGCCCTGAACAATGAATGGTCTTCATAGCAGACTCCATTTTAAATTCCGTTTTAAGTTATGGGATCACTCCAGGACTATGCCATCCCACATCTGACGTTTTCTGATCATTCCAGGTGCTCTTGATTTGAGGAATGAAGAAAATCGACTTCCTTTGAAATAAAAGACCTTTGCGAAACCTTCATTCTTCTGAACCAATTCTTTGAAATAAAAGACGCAAAACCTTCATTCTTCTGAACCAATTTATCAGTATGTGAGGAGGGATGTGCCCTGTATTACAGGCTTATGCATTAAATATCCACTTACTTTCCCGGTTTACTTTAATTTGAGGATTACTTCGACATTCCCAGCACTTCAATGTCCCAATGAAAGTCCAACAATGAGCTTTTGTACGTTTAACATTATTTCAACTGATGTATAATTTTCTTTTTTATCATTCGAAGTTCAGGACTTTCAGGTTTATGGCTTTTGCATCATTCTAATTGCTCCCTAAATCTCGTTCCATCCCCATGTATTCTGTTTCTCAAATCTCCTTTGTGAATTCCCATGTCTAAGTCCCCACTTGTAACGGACAGTGTGAGACATCATAGACATCTGCCAAAACTGTTAGTTCTTTGATCTTTGATAGTTGATTTGATAATTGGCAAGAGAAAGACAGTGAGGATGATTTCTTCATGTGGAGAAATGTGGAATGAGAGGTCATTGTTTTAGTAAAGGTTAGAGTGGTGCTGGAAAAGCACAGCAGGTCAGGCTCGGATGCTACCTGACCGGCTGTGCTTTTCCAGCACCAGTCTAATCTTGACTCTGATCTGCATCATCTTCAGTCTTCAGTTTCGCCCAGTCACTGTTTTAGGTTAAGTGTTAGTGAATTTACAACTGAGATTGCAGAATTTCCTTCCCTCAAATGGTCATAAATCTGTGGCATATGTGTTAGATCGTGGGGCACTGAGTAAATTTAAAGAGACGGTAGACAGATTATTTTCATTAATAATGTGGTAAAGGGTCTCAGTTTTACTGGTACCAATGACAAAATACATAATTCTGTGAAATGTTGAAATGAATGAATTAGAACATAGAACATAGAACAATACAGCGAAGAACAGGTCCTTCGGCCCTTGATGTTGCGCCGATCTGTGAGCTATTCTCAGATCGTCCCCCAACACTTTTGCAAAATCATTGTTTATATCTCCCTAATGTGCCTAAGTTGACTGCATTAGCAGGTAGGGCATTCCACGCCCTTACCACTCTCTGCATAAAGAACCTTCCTCTGACATCTGTCTTAAATCTATCACCCCTCAATTTGTAGTTATGCCCTCTCCTACAAGCTGAGATTATCATTCTATGAAAAAGACTTTCACTGTCTACCCTATCTAATCCTCTGATCATCTTGTATGTCTCTATCAAATCCCCTGTTAGTCTTCTTCTTTTCAATGAGAACAGATCCAAATCTCTCAGCCTTTCCTCATAAGACCTTCCCTCCAGACCAGGCAACAACATGGTAAATCACCTCTGCACCGTTTCCAATGCTTCCACATCCTTCCCGAAATATGTGGGCAAGAACTGTACACAATATTCCAAATTTAGTCGCACCAGCGTTTTATTTAGTTGCAGCATGACATTGTGGCTCCGGAACTCAATTCCTCTACGAATGAAATCTAACACACCGTATGCCTTCTTAACAGCACTATCCACCTAGGTGGCAACTTTCAGGGATCTATGTACATGGACTCCACTATCACTCTGCACATCCACACTACCAAGAATCTTTCCATTAACCCAG